>NW_017728931.1:27384877-27406387 GCF_001723895.1 Crocodylus porosus | reverse complement strand
TGATGCTTGAAGCTAGTTGGAGTTCAGTTGCAGCCTTGGCTTTCCTGGTTTGCTCCCTGCAGGACCTGACCAGTGCAGAATAATCCTCCTTGGAAGTGAATCCCATCCTCCATCCTTTGTAGCCTGAGGAGGTCTGCTAGATCCCTGGAGAGCCAGGGAGGCTGCTGTGCCCTCTTGCTGCCTTTCCTCCGAGATGGAACAGACTTAGCTTGTGTATTGAGGATCGCTACCTTGAGGACCAACCACTCTTCTTGAACTCCCCTCTCCCTGGGGTCGTGGTCCCTTAGGACCTCACTGACAAGCCTCCTGAGCTTGTCAAAGTCAACTTTCCTGAAGTCAAGGACTTCCGTGTTGCTGACTGACTTGCCAGTTTTACGGCAGACGGTGAAGGTGATCAGCTCGTGGTTGCTGTCACCGAGCTTTCCATCAGTCACTAGGTCGCCGACTAGGTCATCCCCAGTAGCCAGTACCAGGTTGAGCAGCACTTTACCATTTTATAGTTTCTTTCCTCCTGCCATGTCTTGGTTGCTTACTAAAGTTGGCAGGGGTATGGACAGATCTAGGATTTCAAAAACTGGTGTAGGTATGGTGACTGCTACCACAGGGGTGGTTACAGCCATCCCCCAGCAGGCAGATTGTGGTGTAGCAGCAGCTACTGGGGACTTTTGTGAGTCCCTGATGCAGGTATCACTTTCCCTAATGCTGCTGCCAAGCCCAGCACCCTGTGCAACCATTCCTGGCAGCTCCTGGGTGGAATGGGCAGAAGTAGTTTCAGGCTTCCTCTACCCCAGCTCAGTGGGGAATGTAGTGTCTGTTGACATCTCCATTTGGTTTCCCCCCATCCCGGGTGTACCCTGCCAGTCTGGGGCTGCAACCACACCTCAGACTCTGCAAGGGATCCAGGTGTCTGTGGCTGTAGGGAACTGGAGTCACTGGCAGGTGAGCTACACTGCTGAAAGGCACTCTGACTGTGCCATACCACACTGCTTGATCGGCCCCTGAGAGAATAGCATGGGGGTAGGGAGGCAAAGAGAAGGAAAAAGAATAGTGGCCACCATTTGTTCTCAGGTACTGACAAATGACCAAAAGTTTTATTGCACAGGGCATGCCTCCTAAAGCAAGATAGTTGTGGGATGAGGCAGAGGGCAGCGCTTCATAATTTTGCTCCACTTCTAGGAAATTCTAGCTCTATCCCTTACAACTGAACAAAATCTTGCATCCAATCATGCTTACCTTGTATATACTGTAATTCCACAAGAAGGAATGTAATTATAAGGTGGGAGGCAAGGAGTCTGATGTGAAACGTGCTATTTGCTAAAGAGCCTCAGGATCAGGGAGACAACTGTGAGACTTGACAATGTCCATTAACCAATTAGTAGTAATATTTAAGTCCAAATTCTCTGTAAGTAATAGAAGACCTGCTCTACAGTGTTTGTTACCTTTAACAATTAGAATCACAGAATCATAGAAAATTAGAGTTGGAAGAGACCTCAGGAGGGCAGGACCATCCACAACTAGATCATTCCAGTCAGGGCTTTGTCGAGCTGGTACTTAAAAATCTCCAATGGTGGAGATTCCACCACCTCTCTAGATTACCCGTTTCAGTGCTTCACCACCCTCCTAATAATAGAGTTTTTCTTAATATCCAACCTAAACTGCCTTTGCTGCAACTTGAGACCACTGTTCCTTTTTCTGTCTTCTGTCACCTTTGAGAACCATCTAGTTTCATCCCCTCTGGGACCACCCTTCAGGTAGTTAAAGGCTGCAATCAGTCTTCTCTTCTGCAGTCTGTTCCCTCAGCCTGTCCTACTAAGTCATGTACCTCAGCCCCCTAACCATTTTTGTTGCCCTCCACTGGACTCTCTCCAATTTGTCCACATTCTTTTAATAGTGGAGGTCCCAAAACTAGACAGTACTCCAGATGTGGCCTCACCAGTGCAGACCAGAGGGGAATAATCACTTCTCTCCATCTGCTGGCAATGCTTCTAGTAATGGAACCCAGTATGTTGTTAGCCTTGGCAACAGCGGCGCACTGTTGACTCATAATTTTGCATTGTATCTTCTTATGGATTGCAGGGATTGTTTGTGACATGCAGAGCTAATTTTTGGCATAGTCATTTTGACTATGGTAAGAATTTTAAATATAACTCTTTTAAATGGCCCGGAATCATAGCAATGGTAGCGCTGCAATACCAGCAGGGATGGTAAAATTATCTTTCAGAGTGCAGAAAAGGCAGAAGTATCCAATAAATAGTTCTATTCTGTATTTGGAAAAAAGCTGAGATGTGCTCAGCGCTTACTTACCATGATAGTGAAATACTCTGTATTCTATCCATGACTATGGAGGCTGTTAGATTACAACTATTAAAATTAGCAGAACAGCATAACTTGCACCTGAACAATTTGCATTGATGATTTTTTATAACAAATATTACAGTAAGTTAGTTCCAGGGGGCTGTAGGAGAAATTAGCCTGATACATCTCCAGACAAAGTCATGAAAAATATGGGATGCAGTTAGGAAAAAATCAAGTTATGCTACTATCTTTTTGGGACAGGGACAGGCTGTCTCTTTTGGGTGATCCCATGTGGTCCCTGTTCAGATCATAAGACAATGAATATGCTAAACAAAGTTTTATAGAAAACATCCCTTAAAAATAAGACAAGATATAGATGTTTTTTTAATGAGGTAACATGTTTAAGACAGGTACTTGTACTGACATAATCAACTACTGTAAAGTGTTTGACTTTGTGCTGCATGACACTATTACAAAAAAGGCATCCAAAATCAACGTAGCCCACATTAAATATATTATAAACAGTTTAACAGCCAGATTTAAAGAAGTAATTGTAAATGTGGAGTTGCCACCGAATATGTGGTGTTTTCTCATGGAATGCTGCAGGGCTCTCTTCTCAGTTAAGTGCTATTCTATACGCTTGTCAGTGACTTGGAAGAAAATATAAAGTCATTGCTTGTAAACTTAGTAGATGACACCAAAGTCAGGTGGAGTAGTAACTGCCAGGTTAATGCTTCTTAATCTTTTTAGACTCAATGTACCCCTCCACAATTTTTCTGAATTTAGCCTTTCAAAACCCATTTTTTACACTGCATAAGAATTAACATGACTGGAAACGCATTTTTTTTAAGCAAAATGGAAATAAACCCCCCATTTATGAATAACTATATAATAATTAATGAGACACATGAACCTGGCAGGTTTGTCAAGTATCTAGAACTTGTTTATCACAACGAACAACACAACTGAGTTCATCTTGTAAATAATATGCAAGCGTTTGCACCCCTAACAGTACCAGTATTGTGAGGCACTCCATAACACCTTTAAAAGAAACTTGTGGTTCCTGAGGGTGCCCTGGTACCGCCAGCTGTGAATCTCCCCCCTGCACCGACCCCCAGACTTTTGATGGCCAAGAGACCCCAAATTCTGCAACAGGCCACGCTTCACTAGCCCTGCCCTCCCCAAGTTCTGGGAGCCTACTGGACTACTGACAGGCTGGATGAAATGGTTCCATGGGATAGATGTTTAACACCTTGCTCTAAGATATTACCACCATTTTTGTTATCCAGTGCTAAATACTGTAGGAAGTGATAGCCTTGTACAATCAAAACCACCTGTTGTGACATCACTGCTGTTTGTGACCATTTTGTAGATATGCATAGCATTCTTTTAATGAGGTACTGGCATCCTCTTAAACCCAAACCATAACAAGGTTTTTTTTGTTTTGTTTGTTTTTGCCTTGGCTGTCTCTTCCCAAATCTTCAGTGATTCTGATGCCAGTCTAACATGGCAGGCATTCTTGTTTTCAGTTTTCTGTTGAACAAAATGTCAGTAGGTAACAATCCATGCTTCATTACTGATGTTCTGTAATTTAACAGTGCTAAGCATGGATCAGAGTCAGACCCTGCTGTTTCTTTTAGCCAGTGTTTTATAATTTTGAGACAGTTTTCCACCCAACTATTGGATCAGTGTTTAATGGGAACTAGTGGTATTACACCTATACTTCATTGCAAACTGCTTAATCTCACATCCATTAAATTGTGGTCTGTTGTTGGTATTACTTTGCCAGGTACACAGTGTCTAGCAAAAACGGATTTGGTGTATATAATGAGTTGTTTATCTGCAGTATCTTCTAATAAGGCTGTCTCAGGGAATTGAGAGAAAAAGTTTAGGAGAAGTACTTAGATTCTTCAAGTTAACATAAACAACTGCCTACTTTGCTCTATGTTTCTTGAGCCATCTATATGGCTTCTTTTACTGAACATCACTAATATTTTTGCAATACATTTTACCAGTTTGTTTTATGTTCACTTGAGGCTATTAGAAAATATCTCTGTCCCTTCTTTTAGGTTTTTTGAAGTCCCTAAATGGCTATCATGTATTCTTTTAAACTTATTTTTATGTAACAGCATAGGGATTGCAATCCTGATATTTTTAAGCCAGGAGAGTCCCATCCCCTCCCCCACTTCCCCTTAAATGAATAGAGCCTTGGAAGAGGCTGTCCATGCCATACAAAATTACTTTCTGTAGATATCTTTCTCAGTAGTAGATCTGGCAATCATAGTTAACAATTTGTCTGACACTGGACCTTTTTATCAGATTGACATGACTTGAATGTAGCCTAGACCTGGACTTTAGTTCACTGCTGGTGTGTGTACATGTACCTCTTTTAAGCAGGATTAGCCTATTTTTAATGTGCATTAAGGGCACATGTCCACACATGCACACCCTTAATGCACCTTAAAATAGTGATTTTTAGGATAATCGTCCCTAAATTTGATACCTGCATAAAGGAAGTATCAAACTAAGTCATGAATAGCTAAGTTGCATTAGCCCATATGTAGACGCTTAATGCACATTAACATGTCTGCATGTGGACTAATGAGACTTAACTATTCCTGCCTAAATTGAATACGCCTTAATGCTCATTAGCACATCCATGTGTAAGTTTAGGTGCACCTAAATACATGGGTAGACATGCCCTGCATGTTTGAAAGACGTCTAGAGTACTGGTTCTCAAACTTTCTAAACATGAGCCATTCGTCAAAAGATTCAAGGCACTCTCTAATAGACTTGGGGTACCTAATCAAAAATGCCAACTCTTACTTTCACTCTTCTTTATGAGTACTGAAAAATAATAGAGCAATTCTTCTGTTGCAAAGGATTCAGAAAGCCTACAACATGTCAAAATGTTTTAACACCATAGATTCCTATTTGAAAACTGGGTTTCTCTTGTGAAATATGTTTGCACATCTAACAGTGCTAATATTGTGTGGTGCCCCATGGCACCCTTGAATGGATCTCAAGGTATTCCTGGGTGCCATGGTGCTCTGGTTGAGAATCATTGATCAGGAGAGTGTGTCTACAACTGCCAAACATCTTCATAGTTTGCATTCAATCTGCAAATCATATATTTGCAACTGTAAAATTAATCTATTTTAGAGGTATTTGTCAAGACACTTTTGGCAACACCAGTTCATGGTTTATGGTCAGTTTTGGTTTATGCTGACTGTCAATAAAGTTTTTAGTTTCATGTACAAAGGCTGGAGCCTGTTGATATTCAGCTTTTGTTAGTGCCTAAAGGATGAAAATGGATGTTGCTTTTGTGCTGCCATAAAAATTTTATGATGGCACAAAACCCAAGTAAACAGATGTCCATTAGGACTGTGTGAGGCTTTGGTCCCTGATTCGATTTGGCAGAGATTCAGCCTGAGTTGGTGTCCAAATCTCCGAATCTGAATCAAATCAGAGGCCCTTTAATCTCTCCGAATCGAATTGGAAACCTCCAAATGGATTCAGAGAGATTTGGAAAGATTTGGAGATTCGGACATAGAGACAGCTTTAAATGTTTTTTCTACATACCTCTAGGTAGCAGGGGCTTATGAGTGCTGCAGTGCTGGGGCACATGGAGCATCCCACAGAAGCATGGGGGACTCCCCAGCGCACTCAGCAGCAGACCCAGAAGTGCACCAGAAGCACTTCTGGTCTACTTCCTGGTTCCACCAAGGAGCGTGCTGGGGTCTCCCTGTGCCTTCCTGGCTTAGTGATGGTGCCTCCTGGCAGACCTGAAAGGGGATACTGTACTTCTGGTGCACTTCCAGGTTCACCGCTGTCCCCGATTCGATTCAGCTGGATCTGAATTTGAAGTTTCAGTGCTATTGTGTCTATGGCCAAATTGCTGAATCTCTCCAAATCAATTTGGAGGGTTCCAATTCAATTCAGAGAAATTAAAGGGTCCTCTGATTTGGAGATTCAGCCACTGAATCAGGCCGAATCTCTGCTGAATTGAAACAGGGACCAAAGCTTTGCACAGCCCTAATGCATATCACTCTGCTATGCCCCAACTCAGGGCGTGATGGACCCTGAGTCAGTTCCTGCATTTGCAGTTGTCTGGCTGGATTGAGTCCCTGAAACCTCAGGACAACAGTTGACCCACTGAAGAAGATCAGTTGTGTTGAGACCCATCCCAGCACAGCTAATCCTGCTCCAAGGATGATAGCTGTTTGTAGATTAAGACACACTCTCTTCTTGTTTTGCATTTACTTTCATAGTCCTCAGGACTAAGGTCTGCTTAATTCCTTCAGTTTCCCAGACTCATTATTAAGCTTTATGTGCTATATCCATTGGCTATCTTTGCAAAATAGTGCGATCAGGTTGCTGGTTCAGGCAATTAGATGACACACCAAGTTTCAGACATAGTTCATCATCTTTGTTCCCCTTCTTCATAAGCTGGAACAGGCTTATATGGAATACATGTCAGTCTTTTTGTCCTTGCTGTACATTCTCTGCTGGTGCTCACAAACTCTTGCACAGTGATATAATCCACCACAATTCTTGTATTTTTCCCTGAAATGCCAAATAATGTTTTGGCTTGCCAGTGTGTGCAGCTTCATGTGCTGTTCATGCTTTACTCTGCCCTTTTTGTGTCTTTCAGCTTTGTGTCTCTTGTAGTATTTGAGATTCTCTATCATGTCCATGGTAATGGAACATTGTCTGCTCTCCATAAACTTCTGTCCGAACAAGGTGACTTCCTTTGGTTGGCCTGTTATAATTGCTGTAACCATTAACCCTGAATCTTTCTGTGATCTCTCTTTTTCTGAACATGTCATCCTAGATACCAGTCATGACCTGGTCTTTTACCAGAAACTCAGGACCTCAAATTTGCAAGGTTGGCTCTTTGACCTTAGACTAATCATAAACGTGTCTGTTTTTACTACCTTTTAGTGATCTCTAATTTAAAAAAAAAACCCTCCAATATTTAATTTTTATGTGGAGTACAGAGTTATTCAAAATTCTGTAATAGCTTCCAAGTTAGCTTTCTCTGCCTGAGTTAACTGAAAACTGCTAAACATATCAAGTGCTTCTGAAACAGCTGCTGTCAGAAATAAAGCTACTTTCTAATGGTCTTCCTTCTTGCTGGTACCTATTGCTTAAAGATACAGAATGAAGTGCTGCTAAATCCTCCTACAGTTTTTCCCTACATTTCCAGAAAGCTTTAACTCTGGTGAGGCTTTTAACTTCTCCATTTTCCATTTACAGTATTTTTCTTAGTTATTTTTATACTTGTCACCAGAAGTTGCTCACCAGTCACTTAGAGCAAAGAAATCTGACAGAGGTCTGCTTTGTTCAGCTCTAACTAGTCAGTATTGTGTAACCTAAGTACCTGAACACCATCACCCCTAGTTTCCACTGGCTCTTGTAAAAGCCTCTTAAAAGTGCAGGTCCTTCCATCTATACTGAAGAAGCAAACAATTAAGAAGAGGAAAAAGTATGATGAGATTAGGTATTTGGAAAAAAAAAAAGTTATTAGGGTAACTAACAAATGTTGTGCTAGCAGTCTTCCTGCCTCACTGTGGCCTGGAATATGGAGTCATGTGCCAAAGTCTGGCCCTTTGGCCCCAGGGACAGAACCTGTTACCATGGAGGAAATGTAAAGGTGGTGGTGGTGAAGGGCAGGCAAGGGGGAAAGACTTGGGGAGGGGGAGACAGAAGGAAGGGGGCACAGGCACCCAAGCCTGCAAGACGGTGAGGGGCAGAGGCAGCATGGAGGCAGAAAGAGGATGGGGACAGGGGAAGGGGGATCAAGGCAGCCTGAGTCTGCAGGGTGGGCAGGCACAATGGGGAGAAAGTGGGGGAAGAATTGCAGCAGGGGAAAAGCTGCCTGCTTCTCCTATTGCATATCCCACTGCCTGCTCCCTACCATCCACCTGTCCCTTGCCTACTGCCTGTCCCCTTACAGCTCCACCCTGCCCCACCTCTTCCCCACCACTTTCCACTGTCTGCCCCATTACTGACCGCCTCTCCCATGGCTTCCTGCAATAGTGGGGAAGATGAATAAGATGATGCTCCAATGATTAGATTCCATACATGGAAATTATAATAAATTTATATTTTTCCATGTACAGAAACTAATTACTGGGGGGTCATCATAAATTCAGGTAAATATGGTACATACCTGGGAACATGGTGGAATATTTGTCACTCGCAGTCTCTATATCTAGATTGGATATTTTCTGGAAGACATGCCTTGTGGATATTATATGGGTTTGATGCACAAAATCTTAGGTGAGGGTCTTTGGGCTCTGTTTCTGCATAAGTCAGACTAGATTATCATAATTAACTCTTTTGATATTCAGTTTTGAACAATGAACTTTAATAAAACAACTGGCACAAAAATTGGTATTTTATTCAGTGCTTACCCAATTCATGTTTATTTGACTCCTTTCTCAGTTAGCGAATATAGATGATGTCCCTGCTCTCTGGCCTGTACTTATCATTATTTGTGTTAAGTACCATATTCAAAGACAACTTTGAATTTAACATGACCCCCAATAATTAGATTCTTGACATAAAATAGTTATACATTTGTTATAATTTTCCATGTCTAGAATCTAATTATTGGAGGGTTATTTTTAATTTATCCCCCCACTGCTACAGTGGGGCAAGCAGTGGCAGGAGGGCAGGTGGGGGCAGTAGGGGAGTCAAGTGGCTTGCCCCTTGCCCTCTGCTGCCTGCCTTTCCCCCAATACTTGCCTCCTGCCCCTGAGGCAGTGCCTGTACCCCGCACTGCCTGCTTCCCCCAGCACCTGTGTACCCTGATGCCTGCCCCCTCCCTATGGTGCTTGCACCCCCTGGCACCTGTCCCCTCCGGCAACTTGCCCTGACTCCTGCCTCTTCCCTGCACTGCCTCCCCACTGTCCCTGCTTCCACTTACTTTCCCCTTGCAGCTCCAGCTGACTGGAAAAAAAAATTGGATTTGAGTACATAGAGTATTTCAAAACCTTCTAAATCACTGAGTGGTAGCAAAAATGCTTAAATTTCTATGGTCCATTCTGTAAACAAGGTCAATTTGCATGTGTGATTTAAAACAATGAAATATTACAAAGTTGAGCACAGTTAAAAATTGCCTCATTGTGCAAAAGCCCCAGAAGAATAGGCCCATGATGATCAAGAATTCATTGTGCAGGACAACAAAGGAAAGGAAGTAATTATGTACCAGTGCTATAGAGTTACAATTCATGTTGTATCTGAACAAAATCACTGTGGATGTTATTTTTATAATATTATTGTGTTATTAGCTGCTTTCCACAGTAAATACATATGTTGTAAAAATGTAGGCCTAGCACCAGAGAACTATATGAACTGCACTAAATACTAAACCAGGGATTTAATAACAGGGGCTCAAATGTCTTTTATGCATTTTTTCCTTCTGTATATAATAGAAAATATAAAGTGGATCCCACTTAGAGACAAGAATTTTTTAAAATACCCCCCAAAAGTCACAATTACTTTTTGTGTACTGTCCCTCAAATCCCCACTTTTTGGATATCTCCATTAACCTCAAAATGCTTTTAAAAACTCTGAAAGGAATATAATTAATAAATACTGAGAACCAGAAGCCAGAATGGTCTCTTCTACATTTAGAATCACTAACTCTATGAACTGACTTTTACTTTCGGGAGTTAGAATGGGGCTCTGCTCACAGTATGACAAACTTTAAGGATTACTACAATGTTGTACAAGATAAATCATGCAAAATTGCTGTAGAGTAGCCCCAGGCTAAAATTCTACAATGTCACATTGGTGTATTCCCAGGGGGAAATACACATTGACATGCTCATACAAGGACAGACTTCACAAATTTGACTTCAGCATAATTGACACTGCACAGGTGCCCTGGCTATTAGCCTATTCAAAAGAAAAGTTGGGATTTCTGCAAGTAGCAAACAATACAATGTACATTGCTATTGACAGGTACAACCAAATGTCTCTAACAAAGGAGCAAATAATTGAATCAATATGGGGATGTTTCATAGGCTTCAGAAATCTGTTTAAAAATATAAATTGGAAATCAACTCTGAGGTGAAACTAGTACAATCGTTACACAGAATGGAAGTTCATTTTTAAGAAAGCATGGATTTACAATGGCATCCTTTTTTAAAGAGAGTCTTTTTCAACACACTGGTTTAGTAATAAGAACTCTGGGTTAAAGATACTAGGCAATTGTCTATAAGTATTGATTCTACACCTTAGAGTTCTTTAATTGTTCTTTTCTAGGAAGTAACTTTTTTAGAAAAAATCATATAGTAAAGGAAACTGAGTAAGAGAAAAAAAGAACTAAACTGCAAGGGAAACTTTCAATAATATTCAAGTGATTTTAAGAGTATTAATTCCATTGGAAGTCCATTAGAATTGTGTTTCTAAATCACTTGAGTGATTTAAAAAAAAATGGTCTCGTTTTTCCTGTTTACCAATATTATACACAAAGAGCCTAACAGAAAACTTGACCAGATTCTGAAAAGGTTCAAATAGTATTTATTATGTAGCTAATCTTGGACTTAACCATTCTATCCAAGATCTTTGTTGTGGCCTTTATTTGACTTTGTTAGGGGTGTGTTTAACTGGGGCATACTTGTTAGGGGTGTGTGAAACGCGCCGTCTTGGATTCAGCCTGAATTGGGAACAGTGATTCAATTAGTTGATTTGGATCACTGTCCCCAGTTCAATTTGGCCAAGTCTGAATCTGAAGATTTGATGCTGATTCAGAGAACATAGAGACATTCAGAGACATAGACACAGCTTTAAATGATTTTTTTCTACATACCTCAAGGAACCAGGCATGGCTCGTGAACACTGCAATGCTGGGATGGATGGAGCATCCCAAAGGAGCTAAGGGAGGTCCTCCGTGTGCTCAGCGGCAAACCCAGAAGTGGCCCAGAAGTACCCACCAAGCTCAGTGATCAGCTGCAGGGGGACCCCAGATGCCCCCCCAGACCCAGGAGGCACCAGTCACCGAGTGGGGGATGGCATGGCGGGGGCCCCCTGCATGCTCCCCAGCAGACCCAGAAGTGGACCAGAAGTGCTTCTGGTCCACTTCCAGGTCTGCTGCTGAGCGTGCTGGGTCACCCCCGCATTCCTGTGGGATGCTCCATCCATCCCACCATTGCAGCATTCACGAGCTGCCTGCTACCTTGAGTAATGTAGAAAAAACAGTTAAAGCTGTGTCTATGTCTGAATCACCAAATTTTTCTGAATCTCTCCAAATTAATTTGGAGGGTTCTGATTCAATTCAGAGAGATTAAAGAGTCCTCTGATTCAATTTGGATTCGGAGATTCAGCCACCAAATTAGGCTGAATCTCCACCAAATTGAATCAGGGACCAAAGCTTCACACAGACCTAATACTTGCTGAAGTCATTAATTCCTTCTTGTACTGGTGAACTGGGAATTCAAACTGCAAGGCAAAAGTTGTCTACTCTTGAAATATTATCAAATAGAGTACCTAGAGCCATATATTGTGTATTGGGAGTAGTACAACAAGAACACTATCATCTATACTGTTGGCTTTGCAGAACTTCAAAGAAGATTAAACCATACTTGAAATTAGGGACCTCAGCTAATTTTTTCTTTTCTAAGTGCTGCTTCTGATTTCTGAAGTAGCAAATACATGCATACTAGAACTTTTTAAACATAACTGAAAGTATCAATGATTCAAATTCACTTGGGAACTACTAGAGCTCCTCTGTTCATGACTGACTTTCTAGGTAAAGCATATTAAAAGATTATGAAACCCTCACTTGATCTCCAGCATATGCCAAGAAGAGTTCTGCCACGCTCTCAAGTAGATCAACCAGGCAGGTTTCTTTTAAATAAGAAAGACCAGTTTTTAGTGATGGTATTTACTTCAAACATTCAAGTAAGGATCAATAGACATGAAGGAAGTATGAATGTTCATGAAGAGTAAGAGAAAGTAAAGTGCTGATAACACAGAATAGTGTTCAATATTAAGCTAGAAGCATTAAAGACCTGCAGACCTGCAGATGCAGTATGTTTTAAGAACATGTGCTCTGCTGGTATTGGTGATGATGTATATAGATCCTATGCAAACAGTTAAGTACAGGGCTTCACAATTGTATGCCAGTGCTGTTTCTGGAATGAATTCCTAGCTGACCAAAATGGGAAACCCTGATGAGTGGAACATCTTACTGACCTTGGAGTAAATTAAGCATGTATTTGTTTACAATGGGCCATCAAAGAACTATGTGATGGTTGATTACTATTTGGGTTACTGAGAAGCAGATCCCTTACATACAAGAGCTGTTTCTTTCACTGAATGCTTGTTTGCCTGGCACGGAATTCCAGAGACTGTAATTACAGATAATGTAACTCAATTTGCCTGTCAGGATTTTGCAGTTTGTAATATCAGCAGAACCCGAACATGTCATATCCCTGCCACACGACAGCCAAAGCGGAAACAGCTGTCAAGATTGCCAAGATTCTATTTTTTAAAAAGGATACCACAGACCCATAAAAAGGATTGCAGAACTAGAGAAATATCTCAGCTGGTGGCATACTCATGCCATGCTGCATGGAGATGTTACTGCCTGTGGCCAGGATACTTTCAATAGCAACAGGGAAGGTTACAGAAAAAGTAATTAATAGGCCCTTAATCCCAAGTTTGTCATGAACTTGCCATATGACTTGAAGCTTTTGCTCCCATCTTTCAAATGTAGATAATACTTTGCAAGAGCCCTCAAATCCTGCAGGGAAGGCTCTATAATCTAACATAGTACATATGAAAAGAAAGAATAATAAATAGAGGAAGTAGAAAAAATTCTGACAATATTTCTTTAGAATTTGCTAGTTTTATCAAAATCCACTTGTCCCCATAAAACATGCAGGGTTTGACAAAGTTCCAATGCAAGCCTGTCCAGCTTCCTGCCAGCTTGCCTTCCTGGGTTGGGGCAGCCCGACAATGTAGTCTCTCTCAGTCAGAGCCCTTAAGGCTTTCACAAATCATAGCACTGAGGCAGCCTGCCACATAGACCAGGACTCCGGTCCTTTTTGCAAATAATTTCTTCATAGTTTTTGTTCTTGTTCTGATTCAAAACAAGAAAATACATTTTCAAAATCCCAAAAGCTTCTGAAACAGAATAACCTTTTCTTGCAATATTAAGATTATAAACTGTGGGTATTGTCAGTCCCCTATAAAAAGCTCGAAACTACTCAGAACTTTAGATTTCTGTGGTGCACATCAGCCACACTATATATCATATATTTTATAGCATGCATTTAACAGCATAGAGTGTAATAGTTTAGTATATATATCTTGAGGGAGAGAGAAGTAGTGAATACATGTAAGAGGGAAAGTTTGTTGCACGTTTTCTATATTTGTGTGCTGATTTCTCAACCTTAATGTCACATTTCATGTTAGTGTTTGCATTTATTTATTACCTTGCCTTAAGGAAAAAGACACTTTGCTAAAGCACTTTAGAGCTGCCTTAGTATAGCTGAATCACTTTTCCAGCATGCCCTTAAAATGAAGCAGCTTTAACATATGCACCAACACTGAAGTGGTTCAGACACCCTTAGTGTTCCACGCTGTAAAGCTCTGCTGAAAATCTAGAAATTACTCCTTAAGGGCTGCTTACTGAGTTTTAGCAAGCCATAGAGGGCTGAATGACAGGCACCCAGGGTCAGAAAAATATTAATTTTCTAAATTTTTTAGGGGCCCTACAGGCCAGATAGAATGGCCCAGTGGGTCGCATCTGGCCCGCGGGCCACATTTTGCCCACCCTTGTCTAAAATTACTGGGTAGGAAGGAAAATTTATAGGGCTGTTCTTGCCCTTGCTTTCCACACATTTCCAAGGATGGATTTTGACCCAGGCCTTATATAACTGAGCCTTATTCCTCTACCTCTCCAGTAGAGTAGCAGAAACTTAATTGATGTACAGCTGTAGCCAAATGCAGATCACTGGACTTGTTTGCTTTTCAGCAACCTGGAAAACCCACAGAGGAAAACAATGAAGTTTGAACAAAAGATAGCATATAATATTAGAAAAGAGAACAGTAAACAACTCTGGACAACTTATATTTTCTAGGACCAATAGATTAATCTAGTCTATACTGTTTCTTGCCAGGATGGTTTGCCCTCCTTCACTGCCAAAAAAAAAAAAAGATCAATATGAACTAAAATATGTTGAGAGGTCTGATATCCAGTTCATCCATCTCCTTCATAGAATGGAATATACATATAAATTAGGATGGACACAATTTAGAGTTGGACAATTAGGCCTTCATAGTCAAAGAGAAGCAAGATTCATGTAATTCACAATCAATATTGTTGCTTTTAAGGATGTTGCATTCATTTCAGGTTTCTGCACTTAGGCTGAGTTCACAGTTTCCTCTTCGTCTCTTGGTAGTGAGCACTGCCTCTCAGTAGTGGAAGGACCCACCAGAAGTGACACAAAATGAAGTGCTAAGGAGGTACTGAACTTTCACTGCCTCAGACTAAATACAAAAACTTGAAAGTAAAACTTCATCATTAAAGCAAGAGCAAATAACAATAGGATTTCTGCTTTAAGAGCCAGCACCAGGACACCTGCTGTTAGTGAATACCAGGTATTGAAGATTTTTCCTTTTAACAAAGGTCATCCTCTCTATTGAGCTGCCTCTTTGTATTTGTAAAACCAAAATCGACCTAACGCATACAAGACTGACTTTTATTTTCCCCTTGCATAAAGGAATTTAGCACACATGATATACTGCAGAGCCTCTCCTGATGCTCCTGAAACCAAAAGGCTATTTGTGGTTTTTACTCCCTTTTAAAAAAAAAAAAATCTGAATCTAGCTACTGGTATCTGACATTAATCTGCTACCTTGACTACTCATCTGATTTACCCATTTAGCTTATCTACCATATAGCTATTTCAGGTAGACATATATTTTCTTACAATCACCCGGAGATGGGGAAAATCTCGTGCCTTTTTCTTCCCTCCCAGCAGCCCTGAACAAAGACATTAACACTCCTAACAAAGGATAGGATTACTAAAAGGACTGCAGACCACGTAAAACAAAGTGGCTCTGCAGTTTCACTTAATGATGCAGAGATATGTGAATCCTCATTAAGCTTCTAAAGTTTTCATAGTCCATTCCATTAAATGGCCTATAGGTGCTGTCACACAAGGACAAAAGATGGTAGTGATATGGGATGTACTGATAAGTTGTTGTGTTGGTGGAGTACAGGTTAGCACTGTGCATAGTTTACATTTGGACAGACTCTGATTCACTTAGTTAGCTTCCTGAACTGGGCAGGGACTGGGAAGCTATAGAGCGTGATCTGGTTGGACCTAGGGATTATGAAGACAAGAGAAAAGCTTCTGTTTCTGAGCTAGGCCTGTCTCATCAAATGTGTTTACCACGATGCATGATTTCTGGCAAGGGATGTAAATAGGGGGAAAAAGGGGTCAGAGAGAATGCATAGATGGCCATCCAAACAATAAAACATTATATTTGGATATATTCAAACAACAATTGGTGTCTGAGGGATGACTATTTCCAGAGGTATATCATCTTTAACTAAGCTGGAGAGAGTCATTTTCTAAAATATCTGTTTTTGTATGAGGTCCTTAGTGAGGCTCTCTTTTCTGCCTATAGCCCACCTAAGAAATCCACTTACTTAAAAGATAGTATAAAGCTGGTTCTCCAGTTAAGAGAATATTCCACAAAGATATGTCTAATGAATAGTAGGATAAAAAATCCTACAGCATAACTATAGTCAAATAGCAGGAAGTGTGTGTGTGTAGTTGTGGATATTTCGCCCAAGAGTCTTTATTGGCTTACGTGTGATACTATAGTAGAATGCTGATTCTCATCTCTCTCAAAATTAAAAACTGATTTGCAGAAAATTGTATGTAATATAAAATGTATATATCTGTTCTTAGTCATTAATAGCTGAATTCCATTTGATAAGACTCCACATTTGCCTTACATACACATTATGATTCTCTAGGATATAAAGATGTTGAATGATCTGTGTGTCCTCTTAGCAACACAGTCTAACACAAGTATATTGGACCTGTTCTTTTCCCATGGAACATCAAGGTCAAATTCAAGATGATCTTGGCCCATGTCTTCAAGATGCTCTGTGACCTGACCTAGCATCTAAAGGCAGCCTGAAGATCCAGGATGAAGACCGGCTCCTCAGGCAGGAATTGAGCATTATAAAAATAAAGCTGCTGATAAGAACTATTAATAAGAGAGAGCCTGATATCTTGCAGTCCTTTCTTGGGGACTTGTCTCAGAGACTAGAACAAACACCCACAGGAATGAAGTCATCAAAAACCACATCACCTGCCATTTCATGTGCCAGGAGCACTTTTTACACTTTCCTTCTCTAATATAAGTCTACAGACACATTTGTGTCTCCTACCAAAACAGATTTCTCCACTGAACACATATTTCTCCTGAGGAGAGGTTGAAAGGAACCAGGCATGACAGACATTAGCAGTTCAGTATGCAACATGACTAGAAGGTGCTCAGTTACTGCAGCAGTATTGCATATCAAATATGCAGAGAAATGATCATAGCAGTTCATCATGTTTGGAGGAATTAAAAGAATAGGATAGATATATTCTAAGCTACTCTTTCCCAATTGACAGGCTCAGAAAACTGAGAATCATGTAAAAAAGTCGAGAGTATTTCTGGCTAATATTCTATAAGATGTCACACAAAATCCTTCAGTTTCTATTGGAGCAACTGTACAGTTAGGAGAGCTGTTGCACAAGCTTTGGGGCATCAAGCACCCTTCCTCTGGTCTGACGTTAGGAAAATGTGGTGTGAGGTCAGACCTGAGGGAGGCAACTTGACCCCCCAAAAGCTTGTCTCACAGCTTTTCCAACCATAGAGTTGATACAATAAAAATTATCACAAAAATTCTTGCCTCTGAGACATTTCCTGTACCATCATGGTTACAACAAAATTCTAATTCTACTAATTAATTAAATGCATTTTCTCCTGCTAAGAGAGTAATTTCTCAGATCTTCCAGAACATAAGTAAGTTCATCCATTTACAGAAACAGGAAAAAAGCATGTCATTTAAACTCTACAATATCTTCCTCTGACTATCCCAGCTTGCAATGAAAAGGAAGGCTTCCACTAATGCGCCTCCAGCCATTGATGCCCACCTCCTTTAAATAGTTTTTCACATTTCCAGGGAGGGTGTCACTTTATGGCAAATACTGAACAGAGAATTTAAATCTATTTGTCATTACATCGTCATAACAAAACTTGAATATATTGGTATTTCATGCATTGCCAAGGAAAAAAACCCAATAATTTATTTTATAGTATTTATGTTGTAGAATTCATGGTGTAAGTAAAATGATTAGGTAAGATGTTAGTAGACATACCTCATGCTTAGGTTTATGGGTATAAAAAACATTGGGCCTTGTTAAGAAAACATTCATATTTCTAGGTCTGTATCCTTTGGGAGGGAAAGCACTGGCATGTAAACACAGAGGCTCCATAGTAGCACTTGAGTTATATGAGGCCTTGCAGTGAAATGAGTGACTAAAACTTTCATGATTATTGGTTATAATTTTTAAAAATTGCAATTGGAGTGAGCTGGCATTTAGTGCCTTACTTTTTACAGTGTTTTCCAAGTTATTTCATTTTGTGTTGTGGTGGGACCTAGTGGCATGTCAAGAAATGAATGACTTTCCTCCCACCCCTGTGACCCCCATGATGAAAATAAGCACCACCTACCTGGTCATTTTCAGGTGTATCAGAGACTGCCAATTAGGCAGGGACAAGGTCCTACCCCTTGGGGCTGCTCTGAGCTGTTTCAGGGTGCTCCCAGGCTGTCTGATTTACTGAGTCACAGATGTGTGATGCCCCCAGCTGGAAGCAGGTTGGTGGGGCTTCTTTTCTTAGGGTGATTCTAGGATCAGAAGGGATGCTGTATAGACATGACCTAGAAATCCCATTGTGCTACCATGTTATGCAGAGACAGAACAAAAGGGCAGTCCCTGACCCAAAGTTAGTCAACAAGACGTGCAGAAACATTTGTCAGCTCTTTTGTGCTAGGTAGTAACATTTTGACAAAACACTAGGCAAAAGCATGCAATTAGAAATCTTGCCACTGAGACAGGGTATTCAAAATGAAAAATGCTTGGCAAGTAAAACAGCAGCATATCACTTATTGGTAGGTGTAGTGCATCTCAGACATAATGTCTGAATATTTAAAATAATGGACACTATTTTTTTGACTGAGGGAGGGGGAGGTATGAAAGTAATTTGCTTCTCTGGCTGAACTGTATTGTTCACAGTTATACTCAGTAGTAAGAAGGAGCAAAGGTAAGGGAGGGGAAGGCACAAGGATGATTCTTCCTACTTTGCTTCCCTTGCCATCCTTACCTGAGGCAAAAACTAGTTTTTCTGTAGGGAAGATGATTGAGATTTTTGAAGTAATAAGGAGGATTTAGGAGTTTTAGTTTCAGTGCATAATGCATGCTCTAGACCAAGGGTGTCAAAAGCCAGCCTGTGGGCCAAATGTGGCCTGTAGAGCCATGTTATCTGCCCTGTAGGGCTCCCAGAGGAACTGGAAATTTGGGGTGGGGCCCACCACCAAAATCCATGGTACAGAGTCCCATTGGAGATGCTTGTCATCAGTGAGGGGCGAGCAATGGATGCACTAAGCCTTTGTCATGCCAGATTAGCAAAGGTGATCAGTCTAAAACTGGTTCTGGAAACAGGCTGAGTTAGGAAGCTAGATGGTCAGGCAGAGTGTAGAATCAGAGGGCAAGCTGGGTTGAGAAGCCAAGAGATCAAACAGAGAGCAGGGTCTAGGGACAAACCAAGTAAGGAAGCCAAAGAATCAGACAGAGCGCAGTCAAAGGCCAGGGACAGACATTACACACAAACTGGTTTAAGTGATCAGAAACTGGTTTAAATCTGTAACAGAACAGATGTTCAGTGTACATAAACCAGTTTTAAAATGGCTGAAACTGGTTTGAGATAAATCTGGTTGAATGTAGTATCAGACTTAACTGATTTGACTCAAACCGGTTTATGCAATGCCTGTCCCATGTCCCAGACCCCTTGCTGGTTTAAGTTAAATCAGAGTCCCCTGGCATCCCAGCATGCTGTCTGGGCTGGGCAGGGCAGGGCTGTCTGCTCCACAGCAGGGCTGGCCCCTCCCCTTTGTTCTCTTGCTGGAGCTCAGCACAGACTTGCAGGCACAGCAGGGTCTGCTGGCTTCCCTGTGTCCCTCTCCCTCCTGCCTCACTGCTTAAGCAGAGATCCTTTCCTCCTCTCTGCCAGAGCAGAGACCATAGCCAGCATGTGGTATGCTAGCTAATGCTGATAGGTGTCTATGTCCAATTTCACTGGGATAGGCAGACAGAACAGTGACCACTTAGGGCTTTTGGAGCTAACCAACGGGTCAGCCAGTAAACTGTTTAAGAAGTAAGACGAGAGCCATGCTTGGATGGGATGGGCTCCACCTTTCCCCTAAAGGTAAGCGTGTGTTCTCTTCTAGGTTGGCGGACCTCCTCCGGCGGGCTTTAAACTAGGCTCGTCAGGGGAAGGGGAAGATGAGGGCGCAGGAAACATCAGAGTGCCAGACCAAACGACACCCACAACTACAGCCCAGCCCAGATGAACGAGCGAAACGAGCGAACAGGTAGGCAATGGGGGCCAGGGCAATGCTGGGACTGGGGGGCAGTACACACATCCTCAAATGCCTCTACACAAATGCTCATAGCATGGGAAACGAGAAGGAGGAACTCACCCTCCTGATGGCTGACACCAGCCCGGACATAGTGGGGATCACGGAAATGTGGTGGGACTCTACGCATGACTGGGTGGTGAATGTCAAGGGCTATATGTTGTACAGGAGGGACAGGATAGGAAGGAGAGGTGGGGGTGTGGCACTCTATATCAAGGAGGAATACACATCCTCGTTAATTAGCAAGGTGTCAGAGGCGGGGCACTCTGAGGTGCTTTGGGTTAGAGTACAAGGCAGTCGAGGGGTGAGAGATTTAATGGTGGGGGTCTACTACAGACCTCCCTACCAGGGAGAAGAGCTTGACCAGGAATTCTTAGGTCAGCTCACAGAGGTAGTGAAGGCTAAAGATGTGGTAGTCATGGGGGACCTGAACTTCCCGGAGGTCTGACCGTTCACATAGGTTCTTAGACAGAGTGCAGGACCTCCATGTAACCCAGGAGGTGCACAGCCCCACCAGGGGGGATGCCTAGTTGGACCTAGTGCTGGCCACGGGTGATGACCTGGTGAGGGGGTTGCGGGTGCTCGACCACCTGGGCAACAGTGATCATCGCCTGCTGGAATTTACCATCCAGCGCAAGGTGGCAAGGGCATGCAGTAAGGCAGCAGCCCTAGACTTCAGAAGGGCAAACTTCAGTGAGCTAAGGAGTATAGTTGGGGATGCGCTGAGGTCCCAGAGGGGATGAGAGCCAGATGTCCAAGGAGAGTGGTTGCTCCTTAAGGGGGCGATCCTCCAAGCACAAAGGAAGGTAATCCCAATGAGGATCAAAGGGAGCAGGAGAGCACACAAGCCTCCATGGCTCACCAAAAGCATCCGAGAATGTCTCCTTCCTAAAAAGGAGGCGTATACCCAATGGAAGGAAGGGGCCATCAACAGGGATGACTATTCTGCAGTCACTCTGGGTTGTAGGGGGGCAGTTAGGACGGCCAAGGCAAAGATGGAATTAGGACTAGGTTCTCAGATTAAGGACAATAAGAAGTCCTTTTTTAAATACATAGGGGGCAAAAAGAAGGTCCCGGGTAATGTGGGGCCCTTGCAAGACATGTTGGGAAATTTGGTTGTCACACCAGATGACAAAGCTAACATGTTTAATGATTTCTTTGCCTCTGTCTTCCTAAGTAGGGACCAGAACAGCCACCTCCCTGCTGGGCCCCCTTGGGCCCCGGGGGAGGCACACCTGGGCTAAAGGTTAGCGTTAGGGGGCTTCTGGAGGGGCTGGACGTGTTTAAGTCAGCCAGCCCAGACAATCTCCACCCTAGAGTCCTTAAGGAATTGGCCAAGGTCATTGCAGGACCCCTGGCACGGCTCTCTGAGCACTTGTGGTGTTCTGGTGTGGTCCCAGAGGACTGGAAGAGGGCCAACGTGGTTCCAATCTTCAAAAAGGGGAGGAAGGAGGACCCAGGAAACTATAGGCCAGTCAGTCTTACCT
>NW_017728931.1:27289111-27383752 GCF_001723895.1 Crocodylus porosus | reverse complement strand
TTTTAAGAGGAGGTTGGATGAACATCTTGCTGGGGTTGTTTGACCCCAGTATTGTTTCCTGCCATGGCGGGGGGTTGGACTAGATGATCTACTCAGGTCCCTTCCGACCCTAGAAACTATAAGTTTGAAATAATGTGGAGAGAAGCTATTGTTTTGCTAATTGGGTGATAAAGAATGGTATCAGCCACCCTGGCTGGCTTGCTCACCTGTCAGTTTGCTGCAGACAGTATGACAAAGCAGGGAGGGAGATTGAAAAGCTCCTTATCACCAGCAGATGCAGGGAGATTGAAAAGCTCCTTATCACCAGCAGATGCATGTACTGCACACCCCTCCCCACCGCCCCTTGTCTCAGAGTGCTAGCCCAGGGCAGGGGGCTAGCAACACTCCTGCCCCTTGAGCAGCCAGTGGGGAAAAGCCTGGGACCGTGCAGACAGACCTCCCTAATGAGATAGTCCTGCCAGGGCCTGGCCACACCCCCCTCAGCTGAGCTCCCTGAAGAAGGGAAAGGAGGGCTGCTCTAGTGCCCCTGGGCTTCTAGCCTGAGCCATCGCAGGCATGTGCCTAGATTTCCTGTCCAGTTTCAAACCAGTTCAGCCTAGTCAGGTTAGACTAACCTGCAAAGACTGAATCAATTCAGGCTCAGGCTTTTTGAATGCCTGTCCCTAGCCAAAGGGTGAGTTGGGTCAAGAAGCCAGGAGATCAGAGAGTAAGATCCAGGGACAAGCTGGAAGGAACCAGTAAGGCAATCTGAGTTCAGGTTGAGCCCTGTTGCCCAGACACTTCCTGTTCCTGTTTATATGGTAGGAAGTATGGGGAGAGGTAGTTAGCTGTGCTAATTTAAATTCAGTTGGAAGGCAGGGTTGATATGCACCTTTATAGACTAGATATATAGAGAGAACATAGAAAGCAGAGTGTTGGAAAGTGTAGGGTCAACTGATCCTGACTGACCACTCTGGTAGAGAGCAGGTGGATGGTCAGTTGGGAAGTGGCGGGCCAGGATAAGTGCCCAAGCCAAAGCCTCAGTCCAAGGCCACACCCTGACACCCTTGTGACTACTGCCATTGCTCACTCTACCCCATAGGTGGCCTTAGTAAGAGTTATGGCCAACTGCTCAGGGCACCACAGTCAGGGGGTTCTACACACACACACACATAGACGTGCACATAGACACCCACGTGTATGAGCAGCCCATGCTCCCAGCAGTGCCCAACCCAGCTCAACCCCTGTCTCTAGCTGCTGCTTAGGAGGAGCCAGGCTGACGTGTGCAGGTGGGGTGGTGCCTGCTCCTGCCCACCTGTCTGTCTGGCACACTTCCAACTCCACTTCCACAGTGGACTGCACTCCATGCTTCTGCCTCTGCCTGTGTCTGCAGCAGCAGCACTGATTTGGGGGGAAGGGAAGCACTAAAATACAGGGGCATGGTACCAAAATATGGGGGTGCACCAAAATCTAAGTTCACCCAGGGCCCCATTTTGTTCAGGAGCAGTCCTGCAGTCAAGATTTGGCTGGGTGGCGGGGGGAGGAGTTTGACTCACCTGCTCTAGACTGTGTTGAAAAATCATAGCCAAAAGGAGGCAGAGAGAAGCTATGGCAAGAGACCTATTCTTCCACACAGGCAAGCAAAGATCAGAGTTAAGAAGATTGTAATTCCCCTGCAGCTAACATTGTATAGATCTCTTGAACTTGAACTTCCTGCTTTTGCATGCTTTATTTTTTCTGTGAAGTGGTAGTGTAGAACCTGTATTTATATGCAGTTTTGCTGCAAGATGTTGTACATCCTTTGCTTAGATTAATGCTTGGTATTGCTTTTTTAATATATCACTTTCACAGGCCAGTGGCAGAACTAATGCTATCTGAAGGGGTAATAATATTTTTCTTGTGAAGGAAAAGGATTCATAATTAAGAAAGAGCCAGTGCCAGAGGTAATGGGGAGTATGTAACTTTTTTGTTCTGAGAGTCACAACGTGAGGCAGGGAGCTTGTGAAGAACAGGGGGATCCTGGTCAGTGTTTCTGGGTTCTTGGTGTTAGCACAGTACAAATAGTAATAGTAATACAATTAGACAACCTTGATTCAGCTACCTATTAACCATATGCCTGCAATAGCAATGGAGGGAGCCTGTAGGGCATTGGATTTACCCACTCAAGTTGTCAAGCATCAAATCTAGGAAAGCAGTTAGGGTTATGTATGCAAGCAGACCCATTGACCGTCATGGGACTTTTGCCTGTTCAAAGACCAAGTGAGGTTGTTATTAATGTTTTTGATGATTTTTTGCTTACCAAAACATTTTCTAATGTATAGTGTTTATTTTTTGTTTTGCTTGTTATTCCAGGTATTTGAGCACCTTGTAGATCAAAGAAATCCAGATGCTGAGAGGCAGAAGTAAGTGGTGGTAATTTTAGGAATCCCATTTGTAAAGTTTTAATTAGAGGTTTGCATTTGCCTTTCTAAGTAGTTAAGCAGTAAAAACATAGAACCAGACAGTACATATTTATTTCATGTTGCAGTTTGCAGCATGCATATTCACTGTGGTTTATGTTCCTACTATAATCTCTTGTTAAAATGTTGTTACAGTGCAGCATGTTGAAGTGGAGGATACTGTATATATTTTTATCATTAATATTAATTACTTCTATCTGACCAGAACGGGGCATTGTGGATTATTTCCGTTAGGATGAAAGGTTGAAGATAGAAAGGGGTATTTGTTTGATGCAGTCTTGTTTATTTACAAGGAATGTACAACGTCCTGAACAGCACAGAAAACAAACATAAAAAGAATTTCCTTCTTTGTACCACCAAGCTTCTTTCTACCTACAAGCATGTGCAAAAAAGCTTTCTAATTTTTGCTTAAGGGCCATTCTCTTAGTGCTTGTTCCAGTTGCCTTCTCGGCATCTCTGTCTTTGGTGTTTCTCAGTGCTGGTTTCACAGCTGCACCAATCAGAGCTCTTGTTCTTGAGCTGGTTATATCAGTTCCTAGGAAACACCAGTAGGATAAGTACCTGGGGATTTACAAGTAGCTGGGGATTTACCTACTACAAACTATTATTACAGCAGAGGTCAGCAGCAGTAAGTTTCCCTGGGATTGAGCTGGCAAGCTACATCACCTGTGACAGCTCAGGCAGTCACACCACCAAAAGGGGATATGACTGGCTCCCAGCCGTGTAAACCTAGGACCTGAGCCAAAGCAATCCGTCTGGCTCTGAGAGCTGCTGAAGGAAGAGCTCCAGGGCACAAGAGCACCTGTAGAGTAGCACCTGGCTGACACCTGGACTATCCTGGGGAGTAATGCAAGTAGGATGCTGATGACTTGCAGGGGGATAGGACTCCAGCTAAGGGGGAGCTAAGTGATGCAGCCCAGGAGCTGGGGCTTGTGCTTAGACCTAGTTGGGAAGTTGTGTTATAGCCAGAGGGCTTATTTTGGGCTATAGTTTTACACCGATGGGTTAGGTAGAACTCAAAAGGGGTGGTTTGAAGGTCCTATTAGTGCCCAAGTGGTATGTGGCTGTCTTGCGTCCTGCCAGGGATCAAGATGCTCAAGATGCAGCCAGGGGCTAGGGATTCCAGAGTTGCCAAGGAAATGTGGAAAGAGCCCAGAGAGTGGCAGAGCTTGGGGCCAGAGGACCTGGAGCCTGAGCAGGGAAGAGAGAAAGGCCTTAGAGAACAAGATAAGGAGCTGAAGCTTAGATGCCCGGTCCAGAACATGGGCCTTGGCTAAGGGCCTATCTAGAAGAGAGGGGCAGAAGCCAGGAACGTCAAAGCCCAACAAAGGAGTAAAGACTTGAGGCAGCCTGGTGGTTCAGGGACAAGTGCCCCACTTGACTGATGATGCAAAACACCTGCAGGGTGTAGGCATGACTGTCGGGGAGGTTTGGAGGCTGTGATTAGCCCGTAAGGTAATGGGTGCCTTGGGCCAGAAGGGCCCACCTAAAGGGAGTGATCAATGCAATCAGCGGGATCAGAGAGAGATAGGATCTGTTGCCAGGAATAAATCAAGGCATACTCTAAAACCCGTGGGCCACCTCCCTTTTCAGTCTATTAATAAAAACAAGGTGTGGCAGGAGAGAAGTAAAGGAAGAGTTTCTTAGAGACTGAGCTGGACAGGAACTCACTGCCACCAGGGAGCATCACAGCTACCCCTGGAGCCCAATCCTGTTACAGTTTCTAAATTATAACTGTCCCCACTGTCCCTTTCCCTGACAGTGCTTAGTCTCTGCTGCCTTTCTGGCTCTAATACTATATTTACCTGAAACCAAGATGGCTTCAAATTTAAGATCCCCAAGTAATTAGATTGTATACATGGAAAAATTATAAATTTGTTGTATGTGTCCAAGTATAGCATCTAATTACTGGGGAGTCATCTTAAATTTGTCCCCCCAAAGCAGTGGAGAGAGGCAACGTGTGCCTGTGACTGCCCTCCTGTCACTTTCCCCCATGCTTCTCCACCTGCCCCATGCCAGTGCCTGCCCCCTGCTGTCCCCATGCCTGTACTTTCCTCCCCCTCCCTGCCATTTGTCCCCCTTTCCCAGGTGCCTGCCCCCCCACAACCAGCTCCTCCCACTCCCTGCATCCTTCTGGGAGATAGCTCTGGCTCCAGAGCAGTCAGCAGCAGTGGTGAGCCTGTGTCTGGCCTAGCCTGCCCCTCAAAAAGCTGTAGTTCTGCTTCACAGTTCTGCTGCCCTGCACATTTGGACAGTTTTTTCTAGGGGCAAGTCTCCCTCATGTGATTGCAGACACAGCATTACATGAAAGGCTATGTCACAAATATTGCTATCTCTCATCAGAGATTCCATCAAGTTCCCAGAAGCAACAGTTCTTACTTAATCTCTGTAGTTACTTAGACATTGATCTGTGCTTCCTCCTGTTGTTTGCCTGCATGTAAAACAAAAAACTGTGTCTTTCAAGGGTCTCACTCTCTTTTTTGGTATTCAGTACTCCTTAAATTTGAACAGTAATATACCTAACTACATAGTTTGGCCTTCATTGAAGGTAAACATGTCATAAACTGCCATGGTTTTCTCCCGCACAATATGCAAGAAGATAGTTGACTTGAGTTTGCCATTTTTCTCTTTTGCTCTGTGGCTATTAGGTGCTACTCAAACTTTGTCTTAATACCCTCAGTCAGTCCTTTGCTGTATCGCCTGGCAGTACAAAAGCAGGTGGAGGTTGCAGTACTTCCATGACCAGCTGTCCATTTACTTAGACTGTAATGCTAGGAACACAAATTACACATGAACTGGGATAAATGATTGGAAACCAGTTCAAATCTGTAACACAACAGAAGTTTAGTGCACATAAATTGCTTTGCTAGCCAAAACCAGTTTAAGATAAACCTGGATGGATTAGACATCCGCAAGAACTACTTCACAGTTAGGGTGGCTAGGAGCTGGAACCAACTTCTGAGGGAAGTGGTGCTGGCTCCTACCCTGGGGATCTTTAAGTAGAGGCTTGATGCCTACCAGGCTGGACTCATTTGAGTCCAGTTTTGTTTTTGTTTTTTTCTCCCACCCAGGCAGGGGGTTGGACTTGAAGATCTACAAGGTTCCTTCCGACCCTACTTCTATGATTCTATGATTATCAAACTTAACTGATTTAGGTTAAATCGGCTTATCGAATTTTTCTCCCAGATCCCCTCCAGATTAAAGTTAACTCACAGGCCCCCACCATCCCAGGATGCTGTACACTTCCCCCTTGAAGGGTGGGTGGGCTAGCCTTGGCCCAAGCTTTCTGCTTCAGCCGAGCAGGAAGGCGTGCGTTAGCCACCCCTCATCCCCCACATCTTTTTGCCTGGGCTACTGCAAGCATGTGGTGGCATTTCCAGAATCAAAAGTAAAGTGTTCACTTGCTTATCAGTTCTATCTACGCAGCTTAGGCTAACCTGCGAAGGCTGAATCACTTCAGTCTCTGACTTTTTAACTGTCTGTACTTAGCCTAAGTGTACAGGAAGATCCCTTACAGAGAGGCTCTTTTCCTTCCATGTGGCTGTGTTAGAATCATAGAAAGTCAGTGTTGGAAGGGACCTCAGGAGGTCATCTAGTCCAACCCCCTGCTCAAAGCAGGACTGTCCCCAACTGGTTCATCCCAGCCAAAGCTTTGTCTAGCCGGGTCTTGAAAACCTCCAAGGATGGAGCTTTTACCACCTCTCTGGGTAACCTGTTCCAGTGTTTTACTACTTTCCTTGTGTGAAAATTCTTCCTTGTATCTAACTTAAACTTCCCTTGCTGCAACTTGAGACCATTGCTCCTTGTTTTGTCATCTGCCAACACTAAGAACAGTCTAGCTCCATCCTCTTTGGAACCTGCTTCAGGTAGTTGAAGCCTGCTATTAAGTCCCCTCTCAGTCTCCTTTTATCTAGACTAAATAAGCAACAAGTGTTGCTTCACTTATTATCAGTTTCTAACTTCTGTCTCAGTTTGGATCTCAAATTCCTTCAAGTTCTTTCTCATTTCCCACCCCTGACATCATGAAGCCATCACCAGGTTTAATAAATACAGACATATAGCAAATGAGAAAATTTAATAATAAACTTTAACTGTGGAATGGTAGGCAACCTCTGCACAGATCCTTTGCCTGGCTCTAATTTAACTGAGGGACCATCTTCCAATGTTCAGTTTTTGCCATCTAAATAAGAGAATGTCTCTGGCCAAACAAAACAGCTGCACAGGAGAAAACACCAATTCCCTGCTACAAACAAGATTCCCAGTCCCCAACTGAGTGGGCAGCCCAGCTCCTTTCCAACTGCAAGATCCTGGGGTGGCATAGAGGAGTGGGGAGAGGCTGCTGGGTCCAGCTCCAGGTATTGCCCCCTTTGCTCGCTCCAGCTCCAGCATGATCACCACCACTTTGCCCATTCTTAACCTGAGGAGTTTGCTCAAATCCAAGCAACTGAGCACACAAGCGGGGCAACACACCCCACCCATGCCTGCATGCACAGGAGGAGCAGGAGGGTTATTCCCAGGTGTTCTGGGCTTGGGTGAAGTTCTCACCCCATGAATCAAACAGATCCAGGTGGGCCAGATCCACCTAAGCCAGGCACCACCGTGGCACAGCCCATGATCACCAGCCAGCTGCCTGGCCACTGATAGAGCCCAATCCACAATCCCTAGCCCACATGGCATGGACACATGTGCACACAGATGTGGGACAGGCTGCCAGCAGGGAGGGAGGGAGAGCAGCTGGGCAGGGGGAAGAGGGCTACCCATTTTTGGGCTCAGCGGGCAGGTATGGAGTTAGGAGAGCTTCCCTCCCTCCCTGCTGACAGCCCCAGACCTGGTGTGCGATGCAGAGCTGGGGAGAGGGGTAGTTCAGCAGCCTCCTTGGAGGCAGCTAGAGCACACCCATCTGCTGGCCAGGGGTGGTGTATGCAAGCCCCATGCCCCCCCTCCCCACACACACACACACAACAGACAAATGTCTGCTTAATTGAGGGCGGGGAGGGAGGCTCTAACTCATGGCGCTTTATGTAAACATCTGTAGGCACCCTAAATTATAACTTCAATTACTACAGGGTAGAGTTCAAAAAATAGCACCAGCTGCTCTACAGACTTAGTTGCTGCTGTACTGCAAGCAACACAACCACTGAAGCTGCCTTTTGTGTGGCTGCTAACCAGGATGCTCAAGTCCTCAAATATGCCTCTGAGAAAACTCCTTTGTGACCACATAGTTCCCGTTCAGTGCAAGTCATGTACTTGGATTTTGGTTGGTGGCTCCTACTGTTTTGCCTATCTGGCTCCAGAAAGAGCTCCACTTGCTTTTTACCTTTTTGTGAGTGATAGATGTCTACTGTATTTTAAAAGTTATGGTAAGGTTCAACCTACTCTGAACAATAGTTCATGTGGCTATGTGGTAATATCTGGGGAAGGTTTATCTGAAAGAATGAGCTAAGATCATATTGTTAAAAAGCAACAAACTTTCAGGCATCAGCACCATTGCACAGAAGATCCCTGCCTCCCCTAGAGTTAGTGAGATGCACTTCCCCAATGAGGAGAGCTTTTTGTTTCAATTTCCCTTCTCCCAGCTTGTCTGTTAAATTCTACTTACTTGCAACCTCTGCTTTTGCAGGAGGTGAAGCCCCTCACTTTAAACTAACCAGAGTGTCAGAAGAAAATGCTTGTCAGGTAGAGATAAGATGAAAGAAACCATAGAGTCATACAGGTGAAAAACGAGATGAGAGTAATTTGAAGCCATTTTGGTAACAGTATAATTGTGTAAGTTCAGAGTGTAATTTTGATTAACTGTACCTGATCATAGACACAAATTTAATGTTGTAGCTTATTCTCATTAGTATACCAGTACAGCTGAAGTAGCACAACTACTGCATGCAGACAAGCTTTAAAAATCTAGGCCAGTACATGTAGAGGTGAAAATAATTGGATGTGGACCCAACAAGGGGTAGAAACCCAGAGAGTGTCTTTGGAGTGATTTGAAGGGTAGCAACTTAGACCTGAATCTGTAATATGGTGTGGCAACAAAAAGGCCAGTGAAAAATGAGATAAGGCTGGTAGTCTGGTGGTAATGCAGTCAGACCTGCAATGTTGCTTTCTCTTCTAGTTTCTGATTTGGAAGATGCTAACCAAATGAAGGAAGGTCAGAGAAGGTTAACTATGTAACATGATCAGAGTCTTAGTGAGACTGTCTAAAGGAAAAATAAAAGCTAAATAGGTATAGCCTCGGTAAGAGAACAAGCATAAACTGGAACAATGAGAAAGGAATCAAGCCTGCAAAAATTTGAAGGGCATAAATACAAGTGTGTGTGGGGGGGGTCTATTTAATTTGTTATGTAGAGGCATAACCAGAAGTAACGGAATTAAATTAAGTAAGGAAAATGTAGGCTGAATGTTAAGAAACATTTTTATAATGGTGAAATATAATTTGTGGAGTAGTCTCAAGGGAAATGCACACCAACAAGACTGGAGAAATATTTATGAATATACTGTAAGGAAAATCCGGAATAGTCAAGGAGATGGAAATTTTTTTATTACACCATTCAATCTATCATTCTATAATAAGCCCTCTAAAAATAAAGCCATATACAGCTAGTGATAGAAATAGATACCTAATGGAGGGAGGTTATAAGGAAAATTTGAAAGATAGGAAATACTCAGCAAGACAGTGTGGTTCAGAAGGTTTATCCCTCAAGTTGCTTGGAATAAGTATGTTGGTCTCAAATGACAAGGGTTTAGAGAATGTAGAATGCCTGGCCACTGGCGTTTTATACCTACATGAGTTTCATCCTATCAGACACGCAAGAATTTATCTATATGTTTAACTTTAAGCATGACTGTGTAACTTCGTAGGAAGTTTAACATGACATTCAAGACATGACGACTCTGTGACTGGATTCTCAGCCTCACTGCTAAGTAGCTCCATTCACACTTCACACCCACTAACACTCCATGTGCTCCAACAACTTCATGTACACCCTCAAAATGAGATGTAAGGACAGTCTGAAAGGTGACCACGGTACCATATTCAAGACCTGAATTTTCTACATGCTCAAGTTTGGTAGTTTGGGTGTACTCTGCAGGTTCTCTTTGCCTTATCTAATTTTCAGAGCTTGGTGACAAAGAATTCAGGCAATATTCTATTCAGCAGAATGAGGGAGGAAAGGAGCGAGGGGGCTCTGAGTTGCCCTGTCCCGGCGCTGTTGGGTGAACCCGCCGGGCGCAGGCCCAACACGCCGGGCGGAAACTCACCTCTTTCAGGTCCCCAGAAGAGAGAAGACTCAGAACCACCGGTGGCGGCATAAAGGAAGTGGCGGAGCCGGGCAAGGAGGCGGCAGGACCGGAAGAAGTGGGCGGAAGAGCCGCCACCGCCGAGAGCTCCCGAACGCGGATGCGGGCAGCCCGTGGGGGCTGCAGGACTTTCTGGGGTAAGGATCAACCCCGGCGGAACTTGGGACCTCGAGCATCCAGCACGGGGAGGCTGAGGATGGCTTGAAGCCACCGGGCGCGGCCGAGCCAGGTACCGTATATCCCCGAGTAAAGGAGCAAGCCCAACTGGGGAACTGCCATCCTGGCAGGGAGGGGTTCAACGGACTTGGGGAGCCTGAGAGAGGGCTGAAGCACATGGGGGGAAGTGGGAAGAGGTTCCCAGCCCCGAGGCAGACAGGAGAAGAGAGGGGAGCGGCTGCTGAAGATTGAAGTAGCCCACCAAACCTGTGGAACTCCTGGCCGTAATCTGTTGTGTTGATCCTTCGTTTCCTTCTATGAACGGATGGGACTGACATCCTGACTGTGTGACCTGCCCAGATAGGCAGTCACATCCCCGGTGGAACGGGTGAGGGTGTAGGGAAGGAGGAGCCCTCAGCGATGCGGGACCCTGAGCCCGCAGTGAGTCTCGGTCCTCTACTGACACGCGCCGGACAATCGAAACTGAACCGGAGTCATCAAAGTCGTGGCAGGCGAGTCAGAGGCGCACAAGAGTCCAGGAGCGGCCCACTGCAGGCAGGAGGCGGTCCCCGAGTGGGGGAGAGGTGTCTGAGACACGCAGCGACCCACGCTGCCCGTTGTCATCCACTTCATGGTCTCTTTGCCTTATCTAATTTTCAGAACTTGGTGACAAAGAATTCAGGCAATGTTCTATTCAGCAGCCATACCCTATTACCTCTTATCCTTCCTACTAAATATGTGGGGCTTTGACTATACAATGATTACAGCCTAGAGAAGAGAATCAAATTCCTCATGTGTAGCATGGCTGATGCATGTGGATCGAGTGTGTGGGGTTTATTTCCTTAGCAGCAAAACTGAGCACCCTGCCTTTGTGATGTAGACATGCCCCTTGTTTCCAGCAAATAAAGTCAATGAGAAGATCACAAGAAATATAGTAGCAGCTTCATTTTTCATATCTACATATAAAAGTATTGCATATGCATGGTAGAGTAAATGCTACATGATCTGAAGGTCACTGCTACACATGAGGAATTTGATTCTCTTCTCTAGGCTGTAATCATTATATAGTCAAAGCCCCACATGTTTAGTAGGAAGGATAAGAGGTAATAGGGTATGGCTGCTGAATAGAACATTGCCTGAATTCTTTGTCACCAAGTTCTGAAAATTAGATAAGGCAAAGAGAACCTGCAGAGTACTCATGGGATTCTACTTCAGTCTGAACCAGTGAACCAGTTCACATTTTTTTTTCCAAGTGGTTCATTGAATACCAGTGCTGAGAGCTTATGTGAACCTTCTGAAGGCTAACTATTATCCTGAACCTGAAGAAACAGTTCATTCAATGGAATGAGAGAGAATGAACTGCTTCTTTCTTGTATCCAGACTTTTGATGGTAAGTCTCTCAAGGGGAGAGGAAGCATTCGTGACACTGCTATAGCTTTGCAGCTGATACAAGAATGGAAGTTCCAATGGAAAAGAATGCTGGCAAGTGTCTTTCATCTTCAGTACATATATGTGTATGCACTGTCTGGAAATTTGAGTATAAATTCTGCTTTTCTACATAAATATTTACCCCCACACACACACACACACTATTCACATATATATTATCTTTAATAGTTTGGAAGCCTGCGTGAACTGTTAGCATTATTTTTTGAAATTCAGTAGCACTGAAGCATTTTATCTTTTGGGAGAAAAAGCTACAGATATAAAAAATAACATGGAGTTTAGAAAACATCAAGAAAAAATGTGTGTTCACTCTTAGACCTATCAACATTAGATTTGTTCTGCAGAGAGTTAAGCATGTACTTAGCTTTATTATCTGAGTAGTTCCACTGTGTTTAGTGGGACTATGAAGACGATCAAAGTTGTACAGCATCTTAAGGGTTTGCAATACTGGGGTCCTTGAGATAGCACAGCTTTTATTTTTGTGCAACACTATTATTTACCTTACACAGAATATAGGAGTGTTTGCAAAGGTAAATAAAATTATATTGTGGTGGGTGCTTAAAACAGGAACTTTAGATTCCACTCCAAGCTTAACAAGGACAGTTTTGTCTCAAAAAATTCACTTTAGCTCCAGTCCTGCAATGCACATAGTTAACTTTATGAAGCTGAATGGTTCTGTGCATTTCAGTGGGACTACTGTAATACATAACATAGAACATGTGTAAGTTTTGGCAGGAAGCGTGATGGGCTTAATTTTGGTGGGACCATACTTATCATATCTTTAAAATTTATATTTACTTATCTTGTATGGCTGTTAAGGGTATACTGATGTTTCAAAAAGTACTTGGATAAAAGGTGCTAGAAAGATGTAGAAATGTCCGGGGAAATTTCCACTGTGTATAGTCTAAGTGCTACTGGAATAAGAATCCACTTATTTCAGAGATATAATATACCCAGTATCATAGAGTTCTAGCTAAACATTTTCAGTTTCAAATATTTTAAACTGTGAAACAAAGAAGTGCTTTTAGTAAGACTGTCTGTTGGGAGGAAAAGGACATTAGCTGGGAAATATTTCTACAACTTGACAAAATGGGCTTTGAAGATATTTAATTCAATGTTTACCTCAAAGGTAGCCTGTCCTTACACATACCTATAAAGAAAATAAATCTTTTTAAATACAGTACTTCCCAGTCAAAGAATTCCTAATGATGATGATACTGTCCTCCTAGGAGAGCTGTATTAAGGGCATATTTACCTATCACGAGCACGTCTGACTCTTAAAGGAACATCCCATGTCACACAAAAAAGCTGGAAGGGGTATATCACTCCTCCCACCCTTTCCTTTCAAAAGAGAACTTCATGTTCTTGAGGATTTTGCATTCCTTTAGTTTATGTGTGAGCTCATTGTTTATGTAAGATGCCAGATAAAGATAAAAAGTTGTCAAGATGGATATCTCATTTTTAATCTATTACAACAAGCCAAGTGTCACTAGGGGCTTGTGTTCATTGACAAAACAAGAGTGTGCTTTTTCCCCAAGGGATAAGTGATGTGGATTAGCTCTTCAGGTGTTAAAAACACCATGGACACAAGGCATTATGGTTAACCAGTGCTTTACCAGGCTGCAAACTGTGCAAGGTCAGCCAAGGCAGGAACATAGTATTGGACTTCTCTTGCTCTCTCTCAGTAAACATATGCCTTATCTCAATTTAGGATTTGGCAGTGTGTATGATATCCTGCTTGTAACAACAACACAATAATAATAGCAGTGTTTTAAGGAGTTAAGACTAATCCTATGTTAGGCAATGAATAGGAGTCCAATGAGTAACCTGGGGTTACTGTTTGCTAAGGATGAGAATCTTTCACGCTTATTCATAGCTTGGTGCCTTCACCCTAGCTGCTAACTACAGCAGTGGAAATTGTGATGTGTGCTCAGGTCTGGAATGAATCTCCCCAGTGCCCACATGACTTCTATAATCAACTTTCAGACAGCCCCAATTTTAGTCACACATTTTATCAAGGTTATTGCTAGCCAGGGGGCAATGTGGCCTGACCCAACAAACTCTTCTGGCCTCAGCAAGAAGCTGGTGTCTATTGTATGATTAATATGGTCACTACCCACTGATCCAGGGATCCAAGATTGAGATTGGTCAGAACCTTCCTTTGTTTCTATGACAAAAATATTTCTTAGGGGATGCAGTTATCAGCCTCACATCCAGCCCTGAAACCTGGAGGGCTGGGGAACTACTTGTTTTGTTTGGCCTCTACTGTTCAACCTGTCAGCCATAAATGAAGATATAGGGGCAGAGCTCTTGCCAGCATAGTTGACCAGATCACAGGGGTTCCTGAGTAGTCCCACCATGACAAATAAGTCTTATGATCAGCAAGTCAAAAATAAGGATTAAAAAAGCTTGAATGATCCCATTGTTCTAGAAGAATCTTTCAGAACTGTTGACATTTTTACTTACCTAATCTATACTCCAAGATGAACATGGGCTGACAATGCGAGGTCACAGTCAGTAGAGCTAACCGTACCTTGTTATGCATCCACAGATGCATCTCAAGCAGGGCCAAGGAGGTGATCCTCCCCCTCTGTGCGACACTGGTCAGACCGCAGCTGGAGTACTGTGTCCAGTTCTGGGCGCTGCACTTCAGGAGGGATGTGGACAACATGGAGAGGGTCCAGAGGAGGGCCACTCGCATGGTCAGGGGGCAGCAGGGCAGGCCCTACGAGGAGAGGCTATGGGACCTTAACCTGTTCAGCCTTCACAAGAGGAGGCTGAGGGTGGACCTGGTGGCCAACTATAAACTCACTAGGGGGACCAGCAGGGTTTAGGTGAGACCTAGTTCCCCCTAGTGCCCCCCAGGGTAACAAGGAATAACAGCCACAAGTTGCTAGCGAATAGGTTTAGACTAGAGATCAAGAGGTACTACTTCACAGTCAGGGCAGCTAGGATCTGGAACCAACTTCCAAGGGAAGTGGTGATGGCTCCTACCCTGGGGGTCTTTAAGAGGAGGCTTGATGTCTACTTGGCTGGGGTAATTTGAGCCCAGTTTTCTCTCCTGCCTAGGGCAGGGGATCAGACTTGATGATCTACAAGGTCCCTTCCGACCCTACTTCTATGAATCTGTGAATCTATACAATTTTCAATTCTCGTGACCACATCTGCAGTATAACAATGCAAATCAGTAAAGCAAGTACTGCTTTTGGAAGGTCCCCTAAATATTAAACTTGAATTATCAGCACTAAACAACTCATTTGGAATGGCAACATATTGGATGCATCTACACAAGATGCTTTACTCAAGATTACTGAAAAATACTGTGCAGATAAGGATCTCCCAGCCCTGGCTCCAAGGTCCCATCCCCCTCTCTGAGATCATGGAGCAGGGGCTAGGAGCTCCCCACTGCTGGGGCAAGGGGACATTGTCCCCACCTGGGCTCTGGTGGCAGAGCCCACCCAGGCAGCAGGCAGCTTCTGGGGAGAAGGAGCAATGTCCCAGCCCCCATCAGGAGACTGCTGTCTTCTGGTCTGGTGCTTCCTGCCAGTTCCTAAGCTAAACCCATCATGGGTAGGCATGAGCTAAATCCTCCCACTCTAGAGCTAAACCCACCTTGCACAGGTGTCTACATGTGTGGGGAAGCCAAAGTAGATTTGCTGGTCATGGCAGCAGTCTGCTTCTGCCCCTGCCAGCCCTGTATCAGCCCCCTGCAGCAGCCAGGAGGAGCTCTAGGATCTCCCTGGGTGCTAGCACAGGAGCTGGCAGGGAGCACAGGGCCAGAAGACTGCTGTCTCCTGGTGGAGGCTGTCATTGCTCCCCCGCTCCCAGGAGCTGCCTGTTGCTGGGGCAGACTCCACCACTGGAGCCTGGATTGGGACAGTGTTGCCCTGCCCCAGCAGCAGGAAGCTCCTAGGCCCTGCTCCATCACTGAGAGGGGAATGTGAGATTCTCATCTCCCAGCCCTGTCTTTGTGACCGTGGGGCTGGGAGATTTTTGTCTGCACAGTAATCTCATGTAGACGTGCCCAGTATGTTGCCATTCCAAATTAGTAATTTACTTTAGAGTAAATGCACTCTAGAGCATTTTTACATGTACACACATCCACTGAGCATTCTTATATATGGGTAGGAATCATGGAAGAGTAACAGATCTATCCATTGGGAGTTAGATTTCAAAGTAATGTTGTCTCATATACTGAACAATCTGTGTTGAGATCTTGGAGCACTTGTGCAAATAAAGCAGAAAAGAAAGTAGACATATTTTCTCTTCTACATGAGAATGCTGGATATCTAGTTTCCTAAATAAGCACTGTCAATTCAAACAGACTTTTTGCATCACGTTAATGACTGAAGCAGCAGCCTTGCTAATTGACAACTTAAACAAGCTTAAGGAATTTGCCCAGAATAGACTGTGTTGGTGAGGTGACCTCTATATTGTGCATCTGACAATGCAAGAAGTGTTCTGCTAATAAACATGTAAGCTTTGCCAAGGGTGGGCAACTTGTATCACAGGTGCCACCAAGTGCCTTGCACAACAGCCTGTTGTGGCATGCAGCAGATCAGGCAGGGAGAAGTGAGACTGGTGAAGCAGATAGGACAGGGAATAGAGAGTAGAGCAATAGATGCAACAGATGGGGCAGGATGGAGATTACAAAACAACAGATCTGGCAGGGAAGGGGACTGGAGTAGCACTCAGGGTGGGTCCAGGGCTTACCTTGTGGCATGCCTGCCAAAAAGGCTGGCCCCTGCATTGGGCTGTGTGTTCCCTAGAAAGTAATATTGTATTGACTAATTTAAATACAAAAAAGTTGTATGTCGCTATCTTAGTAGAGAAGCTGAAAACAAACAATAAAAACTTAGTTTTCCTCTACATATTACAGGTATTGGACAATTAACTGGTTAATTGTGCAATTACCTTGAGTCTAGCTACACATACAAAATACTTATCACATGATACAAAGCTCCAACCAGCTATAAAGTTAGACCTCAAAAAACATGTACTAACGATACAGCTGGCTGCTATCGAGCTTCAATTTATACCTTATAGCAGGGTCTTTCTTGCAGCTGGAAGCCCTGTCAACTGGCAGCGTTCCCAGCCATAGGAGTGCGCTATACTCAGCATGAAACCTTTGAGCTCTAGGGATGATTAATTGTATGATCGATTTATTGTATGATGATCTATTATAAACTCTAGGGATTGCAGCTGCTGTGATCCCTGGGTTTGAGGGTGCATGAAATCCCCTGGCCCTGAAGATCATGGCTGCCTCACTCCCAAGGGTTGGGTTGGGTGTGAAACCCACCATGCCTTTATTTGCACATGTACACGGGACTGCCATTATTTTTTTGATCAGCATCATTATTTTGGAATTCTGAAAACCAGTTAAAAACTAATCCTAACTCATTCATATGCCAAATGTTCTTATCAGTTTGGCTTTACTTTCAAAACAGAAAATAAAGAGGATACTCTTAAGTAACCGTTTAACAAAGCATTCTATTCTCTATCATGTGGCTTTCTCTATTAGAAGCATGAGGAGTTCTTACCCATTATCTATCTATCTATCTATCTATCTATCTATCTATCTATCTCGTCATGAGTTTTGTATAAGATTTTCTAAAGAATTGAAGTGAATATAGTAATCACAGAAGTCTTGGATTAATTGCATGGGAATAGAAGTCTTCTATCTACACTTAACTGCTGTTTCACCATTGTGCCTCAACTTTCACTTAGTGTTGTTAGTGTTTCTAAGGATAAGCAGAAAGCTGGATTTGCATGGCATACTCTGCTTTTGAGCTCTGCTGAGAATATCAGCAAGGGATGGCTGGCATCTGAGTGCTGATTTAGTGTAAGATATTTGTAGGTTAGAAACTGGACTAAAAATAAATCATTTCACATGAAGCATTTCATTAGGTAGTAAACTTTTCTTGGTCACTGCTAACTTGGTCTGAATCTGAGCTAATGACCTAGGTGTGAAAGATTTCATAAATTATTTATGATCAATTCTCTTCCTCCTTTGGAAGTACTATTTCCTTTGTGTTTAGAGTGAACAGAGTTAATGTTGCATTTAACAGCAACTTCAATTTTATATAGTACTCTCTCGTGGCAAAATATTTTTATGAATGAATACTTGCTAGGATTCTAGTGTTTAAAAATGTATTTCTTGATTCAGTGCTGCATTGCAACTACCACAAAATGCTGCCCATGAAATGCCTGCTCCATTTGAAGTCAAAGGGAGTTTTTCCATTTACTTCAGAGGGGGCAACATTCACCATGTGTTTTTAAGTTGGTCATGATTTCCTGTGTCACTATTTCCAAAAGGGAATGATAGTATAAAAAATACACACATGGAAATACTTTGTATGTGTAAAAGTCAGTAAACTTTTAACAGTTGTACAGAAAAGTTTAACCACTTTCTCAATAAGTACATGAGTTGGTAGCAGAACTGAGAATCAGATTCAGGCCTTTTGCTTCCCAGTTCTATAGCAAGTGTTCTCTGTTCATTAGGCAACACTGACTCCTTCTTATAATCTAACATCTCATTAATACATTAAAAAATCTAGCAATTTCTTAGGGGAAGTCTCTTGAAATATCCAATGAGAGATGTCTGAGGCTCATTTTCTAAAATGTTGCATAACTTAACATTAGGAAAAAACCCAGAAAACTGAAGTTGTTGATGGTGCTACCTCTAGCCAAGTTTTCTTCAAAGACTGCGTACAGATGTCAAAAAAAAAAAAGCACTTTATCAGAAGAAGCAGAACATTAGTCCAACCCAGCTCTGCAGCATCTCTATTAGGGGTGTGTGAAGCAGGCCTTATTCAATTCAGATTCAGCCCAAATCATTTGATTTGATTAATTGATTAGGATCACTGTCCGTGATTTGATTCAGCTGAATCCGAATCTGAAGACTCAATCCTGATTTGGAGAATGAGAGATTCGGACACAGACACAGCTTTAAAAGTTTTTTCTACATACCTTGAGGTACCAGGTGTGCCTTGTGAATGCTGTGATGCTGGGGCGGATGGAGTATCCCACAGGAGTGCAAGGAGGCCCTCCATATGCTCGGCGATGAACCTGGAAGTGGACCGGAAGTATTTTCAGTCCAATTCCTGGTCTGCCAGGGAGCATACTGGGGGCCTCCCCCCATACCTCCCTGGCTTCATGATCAGGTGCAGGGTGACCCTGGATGACCCCCAGACACAGGAGGCACCAGTTGCCCCTGGCACACTCCTTGGGAGACCTGGAAATGGACCGGAAGCGCTTCTGGTCCACTTCTGGGTCTTCTGCCGAGCACGCTGGGGAGTCCCCTGTGCTTCTGTGGGATGCTCCATGAGCCCCAGCAGCGTAGCACTCACAAGCCCCTGCTACCTAGAGGTATGTAGAAAAAACATCTAAAGCTGTTTGTATGCCCAAATGTCTAAATCTTTCCAAATCTCTCAGAATCAATTTGGAGGGTTTTGATTTGATTTGGAGAGATTAAAGGGTCCTCTGATTCAATTCAGTGGAGATTCAGGCTGATTTGGTAGCCAAATCTCTCTGAATCCAAATCAAGTCAGGGACAGAGGCTCACACAGCCCTAATCTCTATAGATCAGGCACTTCAGCAGGGCTTTTTTGGTGCTTTTATCGAATTGCTGATTGAATCAGCTATAATAGTGACCTGGGGGAATCAAACCAAAAAACAACCCTCCCCAATCAACAATGGCACCAATAGCTTGTTTATGGAACTTGCTCAGACTGATTCCATTGACTCCTTTTTCCTGATTTTTGCTTATGGTAGAATCTTGCTATTTCATGTGTCACCATATCAATAAAATATCCTAAAAAAATACCATGTCTGGTTAATTTTATATAGAAGTACAAATACACTTTCCTCCTTAAGACGTTGGCCAAATAATACATTCAAGATTTGCTACATATTCACTCTCCCATACTTTTAATTGCTTTAGAACTGATGAACGGCCTGAAAACCTGCAGTACCCAATCAGTGAGATATACTTCATTTTAGATTTTGCTATGAAAGGCCTCCTTGGCAGCCCTAGTTCTTTGTTTGCCTTGTTAGCATTTAAGCCAATTGGTAGATTTAATACTGAGATGGGTTTGGTGCTTGTAAAAACCTACTTGGGTATGTTTGGTTCTCTGGTGTAAGAGCAATACATTTTGGATGCATCTACATGTGTCACTGTGGTGACATTATTACTGCACCATGATTTAGTACTTCCTTGCCTACTACCAAAAGGAAGTATCAAACCACGATGCAGTAACAGCCCATAATGTGCCGTACATATGGCATACGGTTATTTTAGCAGCTATTTCACCATAGCGGTGCACTATACCAGGGGGGAAATGTCACTACGGCAAAGTGGCTGCAGGTCATGTGTAGATGCCTATGGACACTATGTTGACATAGCGTGTTACTATGTCACCATAGCATCACATGTAGATGTCCCCTTCTTTATTTAAATGTATAGGGATTCCATATGGGAGGCAGAAGAACTAGCATTTCCATGCTGTTGAAAAAAGTGTTATAGGCCTGACCGTCAGCCACTAGGCTGAAGGTAGTTGGGTCTCTCCATGCTCATTAAGCATTTAATATCTTTGAAAATACCAGCTGTGCTGCCTGTAGGTGAAGACCTGTTCTTTAATCCTCTATATCCCACTAGTAGGCTAAGTTCAGGGGCACCAAAGTAAATTAATTCCCCTGAAAATTGGTCTACAGCTTGACCCCAATCAGAGTTAGGCACATATAAAGAACACTATGCAATCAGGTAAGTTGAAAAAGATATATATATTATGAAACAAATCCACAATAAAACACCTGCTCAACAGCTACCCGACACAATTGTTGTAACATCTGAACCACAACACACAAAATCAAGCCCACAACAATAACACGGTTGCAAACTGCATGTAGCCTAAGGCCCATCAATAGTTAACAATGAACTATACTGTAATGGTAATGACAGTTTGCTTCCACTAGGTAGCAGGCAAGAGCACACTCGTGCCTAGTCAGCAGGGAAGCCAGCTAACAACTTCTGAGGATTTCTGGCTTTTCTCTTCACAAGATACTCAGCACCTCAAGAACAGAGTGGGGCAGAGGTCAGACAGGTCAAATGCAGGTAGGACGACTCCTCCCATCAGACAGTCCTTGAGCTCTACACTATACTCTCTAAGTGTTTCACTCTTTCCCACAGCAGACATCCAGTTGTCCTCTAACCTTCACAGCCACTAATCTAATGTCAGTCATAAGTACTCAGACTATCTGTCTAGCTGAACCCCCCCACTCTAATTCCCAGAGAGAGAGAGCGAGAGAGCCCTGGCTCCAGCACTAGATCTGTCAACAAGCAGAAAAAGCTGCTACGAACCCCAAAGAGCCTGCTGACTCTGCACTGGACAGTCTTTGATAATGGCCAAATCATGCCACCTGTCCATCAAATGGAGATCCAGTCATTAATCTCTAAGCATTGTCAATCAAATTTAGGACCATACAAATCAAACTACCACAATAACCCATAATAGCTCATTAGCATAACAGTCCTAACTGCCATGTTCCCCTCGTTAACAAAACAAACAACTTGGGTCCAAACAAACAACTCCCTGCACATGCTCAGCTCTTAAAAGTAGGTCATGACATCACTGCGCTCAGAAGGTTCCATGTATCGAAGGTTCCAACCTCTAGCCATTCCACGTGTACGTCAACACACGAGCTCTCCACTGTTCAACGCAGGTTTTGGGTAGAACTTCTCAAAAAACTAGAACATGGTTTTTCTCAAAATGTGTTCCTTTTGCACTGAAAATTTTTGACCCACCTCAGTTTTGGTACTTATTTTTATAAATTTATTAACCCAAAGGGGAACATGGCACCAGGGTCCTATGGTGGACCTCTTTTTGCACTTTTGGTGCCTCTGACAGTGAATTAAAGGTACAATTATAAGCTCAAGAAAGACAGCAATAAACTCCACTTTTTTTATTTTGTATTTGTATTATGGTGGTAACTAGAAGTCTCAGCCAAGTTTGAGGCCAAACAGGATGCGTCTACACATGCATTAGATCCAGGAGCAGTTTACTCATGAGGAAACTACTCACAAGTAAACACTCCCAGGCAGGCATCTACATGTGTAGAGAAATGGTAGCAGATTTGCTGCTAATGGCAGCAAACTGCTCTCACTTCCTGGGGCCCTGCAATGGGCCCCTGCTACCCCAGGGGGAGCTCCATGCTACCACTGGTTGCATGGAGCTCCCCCTGGTTGCTATCCTAGGGGCTGGCAGGGAGCACCAGGCCAGGGAGTGGACATTGCTTCCTGCCCCCAGGAGGCTGCTTGATGCTGGGTCAGGAACAAATTTCCCTTGCCATAGCAGCAGGGAGTTCCCAGCCCCAGCTTCCTGACTGGGGCAGGAGACTTGGAAAGAGCTGCAGGGGAGGGGGAGGTCCCAGCCCCTTGCCCTGATCCACTGGTGGGGCAGCTAGCAGCAAGCCCCCAGCTGAGCAGGGATTCTGTGCCTAGCTGGGGACCTGCTACTAGCTGCCTCACTGGTAGATTGGAGTAGGAGGTTGGGACCTGCCCCACCCCTGCAGTTCTTTCCAAGCTCCGCACCTCGATTGACTGATCAGGGTGTGGGGCTGGGACCTGGCCCTGACTGGGACAGTTCCCAGCCCTTGCTCCACAATCATGGGTTGGGGCTGGAGGACCTGTTCCCTGCTCAGCTATACGATTGCAGAGCTGGGTGGAGAACAGGCTGCAAAGCTTGTTCCGTGCTCAGCTCCACAATCATGGAGCTGGGTGAAGAACAGGCTCCACAGCCCCTGTGAGCAGGGAGTTCTCAGCACCATGATCACAGGACTGGTGCTGAGAGCTTCTTATCTCCCAGCAACAGTTCTGCAGTGCAGGGCCAGCCCTGGGAGACAGGGATTTCCCAGCCCCTGCTCCCTGATTACAATCTTGAAGCGGGGGATTTGGAGCTCCTTGCTTTTGGGGCTGGGAGACATGCTCCCTGCCTGGGCTCTGAAGGTAGAGCCCACCCCCTGCAACAGGCAACTCCCAGGGTCAGGGAGCAATTTCCCACCCCCTGGTGGACAGCTGACTTGGAGCATATGTCTACATGAGCTCTACTACACAGTAACTAATCACAACTAAATTTCCTGCTTGCATTTACAGGTAGCATATTTACTTGCAATTAGTGAAGTTAGCTGCACAGTAAGCATGTGCACGTGTAGATGCGTGTGCTTACTGTGCAGTAAATTGCGCTACTCCACAGTAAAGTGTCTTGTGTAGACATACCCACTGAAACTCTGCGAGCTAGAGGACAGTTTTTCTTCTGAGGAAATATCAATCTAAATACATGAGGCAAAGGATAAGAGAAATAGGTACATGAAATTTATGCACAGAATTAAATGACTTGCCTTTAAGGCAGTGGGTATCAACCTTTTCAGAGTCTGAAGAGCAGCTACCTAGCTCTCCTGCCTACTGGGAAGAGCAGCTACCTAGCTCTCCTGCTTATTTTAGAGTTATCCAAAAGCCTCAATGTAGGAGGCACATATACTTATGCCACAGCCCTTCCCAGACTGGCTGTGCAGCAGGTGTACAGGGCAGTTTTACCTGGGGGCAGTTTCACCTTGTTGATAAGCATTGAAGTTAATCAAGACAGCACCAACAGTGGTTCTCAACCGGAGATGCTACCTCCAGATATAACTGCTCTGTGCACATTCTGCACAGCAGTCTCGGAAGGACTGTGGCACATATGCCTCCTGCATTAAGGCTCTCGGATAACTCCTAAAGTAAAACGTAAGAGCTGGGTAGACTTGTAGCCCTTCCTGGCCTGGCCCTGGCATGCTCCTCCTGGAAACAGAGACACATGGTTGGAAGAGTCCACCTGCCTGTATCATTACACCCTGAGGGAGTCTTGTGGCATTGTGGTTGAAAGGCACCTTAGACACTTGTGCTCTAAGAACACAGAGGAAGTCTGTAACAAAGCTGGGTATCAAACCCAGCTCAGTGCTTTAACCACAGGAGTAGCTTTATCAAAGTGTAGAAAAGATTAAGAATAAAGGCCAAATAAAGCATGCAGTGCAAATAAAACAAATGTGCTTCTCTATGCACTCACTCATCCCACTGACTATCATGGTTCTTGAAGAGGTGAATCTTTTTAAGAATCTCAGTCAACCTAGGTTCTTTCAGATCAGCTCAAGATGCATTTTCAAAAGGAAGAAGAGTCCATGAAGAATAAGCAAAGGGAATTCAGTGTTTTTAAGCCACCTTCTTTTGTGCTTCATCTTTAATCTGGAGGAATTATCTCTAGAGGTGGGGAAAGCAATTTAATTTTCCGTATTTACTCCATGCTTTTCTGTCTTCCAAGGTTGCTAAGTTACTGCTAATTGCATGGATGGTTTCATGATTCATACAGATGAACTGTATATGACTTCCCCAATAGTTTCATGTATTAATATTTTGTAAATATAAATATATATATATATATATGTATTTATGCCATGAGTTACCTAGTGTATGAAAATTAGGTGCTATTTGCATCTTTCCACTGTCTGCCGCTACTAGTTTATCATATTAAATACAAGTTACTTGTCTTCACTTTCAAGGAACTTCACAGCCTATCACTTTGCCATCTATCATCTCTCATTCAGTGTTAGAAGTCTGACTTTCACCTCTGATTAGTCTATAATCCTATTCTTCAGTGCTCTCTTCTTATATTTTCAACAGTGCTTTCATATTCTCCCCTTTACTACCCTACTTGTGTGGGGAAGCACCCTGTGTAAATACTCACTAATCTACTTTGCTCTTTTATTTCAAATCCTTCCTTTAAAATCTCCTTTGCCAGGCCAAAAAATCTTGACAATGTTTAGGCAGCTGGTATACTGAGAACCCTGCCTGGGGCAGGGATGTTCTTGTTCTGTTTGTACGGTGCTTAGCACAATAGCAGCCTGGTACATGCCTGTGTTTCCTGAATGCTACAGTAATACAAATATTTGGTATCTGAATGAGTTTTTTAAGGAGCTCTTACTTCTTTGCAGTGCTTTTGATCCATTGTGGTAGACATTGAGAACTAGATGATGAATTTAACTAGAAACAGTCTCAGACTCTCTTTCACTCTTGTACAGACTATTTCAACCTTTAATTCTGTCATTGTTTGTGCTTAGCACCTTGATACTTCCTGGCTGGCAAGAGATGGATGAAGCCTTGGCTTGTGCCATTCTATTTCCCCCACTAAACATACTGTTCAACTGAGTGAAATGTAAAAGAATTAACAAACGTTAGAAATGTTATCAAGTAACTTGTATTGAATTTGAAGCACTGCTGTTATGACAAGGAAGACTTTTCAATATAATGATTTCTTTCTATTATCCTGCTAATTTTATGCTGCCAAAGTAGGTGCAATTTTAAAGTTGGAGCTTTATTTAACTACATATAAATATAAGGGGAAAAAAGAAGAACAGAAAAACAAAATCCCACAAACAGAGCTTACTCATGAACTGTTTTGGAGGGCACCAAACTCAACCATTACACACACATATAACTCATTAGATCTGCCCTGTTAGACCTTATGAACAAATTCCTTCAGTTCTTAAGGGGACCAAGGGGCAGGTAAAGACAGCTGAGACAATTCTTTGATTGCTATGCTGCCCATTTGTAAATGTGATGTAATATTACTTTTCATATTACTGTAATATTACATTTCATAACATTCAGTCCACCCATTTTGCAGTAGTGCACCAGTTCCACAAATGCTCAACAGTTGTTCTAAAGTGATTATGTCTAAACTATAGTCAAAGGCATAATCGCATCTCACGGAGACAAACCAACTTAGTTTTAAACTAGCTTCCTTGGGTACTGCTGGAAATGTCACCACTGCAGCATAACACAATTCAGGCTGCAAAGCCAACCATTTACCCAGCTTCCTGCTGGCAACTCTATCCTTACTGATATCTGAGCTAGCTCATGTACTCAAGCTGCAGTCACATATTTGATATATTTGCACTGAGGATATGCACTTCACCTAATCCCTTCCAGATCAGTTTTTATGTTATCTTCCCATCATTGCCTTGGTCTACCTCGAGATCTGATACCCTCCACCTCAGCTTCCTAAATTTTCCTGACATGCCTTCTCTCATTGGTTCTCATGATGTGCCCTGCCCATTTAATTTGCTCTGGTATTATCTTGCTCAAGTCATCAGGTCTTTTGTAAATGTTCATAAGCTCTCCATACTCTTCTCCTTCATACTCTTTTTTCTTGTACTGCAGTGAATATTTTCCTTAGCACTTTGATTTCAAACATTTGCAGCATTTTTCCATTTCCCTTTGTCAGCTTCCAGGATTCAGATCCATATAAAAGGACAGGGTGAACAATTGTACCATAAAACTGGATTTTAATGTTTCTTGAGATTTTCCTCAATGCCATTATTTTATACAGGCTCAACGGGCATATGTTACAACTGTAAATTCTTCCCTTAATTTCTACAGTTATTTGTTTGCATCTTTCTTCAGTTTATTTTCATGTGAACAAGGACTTTGTTTGTGGCAACTGTAATTTCATTTCCCAACAGTGTAGAGAGTTTTGAACTGTTTAAATTCCCAAAGACTATTAATGTCTTCTGAAATATTAGATCCTTCTATATGCTCAAGTTGTAACCATGTAACTCAATTTCCCTGGGTTTCTGACAAACCATTTACAAAAGGATCTATTAGATAAACACAATGAAACATCTAATTTAGAGCAGTGATCATAAGTATCACTTCATTTACAATAGTGCCTGAGTAATGAATAGATTGTAGGATCAGGTACAGAAAAAGGCACTTGGTATATCATTTGACAAACTTGAGGATGACCCTCTACTAGTCCAGTGTATTTTATAAAATAAGTAGCTGTTGCTAAATGTTCCTGTCAGTGTGTTTGGGGCACTTTTCTCTCTAACCCAGGTGGCTTCAAGCATCAGGATGGTTCTGGTGCTTTTATCCTATTCTGTATTTACTAGTTTCAGGTTTCTTGATCTTGCTTTAGCAATTATGTCTTTCAGTGATACTGTGAATGTTGTAGCTGTCAAATCTATGGTTTATAAGTGTAGTAGGTCAACAATCTACTTATTTTCCAGCTGTGGATAAAATATTTCTGCCTGTGAATTTAGAGTTTTTTGCGTCTCAGACAGCATCTTGTACAATCAAGTAATATAGCTGGTCTTTGCTCTCACTCTCAGAATCTCTGGACTCTGAACCCCTGTATTATAAGGCCTGTTGTCAGTGTTCACTGACTTTTCTAGTGCTTTAGAAGGTGGTGTGCTAGTGAAGGGTAAAAACAGAGGAAGGTGTTTCATAACAAGTCGTGTTTTGTACCGTGGGCAGTGGCAGCAGCTGGGCCAGTGGTGGAGGCAGACACAAATATGGGACCACTCTAGGTCTGTGCCTGTGGCTGATGCCCCACTCGCCCCTAGTTATGCTACTGGGTAAGAAGTCACAGGGAAATAAATTATTGTTTTGAAGAATTACCACCACCCCCCTTCCATCCTCTGGTTTTACTTCATAGACTAGACTATCTTCTATTTTCCTTTCAGATCCCAAATGAGTTTTACTTTAGAATTATAGAAAAGTAGGGCTGGAATGGACCTTACCAGATTGCCTAGTCTAGTCCCCTGTTCACAGCAGGATCACCCCTATCCAAACATCCCAGTCAAATGTTTCTCTAACTTGCTCCAGAATCTCCATAGCTTCTGTGGATAGCTTGTTCTAATGTTTACACACCCTCATAGTGAGAAAGTTCTTAATATCCAACGAACTTTCCCTTGCTACAAAAGATTGTATAGGTTGTTTTAATTTTTGCAATGTTTGAATAAATTATTTTCAAAATCAACATTATTAGTCATCATAATCCTTTTGAAGAAGCGAAATTTAAAAAACCCAAGAAATTTAAAGATTTTTTCAAGTTTGTTCTCCTGGTAGAGAAACGTATCCAGAGCTGCTTGTACAAACATTCAAATGCTGAGGCCATAAACAGTGGAGCTTGCAGTACTGACACTGTGCAGATGGGGGGTCCTGTGGACACACATCAGCCTGCTCTGTCGGCTCCCTTAGTCTGCCTTGTAACAGATGGCAGTAGTTTGAAGGGCAGCTCTGATTAGTTGACCCAGACTGCACAAGGTCCAGCAAGGGGCAGGGAAGAAGAGGATCCTGGAGGACTGTGTTCACTTCTGAGAGAAGCCACAGCATGTACAGAAATTCACTGTCCTAGGAGAAACTCCCCCAGGAGTAATTTAACCCTAGTTGTTCCCAGGTCATTTTTCTCCTGGAGCGGCCAGTTTTACTTTGGGAGAAAAAGCCGGAATATCTATCTGACACTCATGGTGTCATCTGGGAGACAAGTGACTCTCCCAGGAGAAACTGAATGTCTGTACAAGGCCTTGGACAAAAGTCAGTGAAAGTGATCCACCAAGACTGAAAAGTATTCTTATTCTCCTTTCCTACCTGCTGGATGCAGGAAATCCATTGATATAAACTAATATGGTATTGTTGTACTAAGAAATTGGTGTGACACCCCAAAATAAACAAGTTTAACTTTTATAAACCTATTTAATTTAATGAGGATTAAACCCCATGATGTGTATAGGCACCCATAGCATTAAATCCACCATATCTTAGTAAGCAGCTGTTACTACCAACACTTTTATAGTGGAGACTGTTAACCAAGATACTGTGCAGTCTCTTTGTAGATCCACAGACTATAAGACAGCATCAACACTGCCCTTCCAAGTGTTCTCTGTACATTCTGTCATAGTAAATTAAAGCAAAACAGCTTTTTGTTGCAATCTTATTGTGACTAGTCTCAGAAATGCCCAGAAAGTTACTAACTTCTCTTAAATGCTCATTCTTTAATAGGTATAAAATTAATCCTACCTCTTTATGAAGGTTTATAGATGTTAGGGGCTGGAAGGGACCTTACAAGATCATTAGATCCATCCCCCACAGTACACTTGGGCAGGAAACATTGCTGGGGTCAGATGACCCCAGCAAAGTGGGTGTCAAGGTGCTTTTTGAAGATTGCCAGGGTGAGTGACTGTACCACCTCTGGGGGGAGTCTGTTCCAGACCCTTGGCATTCGACTTGTAAAGAAGTTTTACCTTATGTCCAATCAGAAGGATTCTTCAGTTAGTTTGTGCCCATTGTTTCTTGTCTTCCCCTGGGGTGCCTTGGTGAACAGATGCTCCCCCAGGCCATGATTACACCCCTAATATACCTATACGCTGCCATTAAATCCCCTCTGAGTCTTCCCTTCTCCAGGCTGAACAGCCCCAAGTCTTTCAGCCTCTCTTCATATGACCTGCTGTCCAGACCTCTAATTATGTGTGTGGCCCTCCTTTGGACTCTCTTTAGCTTCTCCACATCCTTCCTGAAGTGCAACACCTAGAACTGGATGTAGTTCTCCAGCCATGGTCTCACTAAGGCCAAGTACACTGGGAGGATGACAGTTTTGCTCGAGATCACATTAGTGGCTTATGTTCATTCTGTGGTCTATTACAACACCCAGGTCTCTTTCAGTTGTCCTGCTAGGATCGCTTCCTTGAGGAATGACTCTCTTCTTATGCTCTCTTCCTCATCAGAGCATGGTCCCTCAGGGCCTTGTCAATCAATCTTCTAAGACTGTGGAAGTCAGCTTTCCTAAAATCAAGGATTTCTACCCTACTGACTGACTTTTCTGTCTTATGGTGGATAGAGAAAGTAATCATCTCATGGTCACTGTTGCCCAGTTTCTCTTCGATCCTCAAGTTGCTAACTAGATTGTCCCCTTTAGCTTAGAACCAAGTCTAGGAATGCCTTACCTCTGGTTGGCCCATAGACTTCTTAAGTCAGAGCTCTTCAATGCAAGTGAGGAAGTTTTGTGAGCAATCAGATCTTGCTGTGTGCTTATCCCATGAAATGTCTGGGTAGTTGAAGTCAACCATGAAGACCGTTGGCTGAGAGTGTGCAGCCTCTTCCAGTTCTCTAGAGAAAACTTGGCCAAGCTCTTCTTCTTGGTTTGGTGGTCTGTAATAAATTTCTACAGTAAAATCCCCTTCCCCATGCTCTCCCCATATCTTGACCCAGAGGGTGTCAAGTTGCTCTTCTTTACTGTCAGTCTCTGCTTCTAGAGAGGTGTAGTGTTCCTTTACATAGAGAGCAACTCCTCCAACCTTCTTCCCAACTTGATCCCTCCTATGCAGGGTGTAACCCTCAATACCTGTGGTCCAATCATAGATGGAGTCCCACCAGGTCTCCATAATCCTTGAGAACATATTGCTTGTCGGTTAGCAGGAGGGCCAGTTCCTCCTACTTGTTCCCTATGCTTCTGGCATTTGTATACAGGCAACTAAGCCTGTACAGGCTTCCTGGTGTGCTGTAGAAAAACCTGTCCTTCAGCTGGTGTCATAGTATACACTTCCTATTGTTCCCTGGTATGCTGGTTCCAGGGTTGCCATTTCTTGGGCTTGTAGTATTAGTTGATGGCTCATCCCCTGGTGATCTCAGTTTAAAGACCTATCCAGGAGGCCTGCCTTTCTAGATGAGAAAATCTCCTTCCCCTACAGTGTGAAGTGGATGCCATCTCTTCCCAACAGGCCACAGTCCTTCTCCTGAGGGGCAGGTGTTCAGGACCTGCAAGGGGAAGAAGTTGGGACAGTAAAGGGCAAAGGGGCCACCTGATCCCCCCAGATTTAATTTCCCTGCTGTAGCAGTGGGAGGGGTGACAAATTCAAGACAAGCTTCCAATAATTAGATTCTGTACCTGAAAATGATAATAAATGTGCAATTTTTCCATATATAGAATGTAATTATTGGGGGTCTTCTTACAATGAGGTTTGTTTTATATTCAAGTAAATACAGTACTTTCAAATACAAGTACAAAATGTGTGACATCTGGCTCGATGGCAGCACTATGGAGAAGGATCTGGGAGTCTTGGTAAATCACAGAGTCTGCAGTATGATGCATCTGCAGAAAAGGCAAATGCAGTTTCAGGATGCATCAATAGAAACATTATGTGCAAGACATGGGAAGTGATAGTGCCTGTCTACTTGGCACTGGTTAAGCCTTATCTAAAGTACTGTGAACAGTTTTGGGCTCCATGAGATTGTCCAGAAGAAGGCAACAAAAATGATAAAGGGCTTGGACAGCAAGTCATACAAGGAGAGGCTGAAGGAGCTAGGCATGTTCAGCTTCCAGAAAAGGTGCTTAAAAGGGGACATGACAGCAGTCTTCAAATGCCTGAAGGGCTGCCATAAAGAAGAGGGAAAGCACCTTTTCTGTCTTGCTGCAGAGAAGAGGACATGGACCAATGGCTTGAAGTTGCAGCAAAGTAAGTTTAGATTGGATATCAGGAAAAACTTCTTCACTGTTAGGTTAGTGAGGCAGTGGAATAGACTGCCTAGGGAAATTGTGGACTGTCATCACTGGAGGTGTTCAAGAAGTTGGACAGCCACTGGTCGGGGATGATCTAGGCACAGCTATGCCTATGTTGGGCTATGGATATTTCCCATGCTTCTGAGCTTTGCTAGTTGCCACATGGGGCTGAGAAGGAATTTCCCCTCCCCCACCCCCTACCACTAGTACATGTATAGTATAAAGGGGTTTTTTTAAGCCTTTCTCAGAGGCATTGGGTGTTGGCTGCTGCCAAGGCTGGGGACTGTGACTGGGGTGTGCTAATGCTCCTGGTGAGACTTAAACCCAGAGGTACCTGGCTAGAGGGTCTTGCCAGCTCTACTCAGGGTCAGACTGATCACCATATTTGGGGTCAGGAAGGAATTTTACCCCATAGTCAGATTGATATGACTGTAGGGGTTTTTTTCACCTTCCTCTGTAGTGGGGGATGTGGCCCTCTGGGATCTCTTGGGCCTATATTAATAACCCTTACTGCAGAACTTTGACCACCATAGTCTCCCTGCTTTACCTGTGGCAAGTTAGGGTGTTATGTCCTGTGTTGTCAGGCTTGACTGTGTAGTTTGTGTAAGAGGTTAGGATGGTTTGCATAGGTAGGGGGTTGGACTGGATGACCTCTGAAAATCCCTTTCAGCCCTACTTTTCTTTGATTCTGAGGTTTAGTAAATATAACCCTAGCATTTCTTTGAGTGCCACACCAAGTGTAAATTTTTACTAATGAAGATATTTCGGATCTTAGGGACCATTTGGGACCATCATCCCTGGCTTGTTCCTATTGCCCTTGTTTCTCTATTTTTTTTTTTAAGGAAAGAGTACATTTCTTTCCTAAGGTATAAACTCCATTGAACAACAAGAGTGAGTCTTATTCAGTAGATTCATATGCTAACATCTATGTGTGCATTAAGATTAATGTGATCATCAAAGGGAGATATATATTATTCCCCCACAAGACTACAGCATCTTTTTCAGTGCAAACATATTATAATTAGGCATTTTAAAGACTTATATTAATTAGTCTGTAAGGGCTACCAGGAACTGTTATAAAAAAACTTGTATGAATACCTAATTACAAGGGTGTGCTGTCAAGGAGGGATGTGATTCTACTTCCATTGAAGTAAATGGGAGTTTCCCCATTAATTTCAGTAGAAGCAGGCTTGGGCCCCAGGGTAGCAGAAATAAGAGACATTTTCCTTTCCTGCCTCACTGGCAGCATAGATCCACCTTTGCTGAGACAGCATTTTGCTGCTCCTGAGAGGGGAGGCAGCAAGTACTATGTTTGGCTATTATCAATATTCATGTAGACATGCAATTTGTGGGTCTTATTCCCTGATGACACATTCCACTGGCTTCAGTAGAGTCATGCCAGCTGAGAATTTGGCCCCATGGTATCAATCCTGTATGATACTTTGCTGAGCCACTTTGCTATCATTACTTATCCCTGGGCAGGGCCATATCATATTTCTGTGTAGCCACTTGGAATTTGAACTTTTCTGTCTCTTGCTCTCTGGGATCACATGGTATAGTGAGCCTTTCTTATGTTTTGTATACTGGTTCATCAACAGCACAAGCCCAAATACAGATTAAAGTGTTATGTTTAATGCCAAAATTCAAACTGATGTTCACGTGGGTTTGAAGCTAAACTGGAAGTCTGCCCTACCCCTGTTGGAAATAATGTTGGAGTATGTGGCAGAAAAGAAACTGTGCTAATACTTCTGTAACCTGGCTGCACCTCAAAATGTGCTTCTCTACCTTCAATTGGAGTGGATAGGTGGTCAGGCAGGAGTGCTGAGAGAGGGGTCTGCTGTGCAGGCCAGCCCCCACTCTAATCCTCTATGGAGTCAGGCCAAGATAGCTCAACTATTTACAGGTTTCTTAATATACAGGTAACAATATTTACAGATTTATAAGAAAGTGTTAGTAAATATATACAATATCCAAATCACTCAAATACCATTATGCTCTATAATCAAAGACTCAAGGGACCACCACCTCAAGGGGCTTGGGTCCCTATGGAGATAAGAAGTTCTCAGCAACAGGTAAGTATAACAAAGGCAGATAAACACAGGTATTAACAGGTAAGTTTAGACAAGAACAACAACAGCAAGTAAATATAGGCAAATCTTAAATAGATGACATAACCCAGGTCACAGTAAAGGATACAATACATAAATAATGTTACAAATTATGAGGCGCAAGTTCCGCTCCCTTCCAGGTAGCCACAGGGCCAGATCCATTGGGCATTCCCTAGGGTGCCTAACCCTGGCATCTCCCCTTGGGGGAATAATGGGAGGGTTCCAGTACCTTCTCAGCCCCTGATGGCTTCCCCCCATCACTGATCTCTCGAGGCCCACCTCTTAGGGCTTCCTTCCCTATGGAGACCTGTTCCCTGGGGACTCACGGATCTGGGGAGCAGACTGGGAGGGGTGCCCAGAGCCGCGGGTGCCCTGTTGGGGCCACCCAAGGCCTTTCTTTCTGTCCTCCGTTGGGGCTTGGGCCACCTCATGCGGGTCCTGAAACCCAATCCTCACCTTTTGCCCTTCATTGGGGCTTCGGTCTCCTTGTGCAGGTTCTGAAACCAAGGCCCTGGGGGACCTCAGCTGTACTGTGCAGGTGCCTCCTGGGTGCCTGGCCTCATGCCAGGGAGGGGGTTGCGAACCCAAGTGGTTTGGTGTTGCTCCCAGAGTTTGGGACACTCTGCACCACTGCATGGACCGAGTCCTCAGCCGCATGCTGAGGGTAGCAGACCCAAGCTGCCACATGAGGCTCCCAGGGTTGGGTGACTCCGTGCACTGCCACATGCACTGGGGTTTCAGCTGCATGCCAAGGGGAGCAGACCTGAGCCACTGTGTGTGACTCCTGGGGTCTGGTGACTCCGTGCAAAGTTATGTCCACCATGTATCCAGGGAGCTGAGCTGCCTCCTGCAGCTCCCAGGATCTGACCTGTGCACTGCACTGTGCTCCAGCTGGGGGCTGCAGCTGAAGCTGCTTGCTGCTCCAGGTCCCTCCAAGGGAGTTGTTGGGGGCTCTTCTGGGCTACAGCTGTCACCCACTAGGCAGCTCTTCTTAGCCTCTCCACCACTTTTCTGTCTGTTGACACATCTGCCGTGTGCTGGGCACACAGCTCCTTTTATTCACATCAGAGGCTCCGCCTCCAAAGGCTTACGAAACCTGCAGGATGCAGGCTTCAATCAGGTCTGGGAGCCTCCCTCCCACAATGTAAGGGGTGGGGCCGGCCCCACCCAGCCCTTACCTGATGGGTGGACGGGCTCCACCAATCAAAATGAAGATTTTCTGAGCCCATTCGAGCCAGGCTGAATTGGTAAGTCTGCAACACTTCACTTCTGAAAAGCTTGATTCAGTCAGGCTGGGATAGTTAAGGAAAGGAAAGGAAAGGAAAGGAAAGGAAAAAAGAACATTTAAGCTAGGAAATAGCTAGGAGTTTCAATATCTAGATTCTTTTTCTTTTGACACTAACTTGTCTGCAATCTGAAATAAACTGTTTGTAATGTCTGACACCTGTGAGGTGAAACAATTCTTTATTACATACAGAAATTTATATAGAGCCGTGTGCAGTAAGAGGTAACGGTGGCTGGCCAGCTCCTGTTCTACTACCTGGAAGTGCCTGCCCATTTCACCAGATTGTCTCCTGACAGTTTATATCTCCTGGACACTCCATGCATCAGGAGGACTTACTCTATATCACACCACTTACCACGGACTTCTAATTTTGGGGAAGAGCACTTCCCCTTGTTTCCCGTCACCAAGTTTTTCTCTCTTCCTCGGTTCTCCAACACCATCTCAACTGCATAATTGTTCTTTGTTCCATTGAGACTCAGCTTCACTGTCCTTATACCAGGCCTCACAGTGGCAGCAGGGGAACTTCTGGCTCCAGGTGGCCTCCATTTGGGTTGTAAAAGAAGTTTTAAGCCCCTCTTTCCATGGAATGACTAAACTGGAATATCGCTCACTTAGGGCACCTATACACAATGAGGATGCAGTGAGGATGCTCCAATGTGCTATAATTACATGTCAGAGCATGGCAATTACCATGCATCAGCAGCCCCCGGTGTCTTGTGTATCAGCATCTCTGCGCTGAAAAATGGCAGCAGGGGTGTCTTAACTAAAGTATGGTTACCATACGGTCAGGTTTTCCCGAACATGTCCTTTCTTTGAGCCCTCTGATCTCTATCCAGGTGGGTTTTTTTAAACCTGACTAAATGTCTGGGATTTTGCTTTGCACCACTGGTGGGAGTAGGGGGAGGGTGATCAGAGGCAGCAGGGAGCACAGATGTACCTGCCTGCTGCTGTGGAGGTGTGTGCAGGCGCATGTGGTGTACCTGCTGCCTCTGATTGCACCGGCAGAGCAAAGCAAAATCCTGGACATTTGGTCAGGGCAGGGGGGCAGGGACTGTGGCTGCAATGGGGTGGAGGGGGGGTTGCCTGCCCCTCCAGCAGGGGAAAGGGGTGGGGGGAACTCTGTGGCCAGGCAGTAGCACAGGGGCTGGTGCCTGTGCTTGCAGGGGCTGAGCGGCCAGGAGACGCTGCCCAGGGGGAGGTGGGGGAGGCGGGGAAGGAGGTGTAAGGGGGGCCATGGCCAGGCTGCCTGGCATGGCGCAGCAGCCCTATCCCAGGCCTCCACAAGCCTCCGCTCCTCTTCTCTCCAACTCACGCTGGGGCCAGACGCACTCTGCCACAGCCTGCATGAATCTGAGCCACTGCACTCCAGTGCAGTCAGGGCAGAGACAGCTGGGGTCCCTCTGGCAGGGCTGGAGGGGCAGGGGACTGCGGGTCAGGAGTGAGGGGCACTGGCAGGTGTTGGGGGGCTGTGGCTTGAGAGTGAGGGGCACTGGGGGGGGGCTGTGCGTTGGGAGTGTGGGGCACTGGCAGCACCAGGGGGCTGCAGGTCAGGAGTGAGTAGCACAAGCAGGGATGGGAGGTTGAGGGGAGTTGTGGGTCAGGATTGAAGGGCACCATCATGGCCAGGGGAGCAGGGTACTGTGGTTTGGGAGTGAGGGGCACTGGTAGGGCGGGGGTCAGGGGGTTGGGAATGAGAGGCAGCAGCAGGGCTGGGGGACTGTGGCTTGGCAGTGAGGGCGAACAGCAGGGGCGAAGGCAGGGCAGTGGCATGTCACTGCCCCCACACCGTCATATTAACCCCTTCACACATACACACATGACAGGTGCCCTCTTTTTTGGACCTGGAAATATAGTAACCCTAAAGCCTGTTTGACAAGCTTTAGTTAAAACACCCCGCTGCCGTTTTTCAGCACAGGGACACTGATACACAAGATGCTTCAGGCACTTAATTAAAGTCTGCCCCCCACATCCCAGAGCACATATATAAATGCCCATAGAGATCACTCTTTACCACAGGTAATCAGTAAGGAGAAAAACAACAAACAAACAACAAACAAATTATGTAGGAGAAAAAATTATACAAGGAAACTGGCTTTAAGTTTGAAGACAGGACAAAAAGCCAAGTAAAGTTTCTTACCCTCTCATCTGTCTGCCACCTGGCCCCTTGAGGGCCCTTCTAGTGTTTTTAGAGATCAGCCTTCCTGCTGATTTCTGCCAGCCCTGACTGCTGGGGACCTGGACTCCTTCAAAGCCTGAGAAAATCCAGAGACCCAACATATCACACACATAGCCTCCTCAATAACTCCAAGTCAGTACACCCCACCCCTTATTAGCAGTCACAGGTCTCATGAGTCACTGAGTCCTCCAAAAATTTCTGTCTCTGGTATTCCTTTGTCTGGCCATTTATCTCAGATGCCTTTGCTTTTCTGTAGCAGTTTTTCCCATTGGAAGCCCAACCCAATGTCTCCTTTTATTTGTGACTGGGTATAGCAGTTGTCTTTGCCCTAGTGACACAATGACAAAAGACACTTAGCAGTTTCACTTATTCTCTTTTTTCTTAAGTGTGCATCCTCAGTTCCTCTGACTAAACCAGTGGTAGGCAACCTTTGGCATAGGTGCCAGTGTGGCACATAAAGGTATTTTGCTTGGCACCTGCACCTTAGGGTAGCTAGTGGGGAAGAGGCCAGGGCTCTGCTGCCACAACAAGGACTGGGTCTCTTGCACCCGCCCCCCCATGCACCCCTGGCATGCCAACATCTTACACATTGAGGTTGTGGGTGTTTTTGGCATTCTGCCCAAAAATATTGCCAACCTCTGAACTAAACCATGTCCAAAACCATAAAGATATATTCAGACAGCATCACATAACTTATACAATGATGAAGGTGACATAAAATGGAAACAACATAACGTGGGCTTTTCAATGAGATCACACACACTGTATCAATGAAATAAACTGACAAGAAAATCTGCACAATACCGCACAAACCCACAAATCATAATGGGGTTTATGACGGACACGATTTGTCATCTTTACATGCAGCAGACCTTGATGACTTTCTTCCTCACATGTCCTTTCTCCTCCGTCTGCTTCAGCAAAGGTGCAGAGTATGATGGACAGGGGCAGGGGCCTAGCAGAAGGTGGAGGACACACAAAAGTCATCAGTAGGGCAATGATCCAGCCAGCCTGGCACGTCCCAACGCATATCTCCCTTTTTTCTGTCTCTGCTGAGTCTTTCCTTTCCAGTCTCAGCGCTGTGATAAGTGAAAGATGACAGGTTGCACATTAGGAGCTCTCTACTCCCAAATACACTGCTACATCACCACTTATGGGGATGATCTGTCACTTCTGGCACTATATTCCTGTATGTTGTCCATGATGCTTGCAAAATATATTCTATTTTATACAGCACTGACATAATTGGACAGCTATGGTTTAATTACACCCTCAATAAGATATTTCAGTTTGAAACTTGGTTGAATCCTAGTCCTAGTTAAATATAGCCCTAGTTAAATATAGTCCTCAGAGGCTGCAGTCCTCATGGTAAGCATATAACACAGGAAGCAATGGTACAAGCTAACCTCATCATGTCCCACTAAAGGACCTTCACTGTTACCTAGTGCCAGCTGTGGTTTTGTGATGTGGACTTTTGTCTTTCATGAAGTGGATGGAAGTCCGCAGTTCACTTTATAATTACAGTAATTCCTAAACATGTATTACAAAGGCAGGCAACCCCTGGCTTGTGTGCCAGAGGGTGGCACATGAAGGCATTTTGCTTGGCACATACACCTTGAAGAAGGGGCCAGGAATGCGCTGCCGTAATAAGCATCAGACCCCTCATGGCTCTCCCACCATCCGCCCCAGCACACTGACATCTTACAAGCAGAGGTTGCAGATGTTTTTGGCACTCTGCCCAAATATGTTGCTGACCCCTGATGTTTCAGATGCTGTTAGTGATTAAAAGCCATTTTTTTAAATACTAAAATGAATAGTGGGATTTTCAGAAGTGACTATATTCCTAACTCCCATAAGCACCTACAATTCTCTTGAAAACCGTTCTAAATGCCTCACTACATGTTTGAGCATTTAATTACTTTTAAAAGCTTTAGTTACTACTGACCTCGCTGACTTGTTGTGACCAAGCAGAGCAAGAAATAGAATCAATATCTTGTTAGCAGGCCCTTAACACTCGAATACCACATTTTTTATTTAAATTTTAAACACTTTTATGTTCCGGTGGCTTATACAAGACAAAGTTGAAATATGTCAGGAGCTGAGACAGAAGTATATTCTTGCAGTATGTCTGAACATCATAAATCTTTTGAGATTGTGGAACTCTCCTGCAATTTCCAACCTCAGAAGTTACAATAGGTTCATATATACTTAATCCAAAATAAATTTCCAAAGCCCATCAGGCATTTTACCCATCACAATGTTTTCTCTTTAAGCCTCCACAGAGTTCTTATTTACTTTTTCTAATCAGTTATTGTAATTCTAGACAACTGCCCGATAAGAATGACATGGGGGCGGAGGGAGAAGGGGCTGGGACGGAGTGGCTAATGTCCCATGCTGCTACTGTTCTGCCTCTTCAAGGGAGCGGGGTGGTGGAGCCAAGGCCAGCACTGGCCTTGGCTCCCCTACTCGCTGTCCGGTCCTCAGCGTGGCTTTGGGATCATGGCAGTGCTCCCCCACGCATAGACCACTCTGATTGGCTGTTTTGGTCAGCCAATCAGAGCACGAATAAAGCATTATGGACAGACAGACTTTAGAAAGAATGTGATTGTAGATCCAATAAGAAAGTAGAGACATGAACTAAAGTAGCAACTGCAGCACTGGGAAAACTGTCCATGATCTTTAAGCAAAGTAATATAATAACAGTACAAAAATCCATCTTCATAGACTAATGGTAATGGCAACAACACTGTATGCATATTAGTGCTGAACCTTGGATGTAGCTGTGGAAAGACTTGGGTATAAGCATCTGAAATGAAGTGTTTTTAAGGATACTGTACATAGGTCATAGGACAAAATAGCCAGTGAGAGATGAAATGCAGCTGCTGTTGAAAAATATTAAAGGCTTGATGTTGTTAAGAAGCAAAATTTAGTTTGGTTTGGTCACACTGAGATATCCTGGTTTGGCTAACACAGTATTTCAAAGAAAAATCTAAAGAATGAGAAAAAGTGGTCTCCCAAGGAAAATATGAACGGGTAACATTATCAAATGGACAGAAAACACCATAACAGACCACTTTACTTCATCAAGGGATGAAAATGTTGGAGACAGCACTATCATATCAAGCTGCTATAGTGATCAGTTAGGGGAAACTGACTGACTGATTTTAATATGTGATTTAATATAATTGTCTATATGAAATGTCTAAACTTGCCACTAACTATGTAATGTAGCGAGGGCTACACATAGATAGTATGGTTGCTAACAGAACTAAAATTTTGGAGCTTTATATTCAAGTTTAACTACAACAAAGCAATTCAGCTGCAGAGCTCCGTTAACTGCTGTACCTAACAGGTAGAAGGAGACCTTATTACCGCTGTCATTTATCTCCCAGGCTGAACACCCAAAACAACTGCAGCTGCCACTTCTCCCCATGCTGCCAAACCCCCACATCTGTGGACTGGATCTAAAGGTTCTATAGGCCAGATACAGCCCATGGGACATAGGCTGTTGACATCTGCCATAAATGATACCTTTCACTGGTGAACACTGTGAACGTAGACAGGTTGTCCCAAGACAGTGATTCTCAGCCAGGGTTCCATGAGATCCTTTTCAGGGTGCTGCAGGGTGTTACTCAATATTAGCACTGTTAGGTGTGAATGCTTCACAACATAAACCCAGAGATTTCAAATAGGAATCCAAAAGGTTAAAAACATTCAGACCTGTTGTGGTCTTCCTGAGTTCTTTGCAACAGAAGTGCTCTATTATTTTTTTGAAGTCAAAAAACAAGGGAAGGTTAAGAACTGGCATTTTCCAAGTGGTGACTTGAGTGTAATGAGGGGTGCCTTTATTCTAAAAAGGTTGAGAACCACAGTCTTAAAGAGTTATATGGCTGGCAGTATGGAAATTGCAGATGTGTATGCTAAAAGCTTTAAGAATCAAAATGGACAAAAAGGAATAATTAAAAAAACCCACATTGACATGAATTTAACTAATATATACTTCCAGGGATAGGCGTAGACAGAATCCTATCATTACCTGTTCTGATACCTTTGCTGAATTTCTGAATTTGTACTTTAAAAAGTGATTATCAATGCAAAAATGCAAACATGCTGATAGTCAGGAGACTGGGTCCTTATAATCAAGTGTATAAGCCTGTGGACTCATCTTTTAGAAAGTCCAATAGCCAGAGCTTATAAAATGCATGTTAGTGCACTGGCATGCATAAACCAGTGAAATAACTTTCTCATATATTCCTGCAGTTTCAGGAACACCTGGGACCTAATAAATCTAAATAGCTTTTCAGGTGCAGTTAGGCTGCTCAGAACAGAAAATGCACGTCATATTTTGGTCAAATATGTTGTAATCTTTACTTGCTTTTGCAAAATGGCTCTAAGGGTTGTATTGTGCATTACTTTCACTTATCAACTTACAGATGCCACCAGCCTTCATAGTTAGTTAAAAAATGTAGCTGACAAGGAGAGAGGGATAATCCAGCATGTTGCATGCTCCTTTGGAGATTTCCATTTTACCTGTAATCATTTGGCAATGTACAGATTGTATGGATAGCTCATAAATATTTGGGTTTCCAAACTTCTAAATGCACTTAGTGCTTCAAAATGCTACAGGGCATGTTATTCTCAGAGGTCTCAAAGGTTGTAATTGGAATGTAAATTCTTAACAATCTTAGACCAAGGGAGTTAACAGGTGCTCACCTGATCAGAAAGTGGTATTGGCCAGACTAAAAATGTGCATGAATTGCTAGCAGAAACAAATGTCCATAAACTAACATTATGCTCAGGCTGATGACTGTGTGGTAAGAATGTAGATAATGCCCTGAGGTCAAGAGCAGCACATTGATTTATAAAGTTTGCCAAAATCTCTAAGTTTCCAAGCACAGGAAAACCTAGTTAAAGTAACAGTAGGATAGAATCATAGAACCATGGGACTGAAAGAGACCTGCAAGATCATCAAGTCCAGTCCCCTGACATGAGCAGGAAGTTATTGGGTTCAGACAAGCTCAACAAGGTGCCTGTCAAGCCTCACCTTGAACACTTCCAAGGAGGGTGACTGCACCACTACAGCTGGGAGTGTGTTCCAGATTCTGGTGACCCTTACAGAGAAAGGGTTTTTTCTTATGTCTAGCCTGAATTTACCCTCTATTAGGTAATGCCTATTGGTCCTCATTCTTCCCTGAGGTGCCTTGCTGAAGAGTTGCTCCCCCTGATGTACTTGTATTACTTTGTGCTCACCCCTGATGTACTTGCAGGCAGCCATCAAGTTGCCTTTCAGCCTTCTCTTACTCAGACTGAACAGGGCCAGTTCCTGAAGTCTCTCTGCATAAGGCCTACCCTCCATGCCCTTGACTATACATGTGGCCCCTTTTTGTACCCTCTTGAGCTTATCCACATCCTTCTTGAAGTACCATGCCCAAAACTGGACATAGTACTACAGCTGAGGCTTCACCAATGCTGAACAGAGAGGGAGAAGCACTTCCCTGGATCTATTGGCCACACATCGGCTGATGCATGCCAGAGTTCTGTTTGCCCTTCTGGCAACCTCATCGCACTGTTGGCTCATATTCAGCTTCCAGTCGACCGTGACCCCCAGATCTTGTTCAGATGCTGTTCCAGCCAGCGTACTGCCACTCATCATGTAGTTATGGTGAGGGTTATTCCTACCCAGGTGAAAGACTTTGCACTTCCTGTTAAAACTCATCTGATTTCATTCTGCCCATAAATTCAGTCTATCAAGGTCATCCTGAATTTCTGCCCTATCCTCTGGTGTGCCCACTTCTCTCCACAGCTTGGTATCATCTGCAGACTTAATCATTGAGCTTTTCACCCCCTTATCCAAGTCATTAATAAATATAAATGTATTAAATATATTAAAGAGCATGGGTCCAAGCACCGATCCCTGGGGACACCACTGGAGACAGGCTTCCAGGATGAGGCCATCCCATTGATTACAAATCTCTGGGAGTGGTCTCTAAGCCAGTTGTCCACCCACCTCACTGTAGACTGATCCAGACCAGTACCCTCCAGTTTGAGAGAATCTCGTGGGAAACGGAGTCAAAAGCTTTACTGAAATCTAAGTAAATGACATCAACCTTGTCTCTCATCCAGATGGCCAGTTACTTGGTCATAGAAGGACACTAGGTTAGTTAGGCATGATCTACCCTTGATGAAGTCAAGCTGCTTGCTTCGCAACATCCCTTCAATTGCCAGCTTGTGATTGATGGCCTCCTTAACAAATTTTTCAAAGATTTTACCCAGGACTAAAGTCAGACTGACTGGTTTGTAGTTTGCCAGGACATCCCTCTTCCCTTAAAAATGGGCACTACTACACTTGCCCTTTTCCAGTCATCTGGGACCACTCCTGAATTCCACAGTTCTTCAAACAGCTTGGCCACTGGTGCTGCTATAAACTCACCTATTTCTTTCAGGACTCTCAGGTGCAGGTCATCTGGCCCAGCTGACCTGAAAGCATCTAGATGTTGTAGGAGATCCCTCACCTGTTTGGGGCTGATTTCATGTAATCTGCTGCCTTCCCCATGTTCCCTGGGCCTCTGGTCAAGTGAACAACTCCCATTTGATTTCAGGAATACTGACAAGAAGTCTGTATTTAGGAGTTCTACCTTTCCCAAGCATCAACTGTGAGCTGCCCCTGAGCATTCAGTAGGGGTCTCACAATGGATCCTGATTTTTTCTTGCTTCCTATGTATCTGTAAAAGGACTTTTTGTTGTCTTTTATGCCAGTTTCCAGCTTGATTGCCATGCCTGCCTTAGCTTTCCTTGTCTCATATTGCAAGCCCTGGTGACACAGGCATATTCCTCTCTGGTACCTGATCCATTCTTCCATTGCTTATATGCATCTTCCTTCTTTTTCAATAGCTGCTTAATATCCTTGTTGAGCCAAGTGGGTCTCTTGGTTCTTTTCCCACCTTTTGTCTGCATGGGGATGATCTGTTTTTGAGCTGTGAGAATTGCCTCCTTAAGGAAGCACCACTGTTCTTGGACTCCCAAATCATTCAGTAGCTGGTTGCAGAGGGCCTCTTCTACTAGTCTCTTGGGCCTGCCAAAATCTGCCTTCCTGAAATCTAGAACTTCTGTTCTGCTGCCTGATTTCCCAGTCTTACGGTGGATGGTGAACCTTATGAGCTCGTGATCACTGTCACCCAGAGCGCCACCAATTTTCAGATTGCCTATGATGTTCTCCCCCTTGGTCAGCATCAAATCCAGAGTGGCCTTACCCCTAGTAGGCCCTTCCACAACCTGCGTCAGAAACAGATCATCTGTTGCTGCCAAAAAATTGGCTGACCTGCTGAAGGTGGCCAGTGGTCCTCCCAACAGATGTCAAGGTAGTTGAAGTCAACCATGACAATCATGCCTCTAGTGAAAGCTGCCTCAGTCAGCTCTCCAGAGAATGCCTGATCACACTCCTCCTACTGGAAGGGAGGCCTTTAGTAGACTCCCACCATCAGGTCTCCCTGTCCTGGTCCCTGCTGTATCCTGACCCAGAGGGTCTCAAGGGACTCTTCCCTGCTGTCAAATATGACCTGCAAGGATGGGTACTGCTCTTTCACATAGAGGGCCACACCTCCTCCCTTCTTCCCAAGCTGATCCTTCCTGTAAAGCCTGTAGCCCTCACTATTGACTGCCTAATCAGGTGTCATCCCACTAGGTCTCCCATCAGCCCAATCAGATCAAAATCCTTGTCAGCCAGAAGGAATGCCAGTTCCTCCTGTTTGTTTTACCATGCTTCTGGCATTCCATAAAGGCATCTGAGTTCCCCCCAGTCACCTCAGGTTTTCTGTCACACCACCTGTGCCTCAAGATGTTAGTACTTATCTGGACATCCATTGCTTGAGTGTCCTCCCATGTGTCATTGTGGATAGAGGATTCATGCACAGCAATGGAATCTTCTCTCCAGCCCCAGGACATGCCTAGTTTAAAGCCTTCCTCAACAAGTCAGGGACTCTCATAGTGAAGAGTTTCTTCCCTCTGCCTGTGAGATGAATACCATTCCTTGCATGTAGACTGCTGTAGTTAAACTGCATATCAAGGGCAAGGTATTGAAAGCGCACTTGGTGACACCATCTCTGAAGCCTTCAGTTGACCCCCTTGATGCACTCCTCCCTTCAACAGCTATGGCCTCTGACTGAGTGGATTGAGGAATAGACCTCTTGTGCACCTAGGTCCTTGAGCTTTGCCTTCATGGTTTTGTAATCTTTTGTGATCCTCCCAGGGCTACTTCTCACTGTATCATTGTTGCCCACATGAACAAGGAGTATGGGTAGTGGTCAGGAGGGTGGACAAGTTTAGGGTTCCTTTCTGTAACATCCCTGATCCTGGCTCCTGGAAGGCAGCAGACCTCCTGAGCAAGAGAGTCTAGCCAACAAATGACTCCTTCAATGCCCCACAGCAGGGAGTCTCCTGCAACTATCACCCTACACTGTTTCCTTGCTAGGGTTGATTGATCCTGCCCGTCTGTGTGTGAACTCCTGCGCTAACTTGCGTGTGCTGGGCCCAGAGCACACCTGTTTGCACACTCTGGTTGCATGTCTCCCTGGGAGCTGGACTAAGGAGGAGCTGGGGCAAGGCATGATCCTCCTTGGCTCTGCTTGGCTGCCCCCTCTAGCTAGTGCCCACCCACCACGGGCCTCACTTACCTCCTGGCTCCATGCTGGGGGTTAGTTTTGGGTCTGCCAGAGGTCTTCACTCTTAGGAGTGCAACAGGCTGCACCCGTGCATCTCCCAACAAGAGCTGGTCCCAGCTGATGGCTGGGGATGGCTAGGGATGAGAAATATAGAATTTCTGTTAATGATAAAAATACTTCTGCATACAAAACTTGCTCCTCTTCCAAATATGTGTGTGTGCATAAATGGGGCTGGGTACTTAACTGTGAGGATTCTTGCTCTCTTATGTGTAATCCAATTCCCAAGTTTGAGTTCCAGTAGGAATTCCCCCAGAGGCATATATATATAGCTGTCTTGCAGGAATCCAGTGTTAGGATTAAATAGTCATTTCCTACATGAATTTTCTTTTGTTGAAGATCCAAGGGCAATAATGTAGCTCAAGGATTGGCAACATTTTTGGGTAGAGTGCCAAAAACACCTGCAACCTTGACTTGTAAGATGTTGCCATGCCACGGTGGACAGTGGGGGAGCAGCAACAGGCCCAATCCTCATTGTGTTTCTGCAGCCCTGGTCCCTTCCCTGAGGTGCAAGTGCCAAGCAAAATGTCTTTGTGTGCCACAGTCCATGCTGGGGGTTGCTTATCCCTGGTGTAGCTTAAGCTTCCACACTTTCTGTTTCAAAAAGTTTTTACCAGATTAAGCTGTCATTTTCTGGATTTCTAAATGCCAGACAACAAGAGTTTGGTGTTATGCATCTTAACTGGATAGTTCTACACAGAAGATAAAAAAATGATATAGACATATATCTATGTACCTACATTTATTCTGAAGTTTTCAAAGCAGCCCAAAGGGATTCACATGCTCAAATCCAACCAAATTTCATAGGCCCATTTGAAAATACAGCTGTAGTACATTAACAATATGGAGGATACTGACGGAGTTGCATAGAAACAGTAAAGGGAAGTCTCAACCACCTCTTTTCACTAGCACTTAACTAGAAGTGTGTTGAAAGTAAGTATGCATTTTGCTTTGCAAATTAGTGAACTGAGGGGAGCCCTCAAACATCATACTAATCATCTCTTACGGTTTAAGAGCAGGTGAAATCCCTTAAGGTTTTTTTACATAACAGTGCACCCTGTTAAACAGATCTGCAGTCTATGACTGATAACTATAGAGCAGACACTGTACAGTGGGATTATCAGACAATTAACATGAAACTTCTTAAAAGCCCCTTTTTAAAATAGATAACTAACATCTATTACAATGATGGGTATTTCCTGACCAGATGAGGTGATTCCAAGAAGCTTTTCATGTTCATCTGACACTTTCTAGCATCTTGCAAATTTAATTTTTACACTTCTACTTTTAACATATTTTCTGAATACTGAAAAATTAGCTGTAAACATGAACATTTAATATAAAAGACTGTGTGTGTAATACATGCAAATAAGAAGGCTTGCTGAGATAACTGAATGCTGTAAGCTAGTGCAAATGGGGTTTGAAGACACCAGGAAGCTGTAAGCAGTACTGAGTGTCCTATATTGACTGCAGATTTTAGAATAGCAGATGCATTTGATGCTGACTTATGCCAGGACTGTCTTCCAAGAGGGGATTAACAGGTTTTTGTTTGTAAAGAAATGTAACATCCCAAATATTAACCTCAATTGCCACAAGACATACAGAAAAGGAAGTGCTCGCTTCAGAGAATGTTCCCCCTCAGTCATACTGAGCTCTGCAGATCAATGGGACAGAAACAGGGCAGTGGCTGCCCTTGTGGCTGAGGTTGCACCAAGTCAATGATTTTTAAAATTTTTCATGTTCTCCTTGGCAACATGGATTCAACACTGGGACCGCAATCCCGATGAAATCATGCATCGGTGCAGGCAGCCATGAGAGGAGGTTCAGGAGGTGAACCTTTCTTTTCTTCTCTTCCTATATCTGAAATTTTGTACTGGAAACTTGTGAAATTTCCTATCAGCTATTTACATCTAACTTCTAGAGAGGTTCATAAAGTTACATTCTTAACCTAATCTTGTTTAGAATGATTATTTTCAAGCCTTTTATGGGTAGGAATGGGTTTAGAAAGAGAAGAACTTTCACCCTTCACCTAGGATTTAGACTGACTTCTTCAGGAAATTCAGAGCACTTCAGTGATGCCTCTAAGAGTCACTTCTTGCATTCAATAGGCATGGAAATGCCCACATTCTTTGGAGGTGGTGGTCTTGATGCATACTGATTCTTGAGCAGGACTTGGGAACTACCTACTAAAATACTGCTCAGTGCTCACTAGAAAATCCGTCCCTTGTTGATGCTGTATGTTGAGACATTGACTAACTAAATCAGAGATGTATAGCAAAAGCTTTTGTAAGCACAGGACTTGCTTCATTAGATGCTGTGAAGGAACTGCAGGAAGCAGAAGCTTTCTGTTTAGCTGCTCTACAGTAAGTCTATAAAGGTGCAAATCTATTCTGCCTGACTTCAGACTAACTACCTGTCTCTGGGATGTTAGTGCTGTGGTGATACAAACTCATACAGCATATAGATGTGTGATAAGCCTTCTTAATTTATGGACTTCACTACTGAGGCAGCAATTTAATTTTAAGGATCTCAAATTTACTAGGGATATGGAAATAATTGTAATCACTGTTTTGTGGGTGGTGAAACTGAGGTAGAGATGGTAACTGAAGCCCTGAGAATGTCAGCGTTAGAAATGCGGTTCAGAAGCATCAGGTTCATGGTCCTGTACTCACATCATGAGAATAGAGTAGTAGCACATTCCATTTCATTTTCATTAGTGGAGGAAAGTAAGGGAAATAGGACTATCTAAATAAATAATTGCAGAGATGTGTACCTGAAAAAGGAAAACACGAGTATACACATCCTATTACAGCTTCTGTGAATGCATCTACACAAGATGCTTTACTGAGCAGAGCTAATTACTACATAGTAGGCATCACCTTCTATATGTCCTGATCCTTACTGCACAGTAATTTCCTCTACTTGGCAGTTAACTTGTTACCTATAAATGCAAGTAGCAAATTAACTGCTGAGTAATTACTGTGCAGTACAGCAGTATGTGTAGATGGCCAGCTAGGAGCAAATTTGCTCCCAGTCAGTGGGGCAGCTGGGGACAGGAGATTGCTTCCTGACCCTGGAAGGTGCCTGCTGCCAGAGCAGCCTCAAACACTGGAGCCTGGGCACAGACAATTTCCCCCCTTCGCCAGCCAGGAACTTGCTGCTAGCTGCCCCTCCCCCACAGCTCTTTCCAAGCCCCCTGCCACTGATCGGGGAAACAGAGCTGGAAGCTCAATGCTGTGGGGGTAGGGGGACATTGTCCTTACCTGGGGTCTGCCACCAGAGCCCACCCCAGCAGCAGGCAGCTTCTGGGGGCAGGGAGAAATCTCCCAGCCCCCACCAGGAGACAGGTGTCTCTTGACCCCATGCTTTCTGCTAGTCCTGGGCTAGCACCCAGGGGGAGCCTGGAGCTCCCTCTGGCTGCTGCAGGGGCCCAGTGCAGGGCTGGAGTGGGCAGAAGGAGACTGCTGCTAGGAGCAACATATCTGCTGCTGAATCCCTGCACGTGTACATGCCTGCCCAGGATGGGTTTTCTGTAGAGTAATTTACTCTAGAGTAAACCTACCCTGCAGTATTTGCAGATGGGGCTGTGTGTCACATACCCAGTGTGACTTAAAAATTAAAAGATAGATTATTTTTATACCTGTTGACTGGTTTTTTGTTTGTGTGTTTTAAATGTCATCGGAATTTTGGAAAAAAAAACTTTTCTATTTAAAGTGGCTGTTTATTAAAAGGAAACTTTTCAGGGTGGCTCAACATAATTGTGTTCTTGTTTGAGTGAAACAGGATGCTTAGCCCAAACCTTGTTTCCTTCATTTCACTGTGTTATAATACAAGTGCTTTCCTGCATCCTGTACTAGAATATGAGTAACATAACACCTTTTCCCAATGCAATATATTTGATATGATGTGCGAACAAGGGAATCTAATTCATCAACCACTTAAACTCTGGCATCTCCATCCTCTCTTACCAGGAACAGCCCTTATGGTCACAATTTTAAATTTCATCCACTAGAGGGGGTTACATGTTCTCCTTCAGAGCAGGCAAAAGTAAAAAAAATACAAGATAAGATAGAGGTGCATATTTTCAAACTGTGCTTTAAAGATACAGTTAACTCAAATTTATAATAATGAAAAGAAAAGCCTTAATACCTGTTACAAAAACATTAATTTCAGACAAATCAGTGAGGTGCATGTTTGAAAACTTAATAACTTTGCAGTCCTTTATCCATTGCTCAAAAAAGGTACTAGCCTAGCTCACGACTAACATTTGCCCTTATATGCTATAAAGTCCCTCTTGCTTATTTCAATCTGCATTGTTCTTAAGGTAGCTAGTTAGATTTGTGATCTGTATCCCAGCATGCTGTCTTCTAATATTACTTCTTTGCTACTAAATTGAGATGTATATTTTCACGTATTTACCATATATTTATTTTGAGATCCACATAATATTTCCAAACCTGTTTGTATACACATTCACACTATCTTTTCTGATTTTTCCTTTTCACTGCTGCAAATAAATAGCAACTGCACCAAATTCAGCAGGGTTATGGTGGTGTAAAAGGAAAAATATTGCATCTTGTGCAGTTTCTTTTGTTTATGGAATGTTTAAATATTTCTACTTTTAAGTACACTATTGCTTTTTCTAATACCTATTTATTGGCCCAAATGCTTTTTGCAAATTCTGGAGAATACCATACAACCTTAATCTCAATGTAGCATACTAAAAGATAAGCATTGTAGATTTAAAAGTTTTGGAAGCCTTTGACCTGCTCACACAGATAAGCTGCTTCCCCTTGCACAGTCTCTGGACCTGGAAGGAATGGTGAAAAATGTATATATGTAGAACAGGGGTGGGCAAAATGGGGCCCATGGGCTAGATTCAGTCCATTGACTGATTGTATCCAGTCTGCACGCTGGTGGTTGTAAAGTCATAGAATCCAGCCTGTAGGGAGCTGGTGGTTCCAGTTGCTGCTTTGTGCTGGGTGGACATCCATGTCCCAGCCCCATCTGCAGCTTACACCAGCTCCTGCCCCCTACATCAGAAGCAGCGCTGGGTGCACACTGACATCAGCTGTGGATGCTACCTGCAGGTTCCCTCTAGGGATCAGGATAACTGCCTGGGATCACAGCTGATGCACTGTTGCAGCAATGTCACCTGCAGACCCGGGAGGATGCCTCGATTCCCTGTGGGAACCAGACGCCTGCATCCATAGCTGATGCTAGTGTCCATCTGGCGCTGCTTGCAATACACGGGCTGGGATCTGGAGTACATTGTAGGGCTGTGCTGTAGGTGCAGGATGGTTGGGGGGAGTGAGGGGGACAGGGAGAGGGAGACAGAGAGAAGTGGCCCTGCCCATTATGAGTGGCAGCAGCCAATGCTGGGCACTGGGCAAAAGCAGGACTCAGCAGTGGGCATGCTTGCTGCTTTCTCTCTTTTCCCCCCAGCCATCCTGTACTTCCAGCAGGGCTCCGCAGGTTATGCCAGATCCTGGCCCACACGCTGGAAGCAGCACCAGGTGGGTGCCAACATCAGCTGTTACACGCAGATGGCAGCTTTCCCCTGAGAATTGGGATGTCTCCCTGAGCTCCTCCTCGGATGGGCTGGAGGCTGAAGCTGCTGTCCACATCCACACCAGCTTCCCCCGCTCAACCACAGTCCCATCCCACATAAGGAGCTTTGGTGAGTTGTTGGGAGGTGGGGGGTGCTGACTTGGCCCACAACAGCTCTCCAGAACTCCTTATGTGGCTCTCAGGCCCACAAAATTGTCCACCCCAATATAGAATCCCACTAGTGCAAGGGAACTTTGCACAGCAGTAAGAAGCATATAAATAAATCCGGCCTTTTGTGAATTACCATACTTACCAGGTAAAACTAGTTCAGGCTCAGAACCCCTTTTTGTGTAATGTATAAAGCTCTCTCTTCCACAGGGGAGATTTATTTTAAAAATAGCTATTTTTCTAGCAAAAATAAAGCTTGTGTTAATTACAGCTACAAGAAGCTGGAAGATGGAATCCATTCTGCTTTAATTTTTAAATTCAAATCCTTTCAGCTCTGCTCCTTTTAGATGCTTTCTGTATTAGTCTTTTTACTCTCCAGTGCTGTGTTTCATTTTTATCTTACTTATTGAGATCTTCTTATTGTGATATTGTGATCGTCCCAACTTACTGTTTACAGTTTTCTCTTTTTAATTTTTTAAAAAATTTTCGCTTATGCAGAATACTAACTCAGGAACGGCTGGGTTCCGTGGGAGTCGACTCTGGTGACCTGTTTACTCCCCTGCTATACATACATATTGAGCACAGGGCTACATCTGCTCTGGCAAAGGTTCCCTAGGGGGAAGGAAGTACCGGTCCAACCATTCCATTTGCTCCTCACCCCCATTCCCCACAAATGCACTGTTTGGTGTGCCACTGCTCTGCCTAGTTCCTGCATCTGTCAGACTCCCAGAGCGAAGGGGGATGAATCTGGCACCCCCTCCTAGTTGCCCAGGCTGATGGCCCACTCACCCTACTCTAGTTACGCTACTGATGCCAAGCATGATATAGTAGGCTGTTAATGAAATCAGATTTTTACGTCTGTAACAAGTAAGTTACTGCAGGAAGAACAGCATAGACTTCAGGCACAGTATTGTAGAGCCACAAGTCATAAATACTTCAGCCTGAAAAAGAAACCTGCGATGACTTAATTACAAGCACAACTGAATTAAACAATGTTATATGGTGGGGGGGAGGTTGTTTTATTTTTTTTTTTCTCCCTACAACTGTAACCATGAAGTGCTCTGTATCAAAATAGAAAACATAGGCTGTAGACTGCAATAGATATATGCAGAGTCCTTTCAGGGGCTTCTGGTTCTACTCCTTACCTAACTAAAGCTAATAACAAACTGAGATCCAACATGTCATACGTCACCATAGTTGATGATGATTTTCTTAATTACATCTTGTAAAGAGGCAGAAATGGAGGGAAATAATGCAGCATTGTTTTTAAAATAGAAAACTTCTCTCGAGTGAACTGGGGTGAAATGGCTTCATGTACCTATGCAGTGTGTGTGATCCCATTTTCAAACAAATAAACCATCCTTATTTGAAGTACTGTATTGTTAATTTGTCTTCTATGCTGTGTGGAGTTTTTCCAAGCAGCTAACAAAGGCTCAAAGAAAGGATTCAAAACATCATGGAAAAAATCTTCATGAAAGACAAGAATAAATATTTACAAACAAGCTTGTCCAGCAGACCAAGAAACCGTATAAATAACCAATGTGCTCTTGTAAAGGTATTAACATGCCAGTATATTTATATACACATACATATCTGGGGGGAGGGAGAGGCGATCCTTTACTCTGGCAAGGTGTCCAAACAAATCAAACAGTCAGTCTTTGTCCTTTCTGATTTAAATGTTGAGGGATCATTGCTAGGGAAGAAGGTACAAACTGCGAGTGGGGATAATACATAATAATTCCCGTCTGGTACTGGGGACATTTGGTACAGAAAAAGTAAGCTTAAGATACATTATGTTCTCTGCAACCTTTACCTCAAAGACTCAGGGAAGAGTGCTGGGACTGTGGGTGTGAACAGTCAGTCTACCAGGGGCCCAGGGGAGGATTCCAAGGGAAGGCAGTATCCCCAGTGCAGATCACTGACTTCTTCCAGAGACCCCAGGCATAGGCCATGTTCAGAAATAACCTTTTTATAGGAAGGGTAAACCAATTCTGATCGGACAGTGAGTTTGGGGAGATCTCTGAAGGAATCTTTGTTGTGACTTTCTCCCCAATTCCTCCTTGCATCTTTTTTTTAATCCTATGAAAGGGGATAATCTGGACCAAAGGGAACCTTGGCTCATAAAAGATAGGTGAACTGGGTCCATTTGTGTACAAGAGTGTTTTAGAAAGTAACAGCAATTTTGACATAAAACCATTTTGTGTGCAAATGACCATTTACTGAACCATATCGTTTCTCTAATTAGTCATAACTGACAGGTGAGTTCAACAATGCTGCCTGCCATCAGTGTTCCCTGCTGCTGTGTAGTTTCCCACTCACTGAACCCAAAGTGATTTTATGTTGAAATTGCTGTTACTTTTTGTAACACCCTCATGTACAGTAAGTAATATAGGTACTGCATCTTTTATAAACAGAAGACCCTTTTTGTAATGAAGTAGCCTTTTTAAAATTTCTATTTACAGCCAAGTAATTGGGATTATAATTGGCATATTGTATTCAAGTCCAATACATCTAATACCATTCTTTTTTTGTTTTATAGTCTTGCAATAATAATGAGCAAGTTGCTTGTAGAGATAAATGTGTATGTGCACACATATATAGATCACATATGTATATTAGTAGATGCATGTAGCACATAGTAACTGATCATACAATTGTTCTATAAATAGAAGTAGTAGTTGAGCAAAAATCCCAGATAGTATATAGCTCCTTAGTATGTAAATCTGAAATTTATAGGTCAGTCTTTCTCTCTCTTTCCCTCTTAAGACTTTTGATCTCTGTAGCCAATATACAAATTGGTTATAGACTAAAAAGACAAAGGCAGTGTGCTAGTTTTGTCCATGTTTTGGGCCTACTGGAAGCTACCATGAGCCCTGTCTGCAAACACCTACAGCAGCAGAAAACAGATGTGGGGAGACAAAGGTTGCAGAAGCACTTGGCAACTCCTGGCCCCATTCTGACAGACAGTCAGCAAAATTCCAAAAGGGAGCCTGTATCTAGCGTGGAAAGCTTCTGGAGGTCTAAGGTCAGCATTTTCTAATGATCCCTTCTCTCTCCATCCCCACCCCCACAATTCAAAGAGATCATTTGCTAAGAATATACCTGAAGGCTATGATAGTTTTATTTGCTATTTCTCATCTGGGACCACAGAAGTTGTTAGATACCATTGTCAGGTTCATACAAGCTTCCTTCAGTAACACTTTCTCATGGATGCTAGTGCATGAAGTTAGCATATCTCTTGATTTTCTCTCAGCCTCTCTCCCTTGATCTAATCATAGTAAGTTAATTATAACTAATTGGCACTTGTACAACACCTTTCATCCGAGGATCTTAAAATGCTGTTACCTAACTGTGAGAAAGGGAAATATTATTGTTGCTTTACAGAGGGGGGAAATTGAGACCAAAACAGTTGGCATACCTTGCCTAAGGTCACACAAGTATTAGTAGCAGAGATGGAACTAGAATTCAAGTGTCCTGCTTCCCAGTTTTGTACATTACCTAGTTAACTGTTCTTCCCCTATTTTACCTTAGCCATTTTCCCTCTTCTCTTTTTGTCTTTCTTTGCAGCCCTTTCTAGGTTCTGGCTTGTAGTTAGATATTAAAACACAGTTGGGTTATGTGGTTCACAAAACAGAGCAGGGTAGACTTTGGTTCCATATTGCAGTATGTTTTGACCCGTCTACCTGTTGAGAACTGATCATAGGAATAGGATAAATGAAGAGATGAACCTGTGAATAGCAGTAAGATGTCAAGGATATAACATTTAGCATGTTATAAAATAAACGTATCCAAAAACATTCGTGTGTATTAGCTTTCACTCTCTATAGTCTTGTTTACCTACCCGTACTTGCCTCTGACCAGCTGTGTCACCATAGAGATTGAAATCCCACTACTCAACAGTGAGTAGCTCACAGGAAAGCAGCAGATGGAGAGGGCAAGAGTCTTAGGGAAGATAACATCATAGCTGGAGGGGTGACTTATTTTTAGCATCATTCCAGCCACTCACAAACTGTATGTTCATGGTTGGCAACAAAAATAAGAAAGCTAGTGGGGAGACTGGGGGAATGGAAAGAGCCATGCAGAGTATTTAAGGGAAGAGTGCATAAGGGTATATCACGATCGCCTCCTGACTGAGCCTGGCTGTGTGCACTGCAAGTTTATAAGTAGAATTGACAGCTTGGGACTAGTCCTGTGTATGTGTCCCAGCACTACACTTTTGCTTTCCTGATAGCGAGTGAGCCTGAGGAGACCTCAGACCCTTCTGAATCACCTACTTTTCATTTAATTTACAAGCCTGGGAGCCCACAGGAAAAGGTTGAGTGGGTGAGCTTTACATTTCATTAGCATGCCCAAAGTCACTCATGGCTGTTACGACATACCAGGAAAGAGACAAAACATTTTTGAAGGAAACTCAATGATCCTGGGTATTGGCTAGTTACTATTTCATTATTCATAAGGACCAAAGGGCCTTTAAGTATGCAGGACTACAGGACTTGGCCCTGCTCATTTTTCTTGTTTCCTCCTGGATTACCTCCATGGATCTCTATAAGGCTTCACCTCTACCTTTCATTAGGAGTTAAGCACCTAACTGCAATTTGGATTCTTTGCAAACTCCCCCTTCCTTGCCCTCCCCCAACAAACACAAATAATGAATTTCATTGTTCAAACTCATGTTAAGCTTTGGATACCTTAACAAAAAATAACTAAAATCATTGCTATGAGTTCTGAGAAAGAAGAAAATTATTCCCAGTACTGGTAGTCTGCTCTGAGTGTGTTGGACTTCAGAAGTAGTAAGGCCACATTAGAAAGACAACTACAAGAGAAGCCTTTCTAGATATAGGCCCTCCTTCCATAAGGGTTGAGTAGAACGAGTATGTTTTATTTGCTCATCTAGTCATTTCAGAGTTAGTGTATATTTGAGGGCTTTGTTTTTTTCCCCAGAAAGTCCTAACCTTTCAGCCTGCTCCAAAGTCAGTTAATAGATAAAAGCTTTAAAGATGTAATTTAGATATTTTTAATCAGCCTGGCAACAGCCTTGTCTCTCTGTCTTAGGTACACCTAAATAACCCATTACTGCAGTTTCCAGACAGCCTCTGCCTTTTGTTTCTGTCCTGGTTCTTCTTCCTAGCCTATCTTTTTTCTTCCTATTTGTTCTACACTGTGACCTAAAGCTAGTAATGGCAGATGTGTAAAACCCAGGCTTCTCTGCACTGGAGCACTGCCAAGGGGCTCAACCATTATTCCAACTACTGCTGCGGCAGCTCAACAATGCTTAGTCATCCTAGATATCCTTTACCCGTCTTCTGTAGTATAATATTACAACAGAGACAAGTGTTTCACCTCTGCAAAAAAAGAAAGTAGCCCCTTTAAAGCATTAAAAGGCTATGTTTGCTAGTATTGAAATATCAGGGGTCACATTAGACTGGCATAATCCCTAAAGTTTCAAAATATTCTTGATTGTGCCTTTGCCTGAAAGTTCCTCTCTGTTTTATATGTCCTTAACTTAATTTTCTCTGGTTATCAAGAAATAGTTTTGCAAGGATTAAGCTTTTCCAGGCTCTTCTATATTGTTGTAGAGCTAAATTTACAGTGAAGCCTAGAGTTTAGAATATCTAAAAGGATAGCGGGATACTTAATGGAAACATTCCCATTTGGTGATAGAAAATGGCAGTATGAAATCCAAATTATACATAAAGGATAGTGAGGTCTGTCATACAGTTTTTAAAATGAGTACCTGAGGTTGGTCTCATAAGACCATATTTAGGTGGTCAAATAGGTAGCAATGACTTCAAGGGACAAGTTGCTGGGTATTCAGCACTTTTGAAGAATCAGGTCACTTATCGGACAACTTCGGCATACATATTTCAGAAGGGTGCATTACGTACAAATCTTTAAAGCTGCTAGTGAAGGAGTTTTTACACACAGTAGATCAGAAAAATCTAGTTTCATTGTCTTGACTGATTGCTATTTGATACTTTGTGTCAACTATCAACAATTGCTTTTAATATGCAAAATGATAAAAAAACAAACAAACTTATTTTACATGATGCATACGTGACTAGATGGAATACAAAACTAGAATGTGTGCATATTACACTGTCTATTATTAAGTTCACCTGACATTTTTCATTATGAAATATAGATATTCATGTTACATATATGTGTTTATAAAATACGAAATTACATTTCTGGCTTCAAGAGAGCATGGTATAATGCTGCAAAATAGCTGTATGGATGATCTGGATTTTCCACTGTGTAACAGCAAATACTAAGTAATTTGTGGCTTACATTACGGCAATGTGGCTATGTCCTTATGAAATATATCTGTTTGAATATGGTTTTGTGTTATCTAACTTTAAGAAAGTGGTTTTTTCTCCCTCACACTATTGTTATAATTTCTTATGCCATGTGTGAAATAATTTCTTGTGCCAAGAAGTCAAATAATGCTGCTGAAATTTTAAGGACATCTGGAAAATTTTATAACTTGTGATGACACTTTTAACTATGCAAACTAAGATCAGACCAATCGAATCTCCTCATCAAAGTCTTACTACCATTGGAGTCCACAAGGAATCCCAATGCATTGAACAGATAGCTAAGTTAGGCTTGGAGCACCAAGTTGTGAGGTGACATGCTTGATACTGATTGTCAGATAGAGTACAATAAATCCATGGGGCTGTTTCTCCACTGTCTTGAGTCTACTCTAGTAATAGTCAGCCTGCAGACTGGGTTCAAAATGGTGCTAAATAAGAACATTTTGCACCCATTTTGCCTTCCCTCTGCACAACTGAATGACTGTAGAAGGGGAAGGTAGTGAAGAATCAGGCTCTAATTTTGTGGCAAGCTTTTTTTTTTAATGCAACTTCTAACCAATTTTTTTACATAAAAATATTTTACTTTTTTTGGGGGCATTTGGCCCTGATTATATTGGCAAGGGTTCTTATATTGCAGTTACTATATGGTACCTTGCAAATAGCAGAATGCAATTATTAAGAAAAGGGCAAAATAAAATCTAATAATCAAAACAGAGCTATTGACAATCATAAAGCCAGTCCTTTCCCCAAAAGTCTAGGTGCTGCTGGTAGGCTGAGTTTACAGTATTATTTCATAACCCAGCAATTGCTTTCTAGAAGAAACTCCACTCTCAGTTTTAAATTGGTGAAATACATCAAGGACTGCCCTGTTACAAATAAAAACCACATACTCACGGTATATAAACCTACTTTCCTCTTTGTGTTCATGACAGTAATTTAGTGACATTAGAACTTTTGTTACTTGCTGTAAGATGAGACTGAAAGAAAGTGGCTTTACAAGGAAAGATGCATTACCCCAAACTGTATACACTATCATTTTAAAACTGAGATCAGAGGTCAAGAGACCAAAGTTAGCTGTAATGCGTGTTATTTTTGGCTATGCAGGTGATCTATTTGCTTCTTTAATTAATGTTTTATTTATGTTCCATGCATTGCATAAGGCTTAGATACTGTATGTTTACATGCTTACAGCTATGTTAATTTTAAAAGAATCAGTCATGTAAATTTTCTAGGGTTTTTTTTAAATCTAACTTACATATTATCACATCTTCATAGTGAAACTTCAGTCCTTTGTTACAAAGGTAGATTTATAATCAGAAAGAGAGACTGTTCCAGTAATGAGGAGAAGTCTCATTTTCAGTCATTTACAAGACCCTTCTTTTTCTCTCTTTTGTTTAAAGAGGCATCATGGAGATACTAATCATAATCAATCAGCATATACAAATTCCTATACCTCCTGTTACTGGTAACTGTTTAAGCACTCAGTCCTGTTAATGCTTACTCACAGGTGTAAGCTGCATTTCAGAAGTCATTAGTGATTTGGTGCATCTCCATTTTTCACTGGCCAGTATGAGACAACTTAAAAAGGCACCTGTTTTTCAGAAGTGATGGGCATTTGCTTTCTGGAAACCCAACTTTTTAATGTATTGCAAGTTGAGCACTCAAACACTAAGACACTCCAAATCAGTAGCCACTTTTAAAACCACAGGGTGTATTCCTTACTTGAAGTTAATTGGTCCACTGCTCACTTAAGTCATGATCTCATAAAGTCGTCTCTTCCCCCTGCCCAGCCTGACCAGGTGGGTAATGGTGCGGATGAGACTATTATTGGGATAGGCAACTGAAAAAGGTGAGAGACAAACAGCATGCTTAAAAATGCAGAGCTGAGATCTGTTTTTTTCATAGGCACTCTACCTTTTGGGCCAGGGACAGAAATTACATATAAACCAGATTAAGTTATCAGAAACTAGTTTAAACCTGTAATAGAACAAAAGTTGAGTGCACTTAGACCACTTTCAAAATGGCCAAAACCAGTTTAAGATAAACCTGGTTGGATGTAGTATCAGACTTAACTGATTTAGATCAAACCAGTTTATGGACCTTCCGTCCCATACCCCTTACTGGTTCAAGTTAACCCACAGCCCTGGGCTGTGCTGTCTGCTCCAGCAGAGCAGGGTTGGCCCCACCCCTCTGTTCCCTAGCCTGAGCAGTATCACTGCTTCAGCTGGCTGAAAAGGGGGTGGTGTGGGAAACCTGGCTATGAACCCCAGCCAGGGTCTGCCTAGTGGGGGCAGAGCAGCCCCTCATAGACTTTGGCCCTGCTCAATCAGAGGGATGAAGGGGGATGGCTAGACTCCAGCCAAGTCAATAGGCTGGGGGGAGAAGAGGGGAGGGAAGTGGGGTTTAAACCCACTCCTCTGCCTCAGCATGCCAGCCTGGTCGGCATTTGGCCATATGTCCTGCCCCTGTGCTCGAATGGGGAACAGGGGAAAGGCCAGGCAGAGCTACTTCACCCCTGCCACGCAGACTCTGGCTTGCATCCCTTGTGGGTGGTTGGGGCGGGGGGTTTAAGCTCCGCTTCTTGGTTCCGGACCCCAGCCAGAGTTTGCCCTGGGGGGGCAGCCTCTGCAATGCTTCTGCTCCCCTGCTGAAGTCCTCTGCAGTCAGGGAGGGGGTTTATGCCCCCTCCCTCCACACCTCATCCTGAGAGCCCCTGCCTAGGGCATGGCCATGCCCCCCACTTGGGGGGGGGGCAAAACCCTGGCAGGGACTGCCCACCACTAAGCAGGGAGTAGGAGACAGAAACCTGGCAGGGGCTGCTAACCCCCCCTCCCCCCGGCAGACTGGGGCTGAGGTCCTGTGTGGGCCTAAAAGGGGGTTTAAACCCCACTTTCCTTGCCTCAGAGTGCTGGCCTCAGGCCAGAGTCTGACCGGGCACCCCACTGTCTGAGCTGGAGGGGCAAAAACCTGGCAGGGGCTGCCCCCATCAGACCCTGGGTGGGGTCCCGTGTGGACTGGGAAAGGGTATAAACTAGAGGTGCACCGATACATTGGTCCAATATCAGATGGGTACCGATATGAAGAAAATTGTCTATATTGCACATCAGCCCTATGGGGCTGATAATTTGGCCGATAAATGCCTGTGCTGTGCACAGCCGCAGCACAGCACAGAGCAGAGCCAGCAGCATGGAGATCTACCTCCAGCTGGTAAGTTGGAAGGGGAGGCAGGAGGGAAGGGGTATATGGGGGCAGATCAATGTCCCCTGGGCAGGGGAAAAGGGGTGTGCGAGACCTGGGGTGGAGGCAGCTTCCGCCACTGCTTGCACCTTGGGAGTGCGGGGAGGGGGGTGCTGTATCAGGGGCAGCTGTATTGGATATCTAATTGGTATCAGCCAATACATCTGCACAGCTGATACATCTGTGCAGGGCAGGCTGCAGCTGCGAGGTGGAGCCAAAGCTGGTGCTCTGCAAGGTTTTTCTTGCTGGGGGCTGGGCTTGAAGCAGGCTCCAGTGGTACTGGGAAGAGACTGAAGCCACCCCAAAATTTGCCTCAGCTCCACTCCCAACCCCATGCCACCTCCCACTGCAGCCCCAGCTAAACACTCCACCTCCACCCTTGCACCAGGAAAAGCCAGGGCTGCGCCAGGTGGTGGTCTGAGACTGAGTGGAGCTATGACAAAATTTGGGGTGGCTGCAGCCTCCTCCCAGTGCTGCTGGAGTCCACTCTGAGCCCAGCCCCGAGCAAGAAAAGCCCCATGCAGGGCTGGCTCTAGTTCCACCCCACAGCTGCAGCCTGCCCTGCGCTGTGCAGATCTGGGGGCACCCCCCTGCACTCTAGGGGTGCAGGCAGTGGTGGGAGCCATCCCCATCCCATGAGCCAAGCCTCTGTCCCACGCTACCTCCCCTGGGCAGTTCCTACCCCTGCTCCCTCCCTCACTGTCGGGGGCATTGATCTACTCCCCCACACCTCTTCCTGCCTCCCTCCCCTTCCACCACACCAGACTTACCACCTGGAAGCAGCTGTATTGGATTGGTATTGGCTGATACACCTCCTTAAATATTGGCTATTGGTATCAGCTCCTAAAATCTCTATTGGTGCACCCTTAGTTTAAACCCCCACTCTCTCCACCTCAGTGTAAAAGCCTTGGCCCAGGGTGTGGCCTCACTCCCTGTTCAAGGAGGGGCAAAATTCTCACAAGGGCTGCCCCCCCACCAGGCAGACTCCATGTAGGGTCCCCTGTGGGCCAGGGATGGGATTTAACCCCCCCCTTTCAGCATGGTGGCTGGGCCAGGAGTGGGGGATAACCCTGGCAAACCCCCATCCCAAAGAGACCTAGGCTAGGGTTCCCTGTGGGCCAGGGAGTAGGATTCAATGCCCCCATCCCCCTGACCTTAGCATGCTGGTCCCAGGCTGGGGCCTGCCCATGACCCCTCTGCTTGGAGGGCTTCTTTCCTCCTTTCCCTTTGGCAGTGGCTGGGAGGTGCCCAGTAGCACCCCCTCAGCTTTTAGCCTGAGCCAGAATGTGGCTGCATTTTCAGAATCGGAAGTGAATATCTGTCTGTTCACTTGCTTTTCAGTTCAATCTACGCAGTTTAGATTAACCTACAAAGATTGCATCAATTCAGCCTCTGGCTTTCTGACCGTCTGTACTTAGCCTTGTTGCCTAGGCAGGGAAAAATGAGATGTGGTTAGTCCTATGCTCTCGTTCCACCCCCATCCATCTATTAGACTTTCTTAAGGCTCTGGGGGCCTATTTGTCCACTTACACCTTACATTGCCTCCATGTAAATACACTGGGAATTAGGAACTCTGTTCTTAGGATGCAGCTGCATCATGGAGATATACTAGGGCTAAATATAGATTTGGAAAGCTAGTACTTGGCAGTTTATTAGAATTTTACTTTACAGCTTACTGTAGATGTCCAGTGTTGAAAAAGGGTTAAAGAGTTAGCTTTTAGAGAGAACAGTTCTGGTAAATTTTATGTCTAAGGGAAGCAGGGAGACTGCAGACTGAGGTTCCCCCTTGCTACCTTCCTCAGCTTCTGCCCCCTTCTTGGTTAGGAGGATTAAAAAATGAGCTGAGTCCTCAGGCAAAGCTTGGAAGAGTCTGTGCCAAATTATGGGTTTTAAGACGGGAACCCTGCAACTTCTGTGCTGGACCTGTATGTGAAAAATGGAGTGAGGGCATAGTATTAGTAGAGTTACGGACTTTTCGTCATCTGTGTGTGTCCACATCAATTATACACATCTTTAATTTTACATGTGTGAGTAATCTCCCTGAAACCAAAAAAGGTTACTTATGGTACTAATATTCACAAGTGTTTTCAGAGCCTTACTATGGGCCTATGTTATTAAAAGAGAAAGCAGAGGAGGGTTACACCTTAAAAACTAACTCAAGTTAGCTTTTAAGATGCCACCATGTCCTGCCTTCTGCTTGACTTCAGTCTAACATGACTATTATTAAAAGTGAAAGAAAATATAAAACTGAGCTTCTAACTACTTAGAACAATCAAGAGTAAACAGCTTCACTTTTGTTTCTAGTTAGCTTAATTTGTTTTAAGGGAACGGTTTAAACTACCCAAATCTCAGAAGCCCAAAGGTAAAAATAATTTTCCCCGTTTTGGTTTTTGAATTAACATAGCTGTTTCTTTAGTTTTTCCCCCCACCTTCCAACCCCAAACACACACATTTTTCTTTATTTAAAAGAGCCTAAATGTGGTATCTCAACTAAGTGAAGTCTCCCTTATAGTTTTTCTACTGCAACTCATTTTAGCTCATGGATATTTAGTCTGAAGACAAGTATCTAAGGAAAAGCTGCATGAATAAACAGGGGGTCCTATATAAGGGACAAAACAATTGTCATTTAATGAATCAGAATCTTTATTGTGGTTTTATTGAAAAAAAGTGCTCAGAAGTCTAGTCGAAATATTGTATCTGGGATTCTGTATCAAACTTGTGGGGGAAGTGTACGAGTTCTGCATGAATGCCGATTGTTTCATTTGAAATATTTTAGGGGGGGGTTTCCCCTCACAGGAATCAAGGCAGATGACACGATGATGTTACGATGGAGACGTGAGTAAATACTTACTACGTAAAATCAAGGATGATAAAGTCTGGGAGCAGCTGGGATTATTCTATTAACCTGATAGCTCTTACAGCAGTGAGGGCTGATATACTCTTACACTAATATGGAGGTATATTAATTTTCTGGTTGCTTCTTGCTTTCACTTTGATTGTAATATCATCATAGTATTCCACTGTTTGTTACACAAGCATGCTAAAAATGATAAAGTATTTGGACCTGATTCTGTAGTAATTTACATTCGGCTAAAGTGTATAGAAAACATTACTATATCAGAATCACAACATTAATACCTACTTTTTATCAGTGTAAATGACAGCACTAGATCCACGCCAGTAGAAACGTCTTATGTTTTTAGAGGGATAAAATGAAAAGGAATCTGATAGTTAATTTGTTTGCATAGCCTAGCATGCAAGCTTGGCTCATGGGCTCCAATTCTGCAGTGTGACATGAACTATGATTGCTGAAATCAGTGGATGCCGCGCAGGCATGGGAATTTACCCAAATTGTTTTCCCGCCACCCTCAAAGTACTGAGGGTTTGAATGAAATTGGATGTACATTTATAACCAACTTCACCAAACCAAAAAATAATAATAAAGGAAAGCTTATGGTAGTGATTGGTTGAAATCTTTTATCCAAATACCCTTGTGTTTGGCAGCTCAGATAAAAATGATGAAACCTTATTAAAACCAATTCTTCTTTGGGTTTTGAAAACTAAAGTCCATCCAAGTTTTGCAAAAACAGCACTCAGAACAAATGGTATCGTTTTTGGTCTCTGCTGTTTTCTACCCTTCAGTAAGTAAGGCACAATGAAAATCATATTTGACACTTATCTGGTTGTCTGCCGAAGGAACGTTACCCTCTGTATCTATTCTACCTAGAACTCCAGTGTATCTGCTAATGTTATGTAGCTTATAAACATTTGGGAGGAGATGGAAATTAGGACACATCTTTTAGGTTCTACTGAAAATAATTTGACTGACTGAACATTTGAAAGGACCCAGCAAGAAAATGTTAACTTTTTTTAACAAATAGGTAAAATGAGACTTCCTACACAAAAAAAGATGAGGCAGTTGGTGTTCATGATGACATCACTAATTTGTAAAACTAGAGGCATGGAGGCCTGCAAAACAAAATGACTTCATTAATAAAGATAGGATCAAATGCAGCTGGCATCAGGCCAATGGGGCTTTTTGTAACTCAATTTTTTCCACTGAACGTCTTCAAACTACTGCAGAAGTGGAAAAAAACACATCTCAGAGAGCGTAATGCAATCTTTACACCTGTTGTTTTTTGGATTCTAAATAAAATGCATTGAGACCCTTCTTTGGCTTTTTCTTTAAATCCTGCCCCCAACAATAGCCACTGAATTTCCTTTCTTGCATTCAAATGCTGCTCGGTTGAACGGGTCCACCCAGTGTCATTGCCAAGCAAGGAGCTGAGGTGCTTGTAGGGAAAGGAGGTTCCATCATGTGAGGCTAAAAGAAGGCTGAAAGGGCTGAGCAGGCTAAACGATGTTCAGTCAGAGTAACCAGAATAGGCCCGACCTAGGGCCCATCACTTATGGCTTTGATTACAGAAAAGGGAGTTGAGCAGTATTGTGTCTAGGTTCAGTCCGGCACTGCCCCATGCTGTATGTAGTTATTTTATAGAATTGCACAGTAGGACTAAAATACAACCATTCAGTAATGGGTACCACTATACTCCCACTTTGTAATGGTGTAAATTGTTGCAGCAAAAGCAGGACAATGGTGAATCAGGTCTTCTCTCCATGTCCTTCCCCCACCTATGCACACCTCCTACTGGGACTTCCTACCTTACAGGTATGGAGAACGCAAGTAAAAAGGTGGAGAAAGCTCTGTCTCCGGCTGTTTCATTGTTTTTTTCCCCCCTTCTGTGTCCCCCCCCAGTGTGAAGACTCATTTGTGAGTATTATCCATGCCGCTAATGCTTTCTGTCCTTTTGCATCAAAGAATAAAAATTATTTAGGGACGCGCACACAGAAAGAGATCATATACAATCAGGCATCCAAGCCGAAAAAAATGATTGCGATGCTCATGAATTGTAGAGGCTGACTTTTTAAGTCCCTGAGAAAGCAGGGAAATTGTGTTGATTATTCTGTTAATTACTGGACTCGTCCGGGTATCAAATATTGGTAGGAGATAAGACTTCTCTAGCCGAGATGAACCGAAGTTACTCTTCTTTGAGCAATTTGGCTGCGGGGGTGGGGAGTTCTGCATTTCCCACTGGCTGTCACAAATCAAGTGACACTCGCAGCTGGCCTGCTCAGGCAGTTTATAAAAAGCACGTGCTCACTAATCAATTAAAAACAAAAGCCCCTTGCAAGTAAACACAAGAGCAAGCCACAACTCCACAGCTCTGCTTGCACAGAGCCGACCTACTTGAGTAATAAAAAAGGACTCGGATCTTCTCTTTCCCCCTCCCGCAGCTCCAGGGTACAGATCTGAAGATGTCTCTCTCCCTCCCCCCAGCCCGTGAATGCATCGGGAGCGGCGTGCGCGGGCGGTCAGAAGTCTGCTTGCTGCGAAGTGGGGCTTAGCCCAGCCCGAAAAGGAGAGCGGAGCGGGGGAAATCGTCCACACGCACACAGGCGCGCCCCGCCCTCCCCGCCCAGCCAGCGCACGCCCCGCCGCCGAGCCAGCCGCCAGCCTCAGTTGTAGTCCTGCTGCGATTAAGAGTAAACAGTATGTGGGCATTGATCTCGGGCTCGTGGTGTTGCACTCTGGGAAAGGCTGGGGATGCCTGGAGACATGGCTGCGCTCAATTGAGGAGCTTCTCAAGAAAGATGACAGAAAGGAGGGGGTGGGGGGAGGGCATTCACATCGTGGGGAGAGACTAGGAGAGCTGGGGATCAGAGGGTGCCGCCCCCCCGACCCGCCACCGCACAGGCGCCCGGCCCGGCCCCTGGAGGGCGGACAGGCGCAGGGGCTCCCCTTTGCTTCGGGGTGGGGTGGGGGTGGTGGAGTGAGTTTATGAGAGAGAGAGTTTGGGGGCGTAGGTGACAGGTAGAGATTGTCCCCTTTTGCGTGCGCGTGTGTGAGAGAGTTTGGGAAGTAAGGTGACAGGCAGAGATTGCCCCTTTGCTTGGGTGGAGGGTGTGTGTGTGACGGAGGGAGAGAGTGTGCGTTTGGGGGGAGAGGTGGCAGGTAAAGCCTGTCCCTTTTGCTTGTGTGTGTGCGTGTGCGTGTGTGTGTGTGAAAGAGGGAGAGAGAGGGAGAGAATTTGGGGGCAGAGGTGACAGGTAAAGATTGTGCCCTTTGGGTGGAGTGTGTGTCTTTGAGCCTGCTCTGGGTGGAAGAAAAACAAATCCGCAGCTGTTTCCAGTACATGAAAGTCAGCGTAGAGGAGATAGCTGGGACCTCCTCGTGGGCTGCGCTGTGCTCCAAGCCTGGGCACACTTTCATCAACCTGCATTGCCGAAGGGCTCCCGCCTGCTGGTGTAACTTTTGGGCAGGACTTCTCTGAGTGCCGGGGGAAGCCGATGGGCTCTTTCTCTCTCTCTCTCTTTCTCTCCCTGGAGCAAACCTATTAGCGTAGATGAGCCCCACGGTGACTCTCAGGTGCTTTTAAAACCGCCACCTTCTTAAAGAGTACGTGGCTGCTTCACCTCCGATTCATTTCCGCCCCCCCGTTCCCGCCGGCGCCTATTGCACTGGTTTCTCCCCTGCTTGTGAGAGTAGGGAGGCGAAAGAATAATAAAAGAAGCTCAGACTACTTCACTTACTAGTAGCTTCCAAAAATTAGGGGGGGGGAGGGGGAGTGTCGGGATCGGGAAAGTCTCCAGCCCAGGGATAAGGAAGATTAAGAAGGGAAGCTGAAGGAAGGAGGCTCCCCAGAAGCAGGAGGGAGCCGCGCTCTCCTGTCCAGGGGTTCGCTCCTTGCGCCGTGCGCCTTTCCAGTGCGCTGACAGCTGCTCGCCTGGCCAGGGGCTCCTGTGCACACGCACCCCTCCCCCTCCCGAACACTACTAGAACCACCGCCAACACGCGCACACCACCAGCACCCCCAGCAACACCCAACGCGCACACACCAACACCCCCGGCAACAACACCCCCCCCAGCGCACCCTCCCCAACACATGCACCAGCACTCACGCCAATACGTACACCCCCCCCAGCAACAACACACACACGGTCCACCAGCACACACACCAGCACCCCCCCCAACAACATACACACACCACCAACACCCCGCATCGACAGCACCCCCCAACTCCCGACTGTTTGCTCGCAGCGAGGAGAGGCGGGGGCCGGGCCGTCCCGGGACTGTGGCGCCCGTGGCGCGCGGTGCGAAGTTGCGGGGCGCGGGCGGCAGAGCCGCAGCCCGGCACCGGCTTGTCCGCTCGGCCCAGCGCGGCCGCCTGCAATGGGCAGAGCCGGCTCGCAGCGGAGCGGGCGGGGCCGGGCGGCTCCGGGAAGGAGGTCAGGGTTTGTTTAGGAGAGATCAGAAGGGAGCTGAAGTGCGAGCTCCCCCCTCCCAGGGTGTCGGAGGTGGCTGGAGACTGCACAGAAAAGCTTCTCCTCCCCCATTGTTCCCACTCTGTCGGGTTTTTTTTCCTGCCTTTTGTTATTTGCACTCGCATTGTGGTGTTTGTCTCTGAAGCCGCCTCATGACCAGCGCAGGGATTTCACCTCGTCCTTGAGGCACAGGCGCGCACACAGAGCGGGAGAAGGGGCCGAGCCGCAGCCCGCGCCCCCTCTGCCCAGCCCCGAGCATCCTCCCGCCTCCCTCCCGGGCCAGGACACGCTCCGCACGGCGGGTAGGTGCGCGGCCAGCTCCGGGCCAACTTCGGGGGCAGGGCCGGGGGCCCCGGGCGGCTGCGGGGGGCTGGCAAAGTTTGGAGCAACTTGTCCCGCCTTTTCTCCCGGCCCCGATCCCCCCCTCGGATCCGTCCCGGCGCCGCGCTGCAAGGCAGGGAGCGGAGCCGGTCCTCGGGCTGGGCTGGGCTGCGGGCCCCGGAGACAAGAGGTGCGGAAGGGAAGGGGTGGGGGGGGAGAAATCAGACCCTCTACCAATCAGTGCGCGGAGCCCTCCCCCCAGCCCGGCTCTGCCTGGTCCAGGCACTGATGGCTGGAAAGTTAAGGGACTTGACTCTAACCCTAGAGGGGAAGGCGATGAGCAGCCCCCGGGGAGAGCACCAGTAGTTACCCACGGGTAAGAAGTGTGGGAATCCGTTCCTATGGGGGACCTGCTTCCTTAGTACTTAGAAATAAGGGCCCCCAGCCTAGCTGTGCTGTGCTTTGATTTTTTGGTTTAACCCCCCCCTCCAGCAGGCCAAGGCAACCGAGGCATGTGGGGATGTGTCAGCACATCCATCGTCAGAAAAGAAGAAAGGGGCTTGAGCAGGATTTTAGGCAAGGGGGGCAGATGCCAACCATTGAGGGGCTAGATGCCAAGCAGATTGGAAGTCCTAGGTTGCTTCTGATGTTGGGCAAACCAAATGATAGCCTTAGGTGCTTTTGACAATTTGGGGATGAATTTTTAGAAGGATGCCTCCCCCCTTGCTTTCAAGGAATATGTTCAGTTTTCAGCTTTATTCACATCCAAGGAAGAAACCTTATTCCAGGTGCAGAGCGACAGAACACAGTGGCCTGGTTCTTCCTCCTGTGTTAAATTCACCTCACAGCCCGCTAGTTTGCTAAAGTCAGCGGCTGAGGTTTAAAAATCAGATTCTTCTGAGCCAGGGGCATTTCTTGGGCCTTATACAGCAAATGATAGTACAGCCTTGTAGCCCCAGAAACTTGCTTGATGAAGGATACTGTATCTGTTACGATTTTTGTAGCTCCTTAATCCTTCCCAGTGGTAGAAAATATCATTGCCTCAAAGGTAGATCCTTCTTCCTGTAAACTGTGCTGTTTACAAATATGGAACCAGGACTGAAGGGGTAAAGTTTTGTGCTTTGAGATCCAGCAAGGTTATAGCTACAATGGTTGTTTTGTAAAGTTCTTCTGTGCTCATGAAAGAGAAAGGATGGCATCATTTTGTTCAATGGATAGCATGTATGTTACTACATAATATGACAATGAAAACCCAGCCATTATGCGTGGAAATCTTATATCAGAGATTTTTTGTTGTTGCACTGAAACTCACTTGGTTGAACGCTGCACTGTGTGCAACACAGAACTTGAAAGCCCAAACAGCTCTTGTAAACAAACTGACATTTGAGATGTATTGGCTATTTCAAATTAACTCCATTCATCTACATGTATGTGCAGATGCATTCAGTTTAGTCTAGCATAAGTTTTTATAAATGTTGGAAGCTAATACATGCCTTTGGAAAGGAAATATAAACATATACATATTTCCTATATAATGTTATGCTTCTGTTTACAGAAGTTTTCCTAGGCCATACTTGTTCTGCTGTCATGATCTTGTAGTAGCAGGCAAGAATCACTCAGTAATTCTTTAGATGTTTACTGGTAAACACCGAAATGGTAAGGCATATGTCTGAGATGCATACATTTAGGATAATGTGCTGGTGCCTAACATGTATATATTACTGCATCTTCGTATTTTGTATGACTTGCCCCACTTGTTTAGGCTGATCAGCATTGTTAAGCTGCCAGAGATTTAGCTCATATTGATAATTTCTTAATGTTCAGGATTGGGAAACAGTTGTTCTCAGATAGTTATCCTAAAGTTCTACACTTAGGCCTGAAATAAGTTTACAAGTAACTTTAAATACTAGTATGGAAAGTATAAAAGGAACAAAGCACCAATAAGTGGGTTGGTGCTGCTGGCAGTATCCTAACACAGTGTGTGTAAGAGGAGCTTTGCCTCTGCCGTAGTGCTCATACCTATATAAAATCCTGTGATGCAGATTTATGGATAAATTGAAAAACAGCACTGTGAAACATTTTCTAAGATTTAAGAGAAAGTAATGAGTGATCCTTCCAAAAATACAGCAGAATGCTACAATATTGCCAAAATGCTGCAGTGATGTTGGTGGAAGCCATAATCTTCTTTGACCATTATAAATAGATTAGTATTATTATAAGAATTCTTTTCTTATTAGCAATGAAGTATGTTTTCCTCTCTTCTACATACAAACAATTTGGTGTTCATTGAACAGGCCAGGAAATACTCCCACTGATGGCAAATGGGAGCCATGCCTGCAAAAGTACTATATAACTGGGCCTCAGGCTATTGGAGTGACCTTTTACGATGTGTAGGTTTTGTTTAATATACTATAAACTCTCCTTTTGTAATTTTGGTTTTATTTCCTTCCACTTTTTTCTTTCTCTCTCAAAGACATTAGAGATTGTCGTATGTGGTAATTTTGGGATCCATATAGGTTTACACAAGGGTTTGGTTCAAGGTTGAACCAAAGGTTAATTCATATTCACGGCACTGAAATATTGCAAGTTGTTGGAGATTTCTGCCTCTTTTGGGTCTGTACCAGTTCCAGAAAAGTTTCTTTCATATTAGTTCATAGACCAAGTTCTAAGATCAAGGAATTTGAATCCAAACCTGTCTCCCCTCCTGAATTTCAGAATGGAAGAGAGACCTAAGGACTCAGACTTAATCATCTGGTCTGGGAAAATCTTTATGATATTTTTTTATTTCCCTTCATTGTCATTTTCTATAGAGGGTGAGAATGCAGCTTGCTCAGAGAAGACGAGTACGTTTTTGCACTTATGCACAGGCTGCTAACGGAGCTGAAGTCCAGTAAGTCACTTGCTACATTGAGAGGCATCTTAGAAACATGTAAGATTAACTCATTCTTGTAGTATTTTGCCCTTGTATGCTTCATGCCTCTTTAAGGGTAAGGTATATATATGTACAGTGTGTTTTTATATGCAAAATGCAGTTTGCACATGCTTTTATTTTTAGTTGTGGACAGCATATGCCTCCTGACAGTCCAAAGAGGGTCTTGTCTAATATTTTTGACAGCTTTATTTTCTGTCAAATACAACCTGTCTCTCTCTTTCTGTGAATCACAAACATGAAATAAGACTCAGGTAATCCACAATGGGATCTATTAATATTGGCCATTTTCAGAGGCACAAAGGACAATTACTTTCTTTTCCTACAGATCTCCTGCTGGCTTTCCATCCACTTGGGAGGCAGGTGATTGTAAGATGCTACTTTGCCCAGTACATCAAATACCTACAGAATCTTTGCTTGCTAAGGTTACTGTTCCTAAACTTAGTGGCAACACCAGAAATCGAACTTGAGTGGCCCTGAGCACCATCTCCTACTGTGAATGAGTCACATCGTCATCAGCACTTTGTAGAGTTAAATTTTATCCGCTGGCCCTGACAGTGCTGGCAATTGTCAGCTAAAAGACCCTTCAGTGAATTGTTCCTTAACAGAGGGTCTTTCCCCCCCACCTTTGTTGTAGTTTTAATTAAAAAAAATATCCTGGAAAGGCTGGTGGTAAAGCAAAAGAGCATTCTTTTGCCCAGGTTTTCAGCGATTAAGAAACTAGGAAATAGACTAAGAAATATGGGTCAAAGGTTACTTTTTTAAAGGTTATTTTTAAAGAATAGTCCCTCCCAGAATCTCATAGAGCTCACAGTGCAGAATCATACATTGGCATATAGGGGGTTTGTGACCCATTGTACAATACTGGGGAAGAGTCTGTCATGTATTGGTTTGATATCAGATGCCAGAGATTTGGCACCAGAGAACCTGATGCTGCTAGTTACTGAGCATCTTTTAGGAGATGCTGCACACCCAAACTCTCCATTGAAGATGTTCATTATCTCCTGGGAGGTACTCAGCATTTGACAGAGTAAGGAGCATAATAGAGAATGAGCACTTGGTTGCCCTACTAGGGAAATGCTTGCGTTATTGGGCTGGAGTAGAGCTGTAATTAGGGGCCTGTAAATGTTCAGAGTTACCCTGGTTTAACTTTAAAATGTTTTAAAAACAAATTTAGTTAAACTGCTACAAAATGCAGCACAGTCACTCTTTAAATCTAATTTAAACCTCTCATTTATGTATTCAGTTTCTTTACTCAGTAAAGATAAACCATTGACTGGTTTAAATTAGATTAAGAGTGTCTACACTATGTTTTGCAGCTGTTCATGTAAATCAGTTAAAATCATACCTTTAGTTAAGCTGATCCAGGTTGGAACAAAGTTTATGGGTTTTGCATCTTTAACTGCTATCAAACAAAAACTGCTAATTGATACAAGTAGAAGTAAGTTTTCAGTTTTTGGTAGTCTTGTCTGATGTTTTTGATGTAATCAAAAACTATGGGAAATATTTGTAATACCTTGGCTAACTAAGTGTTTATTCAATCAGAACAGATGGATTAAAAAGTTAATTTACAATCTTTTAAAAAATTGAAATACCTGTGACTATTTTAATGTCACTATTTAGTGAATGGAAGTGTTGTTTCTCTCAGCAGGGAATGCTGTTTTTAATGATACAGCAACTTACCTCCTAGCAGGAGGCAATCCTCATGAGGCAGATGTAAACTGAGAAGAATTCAGGACCCATCAAAAACAGTGGAAATCAATTTCAATGTGATGTTTAAGGCAGGACCTAATTTCTGTATTTTTGGGTTGAAATGCTTTTCATGTAACAGGTATCTAAATTAATCTGTAATCTGTTTTATTCACAAAGGTGACTTGTTCAAATATTAGAATTTAATTCTGGCACCAAAAGTTCCACTAACATTAGTGTTAGATTTTGATGCTTTAATAGTATATGTAGAGTTAGGAAAACATATATACCCACATATTAGTGCCTTGTGTATAATGGACATAATTTTAAAATGGGGTTGGTGATTTCAGGTGCTTTGGTTTCTTGATGCCCAATTTGATATACCGTACAGTATCCTAATTTTAAGATGGCAGATATTTAGTACATTTGAAAATTAGCCTTCCTTAAAGTAAGTCAAGAGGGGCACGAAAGTCACTAGATCCTTTTGAAACTGGCCAATATGTGCACACATAATTTGCATGTTTGTGTACATATAGGTACATATTAAATGTTTTGCCTGGATAAGGACGTCAGGATCAGATTTTACCAGTCAGACCACAAAGGTGATACTGCAGTGCTTACCAGTCAAACCACAAAGGCAATATTGCTTACCTGTAACCACAATTTACTTCCTGTGAAGGGTACACAGGCTTTTGTATGTAAGAATCATAAAAGATAGATAATTGATGTGAAAGATGCAATATTCCACGTTGCTCATCCACATCTGGAAGACGATTGTGTGTTTAGTATATGGCAGATCCTGGGTCTGAAGCTGAGTCTTTTGTAAGTCAAATGTAAACTGCCATTAGATGCGAGACCATCCTTGTTCTGTGGAACACACATTGACCACAGTCATGTCTTTGAGGGTGAGAGAGGATGTATATGTGAACCATGCATACAGTTTGCTGTGGTTAAGATTAATGAGTTCAAGGTAATTAATTAGCTCCAGTTTACAGGCATGAGGCCTAGCCCATGCATTATGTAGTCTCAAATTTAGGATGAGTTTTTTTTTCTTCTCAGTGCAAACTTGTTGATGACATCAGTTTCATGCCTGCTGCTGATAACCAACAAAGATAGAGTTGGAGTGGAAATTATTGAGGTAGTTGTCACTTCTATAAAACAGTTTTGAATTGAAACCTGAAATTATATATAATGAGGCATTCCTATAAACAGGGTTGCCTTAGGTGAGTAACATTTTGGACGGTATGATGGAAGTTCTGCAATTGTAGGGGAATAATATTAAGTCTCATGAGGCAGATTACAAATGAGGGAATGCTGATGCATATATACAAATATATATATGTGAATTTAGTGCTTGTGAAAGGAAATTGATAGGCAGTTCTGGAAACTGAAGGTCTCTATCCCCTAGAAAGGTGTAACAGATAGCAGCTATGCAAAATTGTGTGCACTGCATTGTCACCGGGACCTCAACATTTCTGTGTAGAAAGCTCCTCGAGGAATAAGAAGATGACACAGTCTACCCCAGGGGTCAGCAGTGTTTTTGGGCAGAGTGCCCCAAAACACCTGCAGCCTTGACTTGTAAGATCTTGGCATGCCAGGGGGCAGATGGCAGGGGAGCTGTGAGGGGCCTGATTCCTGTCATGGCAGCACAGCCCCCGTCCGTTCCCCACCATCTGCCTCATGGCGCATGTGCCAAGCAAAATGCCTTTGCAGGCCACACTCTGGCACCCGTGCCAGGGGTTGCTTACTCCTGGCCTACCCATTCAGGTCCTGATCCAGTAAAACACTTACGCATATGCTTTTATAGAAGCATGAGTAGAAGGATTGCTCACTAGAAGTTAAACACATTTGAGTGATGTGTTGAGTGGAGGACTTAATTCTTGAATTTTCTGTTGATACTGCTAATGAGAGAACTGATTTTTGTGGTTTCTGTGATTTGATGTCTTTTCTGTACCAGGAACCATAATGAGACCACCATTTCATTTCACACAGGTCACCAAGAAACCTCAGATGATAGAGATATCCGATATGCTTTAATGAGGTAGAAGGTGGGGGGAGGAGGAGGAGAACAAAGTCTTGCACTTTGGAAGCGAGAATGTTCCCTGTTTATCACTCAAACCCTGGTGCTTTGGATTGGTAGAGGAAGTGGCTTCTACTTGGAAGCTGTAAATTGAAAAATGTATAAAAGAACAGAAAAGAAGAAAAAGGTTCAAAATCTAATATGTGCACACATGTATGTGAGCATGCCTACACACACACACACACACACACACACACACACACACACACACACACACACACACACACACACACACACAATTTACTCCTGCTGATATTAATGGTATTTTATTTGAATTTGAGACACTTCTCCCAATATGTATATATTTTAGAATAATATTTGATTTGATTAAAACATCATTAATATCAGTAGGAATACATGTATAAATCCTTGCAGAATATGTTGAAAGTGAAGCATAAAGAATTAGCCTTAAGAGACTTTAGTAACATTTCCACTGCACAGTTGTGAAACTTTCTGAAATCCTTGCAGGTCTTTTATTTCTACTGTCCTTTATTTTGGAATTCTATTCCTTTGCCCTTGTTAAGAGGCAAAATATTTGCATTTGGTAAAATGCTCTTACTTTTATTAGAAAGGTGTATACATTTTGCTTTCTCCAAGAAAAGATGCTTTGAAACATTCTTGTGCTACACTAAATGGATCCCAAATATGGTATGTGAGCAGTAAAAATCTGTTCTGTGGTCCTAATTAAGCAAAACACTTTAGTATTTGCTTAACTTTTAGAACAAGCTCTAATCCATCTCATTTTGGCAAGACATTTAAGCATGTGTTTAAGCAATTTGATGAATTACAAAAGATGGAGTTTAGGAATAGAATTTTCAAAAATGTCTAGGTCTTAGTGACTTCCAGTGACAGAGTTCCTCAGTTCCTAAGACATATTTTAAATGTGACTTGGGCTAAGTCATGTGTGTATTTTAATTTTTTTTCAATAAGTGTTTAACTTCTTGATGATTTAATAGATGGGCAGGTTTACTGAAACTGATCAGATTATGCGTGAGGTATTAGCTTTGGAAAAATTGCATGGGTTTTTTAGGGCTCTGCTGTTTACAAAATCACATGCAATATAGCTCTAAGGTACAGGTTCCCAAATTTTTTCCACTGGTGGACTATTCTCAATGCTTTATATATTTGTTGGAGACCATCAGCCACCCTTAGCTTCAGATACTGAATTACCAACATGGTGGGGGGGAGCTGCAATCTGTGGAGTAGGTGCAATGACTAATCTTGGCCTCAGACCACCAATGGCTCACAGACCAAAGTTTGGGGAACCACTGCTCTAAGGAATGACGCCGTTAGAGGAGATTGTGTTTCAAAATGTGTTTGCATTGTCTTTTTAATTTTTCTTGATTATATTTCAGTTTGTTTTATGAAATATTTATAAATCTGAATTCATTCTGTAGTCCTGGCTGGTCATTTTTCCAAAAGCTGATATTGCATCTATGGTATAAACCATGTAGTCCATGAACACCCCAAAGTTCAGTTAATTTCAGTGAAAATGACACAGTTTATGGGCCTAATCCTCAACCTGCTGAAGTCAGTGGGAGTTTTGCTATTAATTTAAGTGGTCACATGAACAGATCTGATCCATCCCAAATTATATGTAGGAGGGATCAAGTCTTATCTCTGCCTGCAATTTTTGAAGGAGACTAAGGGAGTTGGGCATTTACTTTCCTCTGAAATTCAATTGATTTGATGGCATACTTTCCTTAGTAGGAAAATCTCATCCTCTCGGTGAAATTAGTGGAAGATTTGCCATTGACTACATTGATTTTAGTGGGCCAGAATTTTACTTTCTGTTTTACAGTTCAAGAACTAGAGAATCTTTTCATTGACTTTGCATACTTATAAGCCCCTTATACTCATTTCTGATTAGTTTCCTTGTTATATAGCTTTTAAATGTTTTTTGTCCTTCTGACCATGAATTGCTTTTCTGTGGAGCTGTGCACTTGTTTGTTTTATGTTATTCAGTTAAGTACATGGTTAAAGAAAAATAGGGGGAGAAATGAACACATGATCTGTTTTTTTTTCCCCGAAAGAAAACATCACCTGCAAAATTCCTTTCAATAACCCACTATATAAGCATGTGTGTTTGCTTACTTGAAAGACACGCTATCTTCTTTTAAACATTTGCACAGCAAAGTAATGCATTATTGCATTTTCATCAATAATTAAAAAGCAACTTAAAAGAAAGTAGGCCAGCGGAAAAAAGTGTTGGTTTCAAATTTGAGAGAAGAAAAAAATATTTCCTTCTCAACTGTAAGTTCAATGAGATGGCATTAAACCCCATTGTCCCATGCCAAGATGACAAAAGATAAATATGACAGTGATAGAGTTTCATTTAAAAGAAAAGAAAGGAAAAAGAAGAAGAGGAAAAAAAGATAGATTTGGAATGGTGAGAGGTTGTAAGCATCTGTTTTTTCTCTTAGTAAGGAAGACAATTGTGACCCCTTATCAGTTTTCAAGTGACAGAGGAGCAAATCTCTAGAGGTCCGCTTGTTGGATTTTCAGTACGACTTTCGATGCTGTGCTGAAATAAAGCAAGCTATTTTAGAACTGTGCATACGCTAGTGTTCTGGCACGGCATGATACAACAATGTGTGAAAAAGCATAAGATCACACCTTGGTGAAACTTGCAGATTTCCTGCATAATCTGACAGTGAGCTCTTGTCAGGTTTTGACTATATGTAAAGAGGGAATAAAGTTTCCAGAAGCAGGGCACAGGGCTTGTATGCATTTTTATGACTGTTTAGGGATTTTTTCCCCCAAATATATGCCTGACTTAAAGCACTTCAGTTCCACTGAAGCCAATGGAATTACTTATGTCCTTAGAATCTGTCGTGTACTTAATTCTCTTGAGAAACTGGGGTCTCCTTCTGTTTTATGTTAAGGAAGATAGAGGAATGAATTTAATCTTTTAAATTATGTAATCAAAATTCAAAATTTGAAAAAAAAATAAGAAAGCCTAGATTACAAAAAACGTGATAATGCAAATGCAGAATATGAGCTGCAATAATTCTTCAAATGTAATGCTAATATTTCCCTCACCTAGCAGTGGATGCTCCAGTTTTCTGTTGATTTTAATGGAACTTTGAGAGAGTACTGGAGATTTGGACCAAAACATTAAGTTTTGGAGAAATACCTGGCCAGCCTAGTTATTGCTAGACACTTTCTGTGCTTGATTGTTCTTACAGGTCGTCAAGGTATTCAGATGACCTGAGACTGAGGAAATGGTAGGAAAATCAGCTGACAGAAGTTTCAATTTGAGCCTGACAACCGTACAAAGAATTTTTTTGCAGGATTAAGCCAAGGCTGTGTAGGAGGTGAAGAAAAACTTCCTCACCATCACCAACACATCTGAAAAGTTTGGAGGGGCAGAGATCTTTCAGGTGTTGATTAACTTGGTTAATTCAGATTCTTTCACTCCAGTGACCACAAGGCTTAGTGGTAATTCATAATATAAAGTGCAGCAGAATCAGGTCTAGTATACTCTGTAATGGCAAGATTCAAAAGATACTTGGGTTGGGTGTATGTGTCCTAAACTTTCTAAGAAAAAAACCCCAGATTTCTTAATAGAGATGGACAGAGGTAAACTAATCAGTCCCCTTTTTCCCCTATGATGGGAGTGATTATGTCCCAGAAGTTACTTGTCGTTGGTGTATTATTAAACATAGTTGTGGCTACTCGGCCAAAATGATAAATGTCTGTCTCTATCCTTCTTAGCATCATGCCATTCACAGCAAGGGTTGCATAATCTCCCACATGTAGGTGATACCCAGCTTTATGGATCCAACTCTTCCCTAGTCAGATCAGGTAAGTGACTTTCCTAGTGTTTAACAGAGTTTAGGGATTAGAGGACACATCTATAGGTGCATTAAGATGCTTTTCCTAATGCACATTAAATTTAGTACTTCCAGGTGAGGTACTAAAGAAATGCTCATCAGGCTGCCTTAATGCACAGTAACTGTTGCCCATGGTTTTTAGGTGACAATGTGCAGTAGCCTATTTTACTGTGGTTTAGCATTATAGCACGGTTTTTTTACATGATGCTTTAATGCTCAATAAAATAAGCTACTGCACATTAAATTGCATGTGTAGATACGCCCAGAGAGGGAGGCCCAGCTAATTGTGGCTTAGTCCAATTATGGCAGAGGTGAGGTCTGCAATGAGAGAGAAGGGAAACTGGGGTCAAAGTGCAGGATTTGCAGCATGGTTTCTGACTGAGTGGGTATGTTTGCAGTGGGTGAAAAAGGCTCAAAGCCTATGAATGGGGGAAGTCAGCACTAGATGATCAGAAACTTGAATTTCTTACTGCTTTTAAATTTATGCATTTGGCTGGAAATTTGAGACCTCTACCTGGTCATTTGAACCCAGAGCTGACACAAGCAGGGTGTGGGGCTGGGGGCAGATCAGCCCATGCAGGGCCCTACCTCCACTCCTATCCCATGGGCCCTGGACCCAAAGAAGCTGCTACCAGCATTGGTGGTGGGGGGGCGGGGGGTAGTGAGTGGCTGGATGCGGAGCCACCGCTCCACCCAGCTCCATGCCACCACTGCTCCACCTTGCTCCATGGGGCCCCTCAAAACATGGGGCTTGGGGTGGTTGCCCTGATTCACCCTGCCAGGGACAGCTCTCTCTGTACCTTTGCATTAAGTTGGCACGTTTGAAACTGGGTTTTTCATCCTACTGGTGATGAATAAACTTTGCTCATTGTTTGCATGTCTCGAGCACTATAGTATGTGAACTCCTAAGTGATTTGGGTTGAACCCATCTCATAAACTGGTCATTTCTGCCTGATCCTGCGGCAGTGCTGATCAGCTGAGGTATTTCAACTAAAAGGATGGTGGCTTAACCAAAGGGCTGTCAGCATGGCCCTGCCCTTCCCTTTTGGGAATTTATTTTCCCTTGGGTCTGTCATGGGTACATTTCAAGGCATAATGCAAAGCCCATGTGTGTTGTAAGACTTTTTATGTGTGGGGAGTCATTTTAGAGTATAAGAGGGGGTGAGTCATTCTGTTGTCACAGAACCAGTATGTAATTATTTATCACTTTATATTTTTTATTTGTGTGAAGTATTGATCTGTCTCAAAGTCTGTGGAACTAAATTCCAGTAGCTTGATTCTTTCTGAAAGAGGAAAAATCCTAGATGTCTATTTAAAATGTTGGAACAAGTAGTAGTGCTGGATGTTTTGTTCTTAGGTGATCAAATCCAGAAAGATTAGGGCATTGTGCAGAAATTGCCATCATGCTTACAGAGTTACTAACTATCAAATTGGTGGTGACAGATGCTGGAAAATGTCTCTGTTTCCTAACAGTGACCATAAAGCAAGATGAAATGTAACAGATGCCAGCTACTGAGTTCTGGACCTGGTTCTACCTTAGTTCCGTTGGGGCTTGAGACAGTGCCTTAATTTCTCTGCTTCAGTTCCACTCCATGTACCTGGGTATAAAGTATGTTAGAGGGATGTTGTAAGATTGTAAGATTTGATTTTTGTAAAGTCCTTTGAGATCCTGTAGTAAAAGGTATGAGATAAATGAAGTATAATTAGCAATGGCACTTGTTCTCATAGTAAGGACAATTATTTTTCTTGGCAGTACTTTCTTTTTCTGGGGAATGATATTTATTTCTGTATGAAACAGATCTCAGGCTATATATGCTGGGGTTTCATTTCCTAGGATTTTTTTTTTTACTTGTTAACTGACAGGGTTTTTCTTATTAGGTCCCATATTTGATGTCCTGTTGAAGAGCAAATGAAGCATTATGATGCTATTTTTTGCAGCATAGAAATCTATGGTGACTCATTTAGTCTGCGTAATGCCTGTGACAGATTAAAAAAAAATCAAATCAGTTACTCCCAGTGAGATGGGTACACTCAACCAGACCCTATTTGAGAATTATTTGCTGCATTGCTAACAAAGTACATATCTTTCCCCCCTAAAAGAATCCAGCTTATCATGAAATGTTTATCAAAGCCATGTAAACATTGTCAACTGCTGAATTTTGAAGAGAACTGCTTGCAAAACAAAATGTATTGCAAAACAAAACTCTTTACAGTTAAAAAAAATTAGCTTGGTTACAGCCCTACTTGTTACCAACCATGCCAACATCTGGCAAGGATACAGAAATCTGGAAATTCATTGCTTGAAGCCATGGAACAAAGTGTTCTGATCTGACCTCAGTAAGCAGAGTCCAGGACTTGAACTGGAATCTTCAGGAGCAGAAGTCTTAAGTGTCTGGAAAATTGGCCCATTGACTCACCATGCAGGCACTAAAACAAAACTAATTTTAAGCAGGTCAGAGTTCAGTGATTCCCTCTGGAGTCTAAAACTCCCCGTAACATTCTTAAAATTTCAACTCCCCCCCCCCCCGAAAAAAAAGTCATGTTTTAAGTGAAAAGGGTCAAAGTTGATGCACTGTTACAATTTTTGAATGCTTTCCCTTAAGAACAGCCACCCAGGCTAGGATTAGCATGAAGGGCTGCTAGGCTGGCACTTCAGTGTCTGGGATAAAAATATTTTAAAGCAGTAAATGCAGTCAGTACAGAAGGAGAAAGATCCCTGGGAGCCTTCTTCAAGAGTGTGTGAGCTCAGGGCAGCAACTGCAATGTAATTTAGGGCAGCATATGTTTCATAGCTTTGGAGAAGATTGCCTCCTTTTAATGTTGCATTGGAGGACTGTGAGATAGTAGTAATGTTAGGAAGGTGGTAGTTCTGTTTGTTTTACATTGAAAACTTCAGAATAAATAAAGAGGAACATGAACTGAGGTGGAAATGTAACTGGAAAACTACTAGTGAATCCATTTCTGAACAGGCTCTAGATACAGCACAGGGAAATGTGCAGAGGGATGTTTTCATGGGGATGGAGCTGTGAAGAAACTTAGCAAAAAAGAGAAATTGGGTATGTACTTTCCAAATCAACAGAGCACTATTTTATCTAAGTATCCATTTGGGAGTTAGATGCTCCCTGTGATTGGGTAATAGGAGGCTCAGTATAATATTACAAACTAATTTTTGGGCAATTAAGAAAAGCTGGTGTTAATTTTATATCACTAAAGCACAGGTACTGTGAAGTATTGAATTTTCTCTTTCCAAAAAGATTTAAGAGGAATGAAGAAGGTTTCCCTCTCCTCTTTCCAGCGATGAGCTTTGTTAATATTTTCTTCCCTACATGTCTCAGAATTCTTTTTACATTTGCAGATGGGAAGAGCAGAGGCTAATTTTCCTCAGTAGGCTTGAATAAATCCCACTTGTGTTGTGAATAGTGGTCTCTCTTTATTTCTTAGGACACAGTGGGCGCATCTAGATGAGATGCTACTGTGCAGTGGTTACTGCACATTTTTTTAGTACTTGTATAAGCAAGTACTTAGTAAATGAACAGTATCCGGTTAATGGGCAATAGCACCAACTTACTTCTTTTAAGTGACACTACTGCACAGTAGCATCTCAGCACGGTTTTTACCATGTGGTGCTACTGCACAGTAGTATCAGGCTACTGCGCAGTCAGCGTTTTGTGTAGATACACCCAGTATGACTGAGAGAGGAAGGATTAGCTAGGAGAAACGGTACTATTATTTATCATTAGAGCAAAAAACTAGGAGTTGGAACTTCTGGGTACTTTTTTGTCTCTGTTACATCATCTCTCTGTGCTAGATCATAAGCCCTTTCAGAGTGGTGAATTGTTACCCATCCAAATAGTATTTCTGAAGTAAGTTTACTCATGTGAGTAGCTGATTACAAATGGATGGAAAGAATTCATGATCTGATTCTCTGTAACCTAGTTATTATTATCTATTAAATAACCTTTACTTAACTAGGTATGTAGGCTTCTGTTATGATGTGCAACATTTGTAAAATGTTTGTGTCGTTGGATAGAAGGTGTGGCAGAAGTGCAGATTATTAGCAGACACCTCAGTCTATCTTGTTTATACATAAAGATGTGGGAAACATGACTCCTTTTCATCTGCCTTAGGTACCCAGTCTGTGATGGGTATACTCTGAGCTGATTCCATCCTCCAGTTTATTGCACTCCCATTCCTCTCAAGTGTCAAAAGAAGCTATCATATTTTATTTAAAAGATTATTTATTTTAATTGAAATTTACGTAAAAATTACTGTCAGCAGTTACTTTTGCATTTCAGATCACAGTTTACAGCTCTTTGAAGTCTGCATGTTTGAAGGAAAAGAAGTGCTTGGGATAAACTGAACTTGAATTAAATCATGTAGGCAGATAACAGATTGAATTTGCAGTATGGCTCATTTTGTGAGGAAAGTCAGTCAAATGATGAGTAATGCTGAGCCAACTTGCATCACAACAGGAGGTAGTGCAGTTTTAGTGCAAGATATTGTGGTTCACTGCATCTTAATTATGGACCAGTTCTTCCAACTTGAGGGATGATGGTTCTGAAAAATAAATGCATTTTCAATATGTATAAACTCTATGGTTCCCAATCCCGTAATTATGATAAACCTGGTACAAATGCTGGGATTTTCAGTAGCACTTATTCATAACTTGCAGAGTATTACTTACAAAGTCACAATTTTACCTTTTATTAAAAAAAAACAAACCTTTTATTTTCTGCTACTGTGTGATGGGGGTTGGGGGGTGAGCAGGGGCAGTGAAAAGGAAGGTCTGTTGTGTAGTGAGGTCTGAAAGTCAGAATGCCTGGAGTTTATTCACAGCTGAACTACCAATTTTCTTTTTGATCCTAGAAAAATCATTCTACTGTTCCTTTGACAAGTTATCCTAGCCCAAGAAAGCTGCAGAGTATGTACATGCTATGATATTCCTTTTTGTTTAACTGGCAATGCTTTTACACCTTAACTAGCTATCAGAACACAATGGGTCAACAGGATTGTTCTCTTTTTCATGGAGCACACCTGAACTCTCTGCTAAGGTAGTGCCTATGATTTCTTAGCAAATATTCAACCCAGTAGGGAGCTGCAGAACTCACTTCCATCTTCCAAGGGTTAACAGTAACCTATAATAATAATTTTGTGACACAAAAAACGCTTCTTTTTATGCATTACCTATTTCCAGAGGCCTAATTTAGGTTTTGTATCAAAATGGATATCACAAACTCTCTAGCTTCCTGCTGAGAAGGAAAGTGCTACTGAGAGTCTTCGCTTTCTCTTTTTCTTATGGTGACACCTGGGAGGGGTGAGGGAACAAGGAAGCAATTGCTCATATCACTAGTAGTAAGTATAAATAGTGGTGCAGTAGGCTGCAAAGGTAAAATAGTTTGACAGAACTGTTATATCAAGGCCTGACCCCTTTTTATGTTGTATTCGAGGCAAAATGTACTCTTTTAGCATAGAAAAAAGCTGAATCTGTTGCATAAATTTATGTTTTAACCATACAGACATTACATGTATTATTTAAATTGGGTAAACACTGTGATATAGTATGAAGGGATTACATGTATTTATGGATAAATACACACAGATAATTACATCCAGTGATAGCTTAATGTACATGTCTCTTCTACAGGTTCATAAATTCAAAGAGTCAGGCTCTGCTGCAGAGCCAGCTGAAACTTGTTTCACTGAAGAAATGGGTTGTTTTTTTGTTGCTGAAAATGTTTAACTTTTGATTACATTAAAAAAAAACCCCTTAGAAATCAAAACTAGAAATTCATTTATTGAAAATATTTTTATTTTTTAAAACAAAAAATGTTGACTGAAAACAGTATTTTAACACCCTTTTAGGAAACAGAATGGTATAGTTTTCAGTTTGATTTTTACTGGGGAAAAACAATAATTTTGTGGGAAATTTAAATTAAGAAAAAAACCCATTAAAATATACTTACAAGTTGATATTCTTTGACCAGCTCTTTTCCACTGTTAACACCAATTTGTTTCACCTGCAAACCCCTATCCCATGCCTGGCTTCTGACTTTTGCTTATAGAGGTGGCCTCTGGAGTGTGAAGTTCTTATTTGGCAATCTGTTGTTCCCTGTTCAGCCAGTTGGTCACAGAGTTCACTCTTCTTTTCTCTTTGTGAGGTTGGAAAAGGAGCCTAAAACTCTATCAGACTGTCCCCAGGAAAGTTATTCTCCTCTTTCTTCGTCAGTGCTTTTTAAAAAGGGTTCTTGGAGTTCAAGATCTTACCACTGTTTGAATCTGACAAATTCAAACAAATTGAAGGGCTGAAATATGGGATGCATGAGTTCATGGCACTCACCTGGCCTGTGTTGGGCAGTATAGGCTGGGTGAATATAGGCTGTATATCTAGGATGAGTGAATGTTTTGGGCACATATCTTTCCCTGCTAAGTTTTTTCATTTGTAAATACTGTGATATTGCTATTAGAATGCCTCAGTTGGACCATGTACTTTGTCTATGCCTTTGTTTCATTTACAGTGCCCTCTGGAATAATTTTGCACAGCCATTAGGGGAGTTTGAATAGTATTATTTTTTTTTATGGTGTCTCCCTGTAAACATATTCCTGTACTCACAGGTTGGGACACGAGAGGGACAGGGAAGTAGAGATGTTGGCCACCTTCCTTCTGTGTTCAAGCAATAAATAATGCCCACCTGTAATTCAGAAATATCATGCAGCACCTGGATTTAAGTGGAGGAAGTCAGTGCTCAAGCCATAAATCTGAATTTGCTTTGACTTTGGGGATAAGTCAGAACAGAGGTGTCCTTCCTCTCACCCCCACTCCACTTTGTATTTTAATTTCCTTCGCTTTTAAGAAAGTATATTTTGAAATGAGGCGGGGGAGGAGAGTAATATGCCACTGACATGCTTTGGGATCTGAGATTCCTTTGGACCCCATAGGATGTCAATGGACTCATTAAGATTTAGCCAAGTTTTATGCATTATTCATAATATACATTCACAGCATGCACCCTAAAGACTGTCTCCTGTGAATGCTTAGTCAGGATCATTTGCATTCTGTATTATGGATCCATAATATGGAATACATTTAGCCACATTTTGTGTATTATCCTTTATACATATTTCCAGCATATATTGTTAAAAACTATGCAGGAAATGTATTTAAACAATAGATTGTGCTTGTGTATTATACATCCTTAAAACTCCTGATGAAAAGTAATTATTGTGTATGTGCAATAGACAAGTTCCTTTCCATTTCTCCTTTTTATAGCTTCAGTAACGTTTTAATTTTACTTTTCTAACATGGTTTAGGGCTTTTTAAGTCTGGGCTGATATTTTACAAATTTTTGTTCCCTGTATAAACAAAAACATTTATTTTTGAAGTGGAGGGTTGGCAGGTGATAAAACATCAAATTGAAGCTGAGATGTTTGATAATCATAAAGAGCTGTTTGCTGCGAGCTTGTTGTAATCCCATGAACATTCTTCCTGCTGTACATGACAAGACGAAAGAGTCAACAAACTGCCACATCAAAAAATTAATGTACTTCTTGTCACTGGTTGTGCTGAAGCTTTTCTTCTCTTCTCTCAACCTCTCTTGATGTCAGGAATGATGCCTAGACTGATCCAAGTATTACCACTAGTCTACTGGGCAGCGAGGCCAGGTTACTTAATGTATCTTTGCCTTGGTTTCCCTACCTGCTAACTGAAGATTTTACTGTAGTGGATTTGTGAAGAGTAATGCGCTAAGGTTCGTATTTTGTTCTTTGCACCTGATGTATCCTTAGGTTAGTGTTTTACAGGAAAAATTTGGCCAAGCAAGGCTCAGTTCCTCTGCAGCATTTACCTGAGGAGGACTTCATGTAGGCCCAGGCTGGAGCTGGGTGGAGATTATCTTCCATGTACAGAAAATAAGAGAGAGTATTTTTTCTGTAGAGGCTTTCCACTGTGAGGATGTAGGAAGGGCTTTCCAGGCGCTGTCGGAAGCAGGCAAATGCCTGTAAGAAAATATGCATTGAAACTATGCTTCTAGATATAAAGGCCGGCTTGTATCAAGGGGCAGCCCTCATGTGTTGTCAGCAGGGTGGAGAGGAATGCAAACCCAAATGTCATGGGGGAACTACGAGGTACTCCATGCTACTTCTGTTGGGAAGGGCACAATCTGTATTGCATAGGTGCTGACTTTTATTTCTGATGTGCGGGAGTGGGAGAAAGACTACAATAATGGACATGTGGAGAGTTTTATGCAATTCAGGTGACAGCCACCTTCCTGAGAGGGGCCAGGGCCCTAGGCCCCCATGTACTTAGCACCTCTGCTGTATTATTATATCACGTACGGTGCCTAACTTAACTTTGGCAAGATGCATTCCAAAAGGGAATAGCCAATGTAGGCTGGGCCTGAATCATCCTTGGTTTGTTTATTTATTATCAGTGGTTTTTTCAAGGTACCAGATAGTATCCATATGTACATGGTCCTGTGTCCTGCAGCAGGCTCAGTAAAAATGTTGTTCTGTTGTCTACTACATGGAAATATTTGACTCTTGCATGGAAATGACCACAGTCCTTCTGTGGTTAGACGTTGTCTAATACTGCGCAGTTCATTTTTGTGTTTAGGAACCTGGTAAAAGTTTTTAGAATGTTCTAACTCAGGGGCGGGCAATTATTTTGGGCATGGGGCCACTTACCCAGTTTTGGCAAGCTGTTGAGGGCTGCATGGGTAGCCCTGACCCTTGACATATGCCTTGCCCCCTGGTTGCCATCTTGAGACCTAAAGTCCAACCCCCTTAACCTCTGACCTTTGTCACCAGAAGGCCTTCCCTTTGCCCCTGGATGTACTCCTTTTGGGGAAGAGGGTTTATCACCTAGGGGGAAAAAAAAAAATTACCAAAAAACAAACAATGATAATAATATATTTTAATGTAATTAAAAAAAATATTTTTGATCTACAAATACAGCACAAACACACACAAATCAAAAGTTATTGCATAAAAGCTCAAAATGCAGTCTTACTTGTATATTGTGGGAGGTATGTTTGGGTGTCAGGGGGTAAGGGATGGGTGTGGGGTTTGTGAGGAATTGTGGGTGGGTGGTTATGGGAGTTTGTGGGGATGTGTGTGTGTGTGGGTATGTTATTGTGGGTATGGGAGCCACGGGATGCAGAGCAGCAAATGGGTGGGCAAGAAAGTGGGGAAAGTGGTGGCGGGGTGGGGGGAGTGAAAGTGATCAGGAGCGCAGGAACCTGCGCAAAAGCCCGCCTGTAGGGCCTAGAATGGGGTGGTAGGAGCAAGGGGTATAGGCAGGCAGGGGCCTATGGCAGGGGTTCCCAACCTTTTTATACTATGGACCTGCAAACTGTATAATTTACAGAATTAAATGTAATTTACGTGTTTAAATTTAATTTTTATGGGGGGTGGGGTTGGGACATTGGAGAACCCTGCAGGGGAGCAGGTTGCACAGGTGGTGGCCCAGGGGGATCCAGCTGGTGCTGCCTGGAAAGAAGAGTCTCTACTGCCTTTCCTAGGAACAAGCAGCAGAACCGCCTCACCATCTTCCACCCTGGGCATTTTTCTGCTCGCATCCTCCTGCTCCCAGCCACAGGCGGGGATGGAAGGTCCTGCCTGGCCTGGCACAGGCCCCAGTGCATGGGCAGCACCTTACTGGGCTTAGCCATGGTGGCAGGAGCGGGATGGGGCACACAGAGCCAGCTGCCTCTTTCTCGGGGCTGCCTGCACATCACTACTGGCAGTGGAAACCACAGCTCCCATCTGGCTGCAGCGCGCTTGCTTGCTCCCAGCCTTTCCTGCCCCAGCCCTGTGGCATCAGTGGGGATGACCGTGAGCAGCCCTGACCCCCGTGCCCTGCACTTGCCCGTCTGGGATGAGCAGCGCAGTGGCAGGGAACAAGCAGCTGCTTTCCTTCCTGGTGCCGGCACTCCCTGCGGCAGCCACCCAGGCCTCATGTGGCGCTGTCCTGCCTCTCCTCCATGTCCCCGCCGCCCGTGGGGCAGTGGTGGCAAAGGAGAGCCAGCACAGGCAGCACTGCATGGGCTCCAAGCAGATGCCACAGGGAGCGCCGGTGGCAGGAGGTGGAGGGGTCGCTTTTCCTTCCCCGATGCAATTTTTTCCCCCTCAATAATAAAAAAAAATGTTTTGCAAAACTTCTTCACTTTTTAAAATCAGCTCTTTTATGTATGTAGCAATGGAGGGTTCAAACAGTTACAGTCTGAAGGCATAAAGCCAACTTTCTTTTTCTTCTATATTTGTAGAGAGCCTAGAACCAAGGAGTCCTGTTTCCTGAGAAGGGCTCCTAAGCATTAAGGTAATACAAGTAATCATAGTAAGTGTCAATTCAGTGACAGTACTGCTATGATGAATTCAATTGGATTCTTGTGCAGCGTGAACTAAAATGAACACAGGCAAAGCCATTAGAAGTATTTTTTTTATGTTTTTTCAGATATGGGATGCTAAGGCAAGGAAGGTGGCTGAGGCATTAGATTATAGTTTGGTTGTTGCTCTTAATCCAGCAATGGATGATTTCCTGGATTTGGATTGTTTTGGACCATTCTGAGTTAAGGAACTGAGGCAGAGAGACATTATCAGTAAAATCAGATGTAGAATACTTCTCGGCTTCACAGGGGTTGTAGTGAAGGCAACCTGAAGAATTTTATAGCGATGTGCAAGACAGGGGAAACCTATTTTAAAAATACATGAGATCCTGGGATAATTTACCATAAAAACAGCCTAAATGATGTCACTAGATCAGTTTCCTTCACCACAAAACCACAACAAAAGAACCTAAGCAACCGTCTCCAATAAACTAGGCATCACAACATGCCTTGCAGATCAACAAACATGCTATCTGTGAGTCCAGCCTCTGAGTTTTTCCTCCAGTGTTTATATGAGCACTGTTTATATTTAAGCAAATGCAAGCTCAGTGTCATGTTTGATATTCTGGGAGCTATTTCCACAATTTGGGTGCAGTTTGCCCTTCAGCACATCTCAGTCCAGACTACAGTGCTGTGTGACAGTACAATCCCCAGGCAGCCTGTGATTCTGTGCCTTGAATTTTTCTCTTGAGCAATCTAAATTCCAATTGTAAAATGTGTAGTATAGCAATGAGCATGTTTTGTTAGTGTTATTAGGCTTATGATGTGGAAAATAAAGAACTTGCTTCCTACTGTTTTGTGAAATTTCTAGGAAACTCCTAGCAGTTTTATTTAATATTTGCAATAGGTAGCTTTGTATTTCTAAATGATTTTAAACAGACTTTCTGCAAAGAACAGCTGTTTAAATAGGAACTAGAGTACATGGAAAATGAGTGCTCTATATCAGTTGGACTCACAAGGGGTAGTACTAAGCTTCACTTCCCCTCTGCCTTAGTAATAATACCTTTCATTTACATAGTAACTTTCATTCAAAGTACGTCTATTGTGGTTACTCATAATACTTACATGGAACTTTGCATTGGTAAAATGTTTTAAGTGTCATTGTTAGGGGAAGTACTGTATTAGTAGCCCCATTTCACAGATGTTAAAACTGTGGCATAAGTGGTGATTTGTCCAGTTTTCATAGATTTCATTAGGGGCTGGAAGGGACCTTGTGAGGTCATTAAGTCCAGCCACCCTGCCATAGGCAGGAAGTCTGCTGGGGTCAAATGATCTCAGCAAGATATGCATCCGAACAACACCTTTTTAATAAGTCCAGAGGAGGTGCTTGCACCACCTCTGGGGTGAGTCTGTTCCAGACCCTGGACACTCGGACTGTAAAGGAGTTTTTCTTTACATCCAGTCTAAATCAGCCTTCCAGAAGTTTGTGGCCATTGGACCTTGTTATCCCTTGGGGAGCCCTGGTGAGCAACTGTTCTCCCAGATCTTGGTGCACCCACCTTATATACTTATAGGCTGCCACTAAGTTCTCCTGAGCCTTCTCTTCTCCAGGCTGAAGAGTCCCATGTCCCTCAGCCTCTCCTCATAAGGTTTGCTCTCTTAGCCTTTGATTATATGGGTGGCAGTCCTCTGGACTGTCTCAAGCTTATCCATGTCCCTCCTGAAGTGTGGGGCATGAAAGAACAAAACTGAAACAGAGTAGAGTGGGAGGATGACATCCCTGGTTTTGCTTGAGATGCATCAGTGAATGCATGCCAAATTTTGGTTGCATTAATACCTGGATAACTTCCATTTTTTTCTGCTCAACTTGAACCATCTTAAAACTAAAGTTGAGGTGTCCCAAGGTGAGCTTCCAAAATTAGTGGCTAGATTTGGCACATTTTGGCCTGAGTTGCCCATTATCTCTGTTGGTAGTGGCAGAGCCGGGAATTGTGTTGAGGGTCTTGTTGCTCTGCAGTACATTAGAACTCTTCCACTTTGTTGTTTTTTAGCCACTTTCTATTCTTCCATCACTTATGAATTTGGTTCGCATTATTTGGACAAGATGTAGTGACTGATATGCTGTTACTGCCCCAGCACCTCCCTTACTGATGGTTACAGAGAGCATCTAGTCCGGTATCTGTCTCCCTGTTGCCCAGTTATGGTGGAGAGCTTTACTTTTAATGCTGCACTGTTTCTGGTTTGTTTGTTTGTTTGTTTTAATGGTTGGGGAATCCAAACTTGCCTTCAGGAACGCTGACAGGATTTTAACTTGAGGACTGGTCTTCCCTGGTATTTCTATGGCTTAGCCCAGGCCTATGATGTTTTCAGGAATGATGTGATGGGTATATCAACAGCACTGTTTCCTCCTTCTCCTGTTCTGTTTCTTCCAAGGAATAACACCACTGAAAGGTATCTTTTTTTACCCCTCATTCTGGTAAGCATTATTAATGTTCCATGTCATGTTGAAACTTGCAAGTACCAGGATATTCCTTCATCTCTCATACTCCTCACCTAAGCTCAATTAACAAGATTCACAGAAGCCACTGCCTTGTTTGTTATTGAGTTTAAAAGCACTGAGCCCAATTCTCCACTCCCTTATATCAGTTTCACAGCTGTGGTTCCTCACTGATTCGAATGGTTTATCTTGTATTCAGACTGTTTCTGTGTTTATAGTGATGGGAAACAGCCAAGGGCAGGAGTCAAATCGGGCCATTAAGTATTCTTATCCTGGAGCTAGAGCTATCCTCACTCTTCTCAACTGGATTTTAACATTACATCCCAGTAATGATTACTGAAATGTCAGCATAGTTTTGCTGTGCATCAAAGCATGCAAAACAGGAGAAGGAACCATCCTATTGCAGAGTTCAGCCCAGTTTACTGGGTGGAACATCTTGAAGGGCTTGAGTGGGGCATTTGAGCTCTTGTGAAGGGCCAAGCCAAGCTTACGGACCCCAGAAGTGCCCATGTTTTGAACATTGGTCATAGTTTTTGGACTGACTTGGTCAAGTTCACTCAAAATGTTTGTGGTTCTATTAAAAAATGAACTATGTCACACGTGTATTTCCTCAGTCTGGTTCCATCATAAACATGTGCCCACATTACTTAAAAAGAACAAAACTGAAACAGAATCCTGCTTTTGACACTGTTCACCTTTGACACTGGTTGAGAGTCAGGTGGAAGGCTAAGGACTGAAAACATGAGACAACTTTACTAGGACATTTTAGGAAGCTTAAACAGATGCTGCCAGTGGTGCTGTACCCGTTCTGCAGTATCATATTTCTCTCTTCATGACTCTTAGTCCAGCATTTCCTGTAAGCAAACATTTTAAGAATAATGCTAAAGTACAGTGATAGTTTATAATGCTTGTTCACCGAGGCAAGGGAATATGTTCAGTAAATAAAATGTAGGCAATTGCAGTCTAGGTTGCAGCAGTCTTGTTTCTTAAATATTAATACTAATACCAGACCTAGAAAGTAAAACAATTTAAAAGAACTGGCTGGAGAAACTGTACAGGTGTAAAAACTTAAGCATATGGTAGAGCAGAGATTGCCAGTGAAAATGACAGATGATTAACATTCATTAAAACTTTTAATTAACACCTTGCAAAATTCCATAAAATGATGCTGCATGTAAATGATGTGTGATGTCTTCCAGCATTCTCTTACCTGTTTAAAAATGTGGGGGAGGGAAGGGTAGAAGAGTATTGGTAGAAAAACTACTTATCCTAGCAATTTTCTCAACCCAGAGTTTGTTTGTGGTGTCATCAGAATTGCACCAATCAAGTTTTTTTGAGCTTCCAATACTGTAAAAAATTATTTGGCGTAGGTAAAAGTTAATCTTCTGCGTTCTCCAAAGACAAAAAATGTTTTTTTGTCGTTGTATCTTCTCATTTTCAAGTGTCTTCATTGTGTAGCAGCATTAAAAATAGATCCACCTGAAGGAATAGGAAGGGCTGCCCTGCAGAAGGACAGAGTGTGAAGAGACACAGAGTTTGTCCCAGTGGGGATAGACACTGTTTGCCCTGAGGGAGAATGAAGCTGCTATGGAGGCAGTCCTCTTTGAAGTAGGAGGGGTGATATAACCCCAGCAGGGTTTGAATGAGAGACCTTAGCAAAATCCTGGGAAGAGTCCTGGACTGGAATTAGCTGAGAGGCTTGCTTAAAAGGGAGGAGCAGTTTTTCCTGGGGGAGAACAAAGGGGAGAGAGAGGGAGTGAGAGACAGGTTGGAGACCAGGAAAAGGATCTCCCCATGGCTGCCCTCCTGAGAGCCCCTATGAGAGCCCTGAAGAGGTAGCAGCCTGGACCCAGAGTGCTGCACTGTGTCCATTCTCCCTCCTTTCCTCTGCCTGGGTAGGACAAGAGGGGAGCTGCCTGTGAGGAGGCTCTGAGCCTGGGAAGACCTTGCTACAAGCCCCTGTGTGGGAGGGAGACGCAGGGGGAGGGGGAGATTGCTGGAGACTGCCCTTGTGCCGGCAGGAGCCCTGGGGTAGAGGGGCAGGGACTGCCAGCCACCAGAAGCCCCCAGCCAGGCAGGGCCCTGGGAGGGGCTGTATTTGCTGCATGCTGTGAGGCTGTGCTGGGCAGGGGAACTGCTACAAGCCTGCAACCCAGACAGTGCTCCCTGCTGAGCCAAGGATGGCGGGGTCTGGGCAGAAATAAGCTCTCTTGCAGGAACCGCAGCGGGGGAGCCAACAGCTGCTGCACGAGACCCCTGGAGCTCAGAGGGGGACATCAGCAGCAGGGAATACCCACACTTTCTGTACAGGGGCACAGATGCAGTCCTGCTCTCTGAGACACCCTGCCAGGGGCAGTGCACACAGGGTCCTCAGTACACAGTGTATAAGTTATAGACTGTGTAAATAAGTTCTTGATGGTTTATTAGTTGGAGTATCAATATATTTATTTAATGCTGCCTTATTATGGGTAATTTATACACCTTCCCCTAGTGTAATGTATATCCAAGAAGCATTAACACTTACGCCACCATCACCGGGTCATGCAGTGTAACATTTGTTTTAGTGCATTGGTTATATGTTACCTTGTGAATAATTAAATCCTGTAAATAGTTTTATTATGGTCTGCAAAGTTGTTTGATTGTGAGGGGAGGCTTGGGGACCCTCGAGCAGCTACCCAGGGAGCTAAGCAGGGCCACCAGCTACCAGGCACCCCAGGGTCCCACTGTCTACGTGAAGGCACAGGTAGTGTTGCATCCAGGGGTACAACTGTAAGAGAATGGATTTATAAAACCAGATCTTTAGAACACCAGAGCCAGAAACTACCAGAGCAGGATGCGGGGTCCGAGGCAAATCAGCCTGTGTGGGGCCCCACCTCTGGATGCAAGGAAGCTGTCAGTGGGTTCAGTGGTGGGAGGTGCTGAATGGCCAGGTGCGCCCAATTCAGGCAGCCAGACGTGAAGATGGTGGCAGTGTGGAGTCGCTGCAGCTGCTCCGCCCAGCTCTGCGGGGCCCACCAAAGCACGGGGACCAGGGCAGTCGCCCCAATTTGCACCCTCCAGGGACAGCCTTGACCAGAGCTTAAAGGGAAGCTGAAGTAAAAAATATTTTGATTGTAGAAAATAATAAACAGCAATGGGTACAGTCCTGCATAACCTTACTCATGAGGGTATTAGCTTCACTGGAACTAGTTGCATCATTTGTGATTACTCACATGGAGAAGAATTTTTATGGTGTTCTTTTCTCCTGCAAGTAGTTATATGAAATCTCTGCTACAATAAAAGAAACTGCATACAGAACTGACTTACATACTCAGTGCTAATCTCTGTGGCTAATCTCAGTGCTAATCTCTGTGGCTCACCAAAAGAATCTGGGAATGTCTCCTTGCTAAAAAGGAGGCTTA
>NW_017728931.1:27255887-27289011 GCF_001723895.1 Crocodylus porosus | reverse complement strand
ATTTGACCCCAGTATTCTTTCCTGCCATGGCAGGGGGTCAGACTAGATGATCTGCTCAGGTCCCTTCCGACCCTACAAACTATGAAACTATGAAAAGAACTTCCAAAACGAGGCTTTATTGCTGCTAAGGTAATCAGTTTCTCTGGAGGGACGGAAGGAAGGAAAGGTTTTACTTTTGTAAGATTTTACTTGGGTAAAGTAATGGTGATGGGATCTAATGCATAATTCACACAATTGTGCCTCCTGCCATGCTACATATGCATGGCAGGAGGCGTGATTGCAGGATTGTGCACTAGATCCCATTGCACCTTACTGTCATGCAGGGGGAGCCTGCACTGGCAAGAAGCAAACTCCTGTAGCTAGGAGCCCCACACACCACATTTGAGGGGCACCAAGCCATGGGGGCATCCTATGGACGCCTGGGGTGATTCTCCACTTGAAGGGGAGGGCGTGAAACCCCTGGGGTGGAGGGGGATCAGTCCTATGGCAGTCCTCTCACCCTGGGGGTTTCATACACTTCCGGGCACAGGGAGATTGCTGGGAGGCATGTTGTGGGAACCCAGCACCCGCAGCTGTGGAACGCTGCTGGGACCCAGAACCCACTGTGGCTGCGGCTCAGAGCCCCAGCAGTTGTAGTGCGGGCAGCCACAACTGGGCAAGGTGCAACTCTGCAGCTGGGAGTCCTGTCAGTTGATGGGGCTCCCAGCTGCAGGGGAGACCCTGCTACCCATGTGAATTTAAAGCTCAATAGCAACCAGCTATAAAGTTAATGTACATTTTTTAGGTTTAACTTTATATCTGGTTGGAGATTTTTATTGTGTGATAAGTATTTTGCATTTGGAGCTGATCTCTGGGTAATACTGCAGTTAGCCAGTTAATTGCACAATAACTGTAAGGTGTAGATGAAGCCACAGAAGCTAAACGAATACATGAGAATGTTACCACTAGGTTTCTTGAGCCCTGGTACCTGGATTACTTATTCCAAAAAACAGTCCGCACTTGGTTTTTACATACTGTGGAGTACATTGCTAGACACAAATGCTATGCAGTCCTTTAGCCCTGGCAAATCCTAAATAGAGAACATTGAAACGTAGTCATTCTTCATCCTACACTTAGTTTGTCTGAAGTCCTGTTTGGTGGCTCATGAGCCACCTTTAAATATTGTTGCTAATCCCTCTCAATTAATTCCTGAATATGGAAGTGGAAACCGTTAAAAATCTTTTTTTTTTTTTAAATCCTTTAAACATTTTAACTTAGGCAACTATAGAAACAAAATCCAACATAGAAGAAATACACAGGGATTGCATGAGACTGTAGTTATTACATAGGAAAATAATATGCAGTACATATAAATGAGCCCCTGTACTATTAAAGTAGTGATTAGACATAACTTATACACATATATTCACTAATTTTCATTAATATTTAAAGAATCTGGATAGAGACTCTGGTTTACGAGCTGGTGAGTTTGTACCCTTTGCATAGGTGAAGAATGGAATCGATTTCTAAATATCTGTCCCTCTTTTTTCTGTGCTCTAATAATTTCACCTGGTGGGACAGTTTCTCTATCATCTGAATGTCCCATACTTTAGCATATCACATATTCAGTGTGGGATAGGAAGGAATATAATTTTTTTCACATTTGAGAAATATATAATTTAGTAGCTAATTACAAGAAGGACACACCAGCTAATAATAAGGAAAAACAACAGTTAATAAGACAAGCCAAAGGATTCAGATGGATATTACCACCCACCAGAGCAGTTATTATTCTGGTCACTTTCTCACAGACCATTTAGATCATTTGGACACAATTACCAAATATGGAAAAAAGAGACTCTTTCTCCACAGCTTCTCCAGCATGATGCATCATCATTATAAAACTTGTATTAGATCCTAGTTGGAGAAAGGTACCATCTGTGGGGTATTTTGTAAAAGTCTTCTTTGTGTAATACATATGGAAGATGAATAGCTTAGTTCCCATTTTTCTCTCTATTACTTCAGCTTATTTTCTTTCTTCAGGTCTTTTTCCCAAGCCTTCACATGCTTCACCTTCCTTTCTTTCCCTTTCTTAACTATTTTTTAGAGTGACCCCTTTTTAATACTATTACTAATTTTAAAATGAAAATGTACATCTCAGCATATATTCATCAAGTTAACTGGATAAGCCTCTGCCCCCACTCCATAGTCTTTGACTAAGGTAGTTAAGGACTCAGCAAGATTATGATAAGAATGGTCAGAAAAAATCACAAGATGGGTTAATTTTTAAGGCCATCTGGATTTAAGCACAGAACTGTGAAATATAAGCTGGGAAGGGATGGCGGAGTGGATAAGAACTGTTAGGCCTAAAATGTTAGTTAGCTAAAATGTAGATTAAATATGTGCATCAGCCATTTTGGCCTGTTGTTCTGCATATTTGGAAGGTTCTTTTTGTATAGTTGGGAGTTTCTTTTTTCTATTTTCACCCAACTGCCAGGTCTTCCTTAGACTTTCCATCTGTGCTCTTTGCATGAAAACTGTCCTCCCCCAGCTCCCCCCACCAGTCCTACCAGCCTGCCACTCTCACTCTGGCAGAATTTAGCCAGAATGGATTTTAAGTGAGAAAGTTTATTTAAAGGTACATGTCTGCCTTAAATATCATGCTTCTTTCCAAAACATCCCTCCACTCAGCCTTGGTGGGCTGCAGAGCAACTGGAGGGGAAATGTCTCATTTTTCATTTTACACTCTTTGTGCATTTGACAGCATTTGGAGTGGGATTTTCAAAAGCTCTCAACAGGGGCCTAACCTGGCTTCCAGTGAAGTCAACAGGAATGGTTCTGCTAGTGCTTGGTTAGTTTCACTTTTTCCCATTACAGTTAGCTTTCCCTGATGCTTGTGTGGGTCTTTTACACAGCAACAGTGAAGAAGCTAGTATTAAAAAGAGAAAGAAAAATGTGATTATGAAACCACAAAATTGGCAGAAAAGCTTGGGGGCAGCTGTAGAACTTGGAACTACTCTTAACTCATGTTTAAAAATTGACTAGGTTTCAATTTGACACTGAAGCATCCCTCTTGAATGACCTCTCAGTCAGTTTTGCCCTCACTGGCATGTGACTAAAGCTGGAACAATTCCATTGAAGCCAGCGAATTAACTCCTGACTTACCCCACCATAAATGACAGCAGAATTAGGCACTTATGTTTCAGTCCATGTTCTATGTCTGGGGTCTGCAGTCAGCTCTGAATTTCAGTAAGGCGGGGATGCAGGTAGAATATGCTTTACTCTTGTAGCATTTTGACAGGCTGATCCACAGTGAAGCTGTATACTGCAACAACAATTCTTCCTTGATCCATGCATCTAACATTCATTGACATGAATGGGCAAAATGTGCATGCTTAGAAGGGTTACTTAGGCCTAAGGCTTAATTCACTGAAGCTGATCTTTTTCACTCTGCTGAGGTAAGAGGTTGAAAGATGACACTGAGTAGCAAAGAGGGGAAAAGCAGAGTTGAAAATGGACAGAAAAAGCACAAAAATGTATTCCTATAAATACTATTTGAAACTTCTCCCTCTCTTTCTCCTTCTCCTAGCTTAGTCATTTGGTGTGGATTGTATGTACGTATATACTTTAGGAAGAATTTGTTTTTTAACAGTTGAACTGTCAAAAGTTGTATTTGGGATATAGGACATTTTTTTTTGGTAGTTTTTAATATGGAGATTTCATATGCAGCCAGATGACAGAAGTTTGCTTGGCTATTTCCAAATAAGCTGAAATGAGGTTTCAGAGGCAAATAGGACAAATAGGATTAGACTAATGTCTGCAACCTTTTAAGGCTATGGACCTGATTGACCTAGTTTACATTACCTTCAGGCAAGTAGGTGGGTAGGGTCTCGGACCCAACTGCAGCCAGTGCTTTTACCCATAGCAGCCAGGGAGGGCAGCTGCTGCCAAAGATCCATACTGTTGAATGCTGCCAAAGCCTACAGGTGACTCGTTGTGTCATAGATGTGCTCCTCCAGATTTCTGCACTGACAGCGGGGCATGGGGCACAAGGCTGCAGCCTGGTTGGAGCCAGGGACCAGCAGCAGTGGGGGTAGGGGTGGTCGCAGTGATGTGATTTCTGCACCAGTGATGGGGTGTGGGGATGCAGTCTCACCGGACCCAGTGCCCAGCAGCAGCAGGGCAACAGTGAATGCGTGGAGTTGTGCCCCTCCCCCCACTGTCAGCACTTACATGTTGCCTATACCAAAGCCCTACATCTGTGGGCCAGATCAAATGGCTCTGCAGGCCCGATTAGGGGCCGTAGGTTACTGACTCCTGGCTTAGACCCATCCTTTTCTGACCCATCTCCAGGAGGTTTTCTTTTCAGATCGGTTAGAACAAATCTATATGTAGTGTAATGGGATTTGTTAGGCAGTCAAAACCCTACCTTTGCTTATGTATAATTGAACAGAAAAAAGGAAAGCAAACCTCCCCTCACATATATATAATCTTGTTTTAGGGCAAGGGATAATAAATTCATAATTATAACAACAGGAGTAATTTAAAAAGTTCTGTCCAGAACTTGATCATAATTGATTTTTTTTCCTGAATGATTTAAACATTTTTGCAGACAGAATGCAAAGGATGTGCTTGGTACAAAGTACAGTACTTTAGAATATATGGTTAGCCTATTCCCCAGTAAAAAGAGAAAAGTTTTTGTTCTGTAATATATCCTGCATGGATATATTGGATGTGCCAAAGTATGTAACCCAATAGTTGTTACATGAAATCATGTATGTTCTGTAACTTCAAGGAGGAAGTGCAGTCTTGCATTTAAAATAAAGCAAAAGAAATCAACTGATATCAGTTTTACACCTTCCTTTGGTGTTGATTTTTCTGCTTGTCTGTGACCAGCGGAAAATGTGTTCCTGTCCCTCAATCTCCTTTTATAAAAACGGGATAATAACACTTATTTACATAGGGATCTTAGGGCTTAATAAATTAATGTTTACTTTGAAACTCTTAGATGGAAAAAGCAAAGATCATGAGTAAATGCAGCCGCTTTCTTAAAGCTTATTCATTAGAATTCCATTTAAATCTATAGTCAGTTTAACTTCCTATTTCAGACCTCCCTGAATACTATGAACTGGTATAAGCGAAGGCTGCAGATTTTTGTCAGTTACACTGCAAAGCCAGTGGACATTTCAGAGTCTCCTGTCCCTGCCAATGAATGTTCTACCTGCCTGTGCTTTTGAAAGTGAAAAACCATTCATTAAGGCCATATACACGCAGACCTTCACAACTGCTCATTGCTACACTGAAGTCAGTGAAGCTCTGCGTAAGAGCATATATGTATAGGTTGCAGGATGGGGCCTCCACATTATGTTTTGTGACCCAGGAACAAAGAGTTCCCCTTTAAAGTAACAGGAGAAAAGGTTTTGTTTGTTTGTTTGTTCTTTTTCTTTTTTTTTTCTGTATAGAATCTGAACTTTTCTTTGTTTAAAAATAATGTAGATTTTCCTCTTGTTTGGAATAGACCTAGTTACAGGGTCACTTCAATTTACCACAGTGCTTGCAACTCTCATGATTTTGGAAAGCTGAAGCTCCCATAAAGATTTGAAATGCTCCAATAATATTTAATCAGTTCACATGCTGCATGTGCTTGAGTAGTGAGCACTTCTGAAGAGCTGCACCTTTTTCAAAAAAATGTGAAGTACGCTGATAATATCGCATCAACTTGTAGAGTGCAGAGAGGTTTAAAATTATTGGAGCACTTAATTTTTTTCCATAATTGCTTCAATTTGAAGGGGACTAGGCAAAATACCAAACTGAAGATGAGCTGCAGTAATAGAAAAAAAATCACCAGTCAGGAACTAGGATTTAAAATTAAAACACCCAATTAAAAAAAAAATCACACTGGAAAAAGCTTAGAGCTGAAACCCTGAAGAGCTGAGACATTTGTCCTTATTGGCTGCTAGCTTCTGGGACTGTTAGAATAGTGCTACACATTTATTTAACTTAAAAGCTGCAGACGGAGGTAAGAGAGAATCTCAAGTGCTTTAGTTTTAAATCTCAGACAGGCGATATACAAGAGAAAACCAGTTTTCATTTCCAGTTGCTTATTGCACCATAGTGGATAACCATCATACCTGAGGATGGATCAGCTAAAGGTTAAATTCTTTTTATAGTAAGTTGACAATAGGCTAAAATATTTAGCACCACTGTGGATACTGTGTATTTCATGCAGTGCTTTTAGGTACTCTGTAATTGTATTTTATAATGATTTTATGAGCCTTCAATTCAGATTTAAAAAGCAGTTGTATGTTTTTAATAAACCCAATCACTCCAGCTCAAAAAAATGTCTTATTTTTCAAATTGGTGAATTCACCATTGCAAGTAAAAAATGAATAATAAAAGTGGCCATTGGTTTGGCTTAGACATAGTATCAGTGTCTTTGCTGCAAGACAAAGAAGATTTGACTAATAAGAATTTGTATTAGTTTTTTCAGGCAGGAAGGAACTATAAATGTACATTTGCCATACTTGTGTCTTCAGTAGTAAGTTTTCCCTGGATCCTAATAATTGTTATGCTGGATAGGTATGCATTAAGTGAATCTCAGGGTCTGTGCTCAGACCTGATGAGGAATGCTTTGCATTCAAAAGCATGTCTAACTTTATCCTAACAATGCAGTTGGTTCAATAAAAGATATTATTTGTTTTACAAACATTCTTCAGTATATTCACTTATCACAAAGAATTAAAATTCAGATGTGCTTTCCCAAATAAAGGAATGAGAAACTGTGTGTGGGGTGTGGGTGTGGGTGTGTAGTTGTATAGGCGTTACTCTGTTCAGCATTGAAACAAAACCAATTTTTACTCTTTTTTGAGTTTCCATAACATCAATTCATATGTACTGATCTCTTTTATCTAGCCAGCTTCCACTTCACCATCTCTTCTGTTTCTATGGCTTCAACTCTTTTGTCCCACATATACCTCAAGGTTTCCACATTCTGATCTTTCAATTCAAGTTCAATTTAGTCTGATACAGATATTATGCAACCACTGACCTGACCTAGTGTTCTAAGAAATTATTTTTCTCCGTTTTTCAGAAATGTGCACAATAAAATGTGTAACGACCTGTTTTCAGATGACTCAAAGTAATGAACAAGTATGAACTCCAGAGATTATATTTCCCTTCATTTTCTTCTTTGCCCTTACTCTTTGTAATGTAAATTGTCCTCAGGAGCACAAATCCTCTGCAAGCCCCAGCACTGGTAGTTAATACTTTAAATAGTTATGAGGACTTTTTTCCCTTTCTCACCTGCACCATATCCTAGCTTCAGTGCAGTAAGTGAGAGGAGCTGCAGTGATGGTTGGCAATACAGTAATTGCACTGAATTTTGATTAGCCTTAGGCTTAGTTTGTTTGGGTTTTTAATTTGCTCATCAAGGTGGATCTGAACTTGGAGAAAGAAAACTCACAGGTTTGGTGTTTGTTTGTTGTTCAAAGTGGGACCTGAGATCACACCATTAAACTGGGTGACTGGGAGGGAGGACATGAGAAACAGATTCTGTGTATGAATTTACATTCATGTTTCCCCTTTAATAAGACTATTAATAAGAATTATGGCACAACAAATTATTGAGTTTTCTTCTTTCTATGGATGCTCTTTTTTGTCTGAAAGAAACAAAAGTTCGATTGTCTAAAGAGTGACCCACTTTCCTTCCTCAGGTACTTTTTCATAGTTGATTATGAAGTGTGTGGGCACATTATCTGTGGCCACGTCTACACGAGACTCTGACTGTGCAGTCATTTAGTACTTGTGTATGCGTACACAGGTACTAAATGACCATGCAGTAACTGGAGTTACTGCACAGTAGTGTCGCTAACTGGCTATTAGGTGAAGCTAACTGTGCAGTAGCTTGTTACTACACAGTAGCGCCACGGCATGCTTCATGCTACGCAACAGTACTGCACAGTAGTAATGAGCTACTGCGCAGTCAGCATCTTGTGTAGATGCAGCCTGTGTCAATGAACAGTACCAGATTCTTCACTGAAAAGTACAGGAAAACCCCCACTGAAAATTATGGAATAAGCTGTCCATGGGATAAATTTCCTGCTTATCTTCTATCAGTTAAATTGTGGCTCAGGCCCTGAAACTTACAGGTATATATTTCATAGATGTCATAGACGTTAAGGCTGGGAGGGACCTCGAAGATAATCAAGTCCAGCCCCCTGCCCCAGGGGCAGGAAGTCAGCTAGGGTCAAAGGATTCCAGCAAGATAAACATCAAAAAACAAATGTTTTTTGAATGAGTCTGGAGTAAGTGCCTGCACCACTTCTGGAGGGAGTCCATTCCAGGTCTTGGGAGCTTGGACTGTAAATAATTTTTTTCTTATGTCCAGCCTAAAATGGTCTTGTTGGAGTTTATGACCATTGGTCCTTGTTTTTCCTTGGGGTGCTCTGGTGAACAGACGTTCTCCCAGATCCTGAAATACAACCCTTATGTACTTATAAGCAGCCACCAGTCTGAGCCTGTGCTTTTCCAGACTGAAGAGCCCCATGGCTCTCAGCCTCTCTTCATAAGGCCTATTCTCTTGCCCTCTGATCATGCGTGTGGCTCAGCTCTGGACTTTCTCAAGCTTCTTGACATCCTTCTTGAATTGCAGAGCCCAGAATTGGAACTAGTACTCCAGCTGTGGCCTCACCAAAGCCGAGTACAGTGAGAGGGTGACATCCTGAGATTTACTTGAGAAGCATTTATGGATGCAAGTCAGAGTTTGGTTTGCTTTACCAGCTGTGACATCGCATTGGTGGCTCATGTTCATCTTGTGGTCAATCAAGACTCACAAGTCTCTTTCAGCAGTGGTGCTAGCAAGTGTAGCACTGCCCAGCCTAGAAGTATGCTGTGGGGTTTTTCCCCCTGAGATGTAATACCTTACATTTATCGGTATTGAACATCATCAGGTTTGTATCTGTCCACTTACTAAGTTTATCCAAGTCAGCCTGGATCACTAACTTGTCCACAGGCATGGATGCCCCAAAGTTTAGTGTCGTTGGCAAACTTGGCCAGTGCGCTTCTGACACCATTGTTGATAAAGATGTTAAAGAGAACCAGTCCAAGGACAGAGCCCTGGGGGATGCCACTGGTCATGGCATGACATAATGATTCGCTATCATCAGCCACTACTCTCTGGGTCTGACCTTGAAGCCAGTTTCCCAGCCATCGGACTGTGGTGTAGCTGAAGCCACAGTTGGCCAATTTTTCTATGAGGAGGTCATGGGACACCGGATCAAAGGCTTTTTTAAAGTCAAGATATATAATGTCAATCTCTTCTCCCTTGTCCAGGTGATATGTCACCTGGTCATAAAAGGAGATGAGATTGGTCAGGCAAGACCTATCCATGACAGACCCATGCTGGCTGTCCCTCAGGATGCTGCCCTCAGTCAGCTTATCCAGAAGGGTCTCCTTGATAATTTTCTCCAGAATCTTATCTGGGATTGATGTCAAGCTGATTGGCCTGTAATTTCCAGTATCTACTTTCCGCCCTTTCTTGAAGATGGGTACCACATTGGCCTTCGTCCAGTCTTCAGGTACTATTCTATTCTAGTAAACATTTTCTATCCAGTAGGCTCATTTACACATGCTATTACTGTGTGTGAATAAACTGTGGAGCTTATTGCTCGTGGGTGCACCATTTGAATGTGCACATGGGAGCAATTAACTCCGGAGCAATAAACTCTGCAGTTTATTCATGTGCAGCATGTGGAGCTGGGCTGGAGCAGCCCCAGGTGCCAGAGGGCCCCAGGGGTCAGCCTGCTAACTGGGGGCTGCTCCCCACAGCTCAGCATGTGGTGGAGGGGTTTGCTGGGGCAAAAGGGAGCTTCAGCGCAAGGCAGCAGGTAGCCTGTACACTGAAGCATCCTCTTGCCCCAGCCAGCCTCTCCAGCTTCTATATGTGTACTGCTGCTGTGGAGGTTTTTACTCCACAGCAGGATAGTACTTTTATTTACTCCAGCCTAGATTTGTTTACTTCAGCTTAATAGAGGTGCATAGATAGACTCTGAGATGTTTACCAGAAAGCTAATTAGTAAGCTGTGCAGTAAATGTCTCATGTGGATGTGCCAAGTTTTATGCAAATGTGGATGCTTCTGTTTATCCATGTCCTCTTCTTTAAACTCTTGGCGTTAATATCTTGTGGCAATGAGTTCCTCAGGGTAACGATGTACTATAAAGAGTCTTTCTTTTATCTTTATATTTCCATAAAGAGTTTATTTTTAAACATGTTGCTTTCTATTTTCTTGGCAGTCTTCTTTTTGTTTTATGAGAGAGTAAATAAGAAGAAATCACATGCATAGTAGTCAGAACTTTACATACCTTTGTTATTAATCACCTCAGCAAACTGAAAACATCCTGCCTTTCTCTGTGTCTTATGTAAAAGTATTTCCATGCCTCTGAGCATTTTTGAGACCCACCTTTGACCCATTTTCTTTTTGCTTTTTCATTTTTGAGACAGAATGACCAGAACTGAAAACCATGCCAAGGTTTGTTTGTTTTTGTGATGTGGGATTCAATCCACTAGGGATTGTTTGGGGAGATCTGCCAATTCATTTTACTTACTCCAAAAAACACCAATGTATTATAACATATTTTGGTCACTACTGACCTGTGCTGTCTTTGAATTGACAGACTAGAAGTGAAAGGCTCATTATCTAATCCCCAAGTCATGTATTTCTTCCACAGTGTTTGGCATTAAGATACTTGAGGAGGGATTCTCTGTTGTGCCAATCAGGTGTCTTAAAGGGATTGGATTCTAGCCACAAGCAGTCACCACAGAATTCACTTGTCAGAGTCGGCTCCCTTCCTGCATGCATGTACAGGTCCTAGGCTATATGTATCTTTTCCTCACCATAGCACATTGGTACAGAATGAGGATGTTCAGATGAACAGGAAACCCAAATCAGCGGTGGAACTATAGGCTGTTCCTCGGTATCAGGTTTGGGATCATTGTTGAGAGTCAAGTGTTGTAACTGTTGATACTTGTCCCTCCACACAGATGGGCATCTGCCTCTTTATATCACTTTAAATGAATTAAATACTGCACTTTGAACATGTAGAGCAATCGTACATGTGCCAGGTATGATGATTATTTTTGATGGTTAATCTTTTGTCTGCAGAAACTATTGTCAGGCTGTAGTAAACTGAAGTTGTGATGGCTTAGTTTAGCTATCTATTTTAGACTGTGTGTCCTACATTAGATTGTTTCTTTTTGTACTGAAGTATGCTCAAGTAGCAGTGTGACTGCTATTCCTTTGGGGCCTCAACAAAAATTAGATGTTATTTCATGAGACTCCCAGTTGGAGAATTTGTATATAAAAATAAATGCAAGTTGAGGCAAAACAATATTGATAAGGAAACCATTTTCAGCACTAAGATTCCAGTTGGCAATTAGAAACTAACAGGGGCAAAAAAACTAATACAATGACTCTTTTCTTTAAATGAAAGCCTCTTTATATCTATAACCCCCTTTTTTAAATGAGAGTTCAGCCTTTCAGTAGTTTTAGCAACTATGGCCCAGGTTTGTCCATGTGGATCCATGATAGGATCTAAATTTGTACATTTTGTGTTTTGATCTTAGTTGTTATGATCTGGATCAAGAGTTTTACCTCTTCCTAGTGGTAAAATTGTGCTAGTGCTACAGGTCGCCCCACTTAGGCAAAGTCCTGTTATGTGTTTTACAGCAATCTTTAGATAACCAGTTCAGTTTGATTTGGACTGCTAATCTGTTGTTAATACTGTCTGCTGCTCTGATTATAATCAGTGGCAAAACCCTTTCCTTTTAAGGAGGAGTTACTTCTTAAGATTGTGTGCCTCTACGTTTTCTCATAGGCAGTAGTATTTGCATAGCCATGTTTGTTTAATCTTGTAGACTAGTTATGAGGTTAGATTCTTTTTCAACATCTGTGTTTTCCCTCAGGATGATGGGCAGGCTTTTTGCAAACAACTCTGATCTTATAATTGATCTGGACTTGGAACTCCTATTAAATTCAATAGAGGTTTTGAGCATGGAACAATTACGGGATCAGGACAATGTCTATATAATTTCAGTCAAGTTGTGTAAAATTTCCTTTTCTCTCCCGCCCTCCTCCAGCAGGGAATTGATTTCATGCTTTTCAGTCTCCTGGCCTATTTATTAGGCTTTTTTATTTAATGTTTTATTGTATTTATCAGTTTATTTTATTTCAAAATTTGGGTTGGGTTTCTTGAAAAAGCATTAAAGATCCTGCCTCATTTTGGAGACAGCAGACTGCTATTCACCTTGGAACAACTACAAATAACAACTCCTAACAATGGGAGCAATAATAGTGGACTGAGGAGACACAGAAATAGTGGATGCTGAAAAGCAATATTCGTCAATGTTGGGAAAATAATCAAAGAGCAGACTGAAGCTCAATGGAAAAGCCATTTGGAAAGGAATGGGCAGAATTCTACTTTTATGTTACTGTCAAGATTCAGGATTTGTTTTCTTTCCATTCTGACCAATATTTTATTTAGTTTAATTCGGATGATTGTGATTTTCTTTGACCATGCAGCATGTACTAAATGTGATTTTAAACTTCTGTGACTTTTCAGTGCATTTGTTTTAGGGTGCTTCTCTTTGTAGACCCCTTTGCATGGTAAACACTAATAAAGAATTAGTGTTTAGTGGTATGTACTCAGGGCCACACTGCGATATCCTTACACGCATAAAGAAGCACTGTACTCTCCACAGTTCCCTCCGCTGATGTCAGTAGGACTGCTTGTGTGGTAAGGTACTATTGAATGCAATTCATGCACGGTTCAAAAGTGCTCACTGTTGACTTAAAATAAATGTCAATGCAATTCATCACTAAGAGCTTTTGATAACTCCACCCTATCATTTATAATTCTATCCATAGTTAATTTGAGCCATATTTTGTCTACCCCATTTCATATGCTGAAAGTACTGTTCTCTAAAAATAATACAAATGAAATCAGTTGTATTCTGCAGAATATAAGAAACTACACCCACAGGATTGTTGAGGGCAATTTATTTTGATTTTGATCTAAAATACCTCTGGTTATCCAAATCTCTGGTTTTGCCTAGTTTAGGATCTTTCCCATTCTACTAGTATTTTTTTACTTTCTTGTTTGTGGATGGAATATCTAAAAGTACAAAGACTGAGTTCAATGAAGAGGGGAAGCAGAAATGTTTGTGAGGAGACTGAAAAAGAGTCAGTAGTGTTCAAGCCAGAGGACTTGCCAAGCTTGCCTTTTTATTTACAGGGAGTAGAGGGAGTAGTATTAGGGAGTAGTCTTCAGTAGACAAGTGAGGAAAGGGCCAAGAAGAATGATCTGGGTTGCCTGTGAGGCAGTAAAGGGACAGAGGAACAAGAAAGAACAGGAAGCAGTAGTTAGACCTGGGGAAGCCTGTATGATTCACTTCTCATTCATATTTTCCTAGGCTCATCTTCCCTTAGCTCTGTCTGAATCCTTGGAGATTTGCTCATTAATAGCACTGTCGCATTACAGTAACATGGAGTGGAACTAATTGAAAACAAAAGTAGAGAAGCTTTGTCTTTGTTGCAAGGAAAGTTTTCTTGATTATCTTGTTCTGTATTTTGGTGCCTTTGAAGATGGTTTTTAATGATTTCAAAGTTCTTGAAAAATTCTACTGCACTCCTATGTTCTACTACTTATTAAAGAGACAAAACTGCCTCTCTTTGGTATTTGTGTGTATTTTATTCTAAAATGCCAAAAGCAGAAACACTCACTAGAAGCAAATTCTTTGTGTGAAATAAAACACTTATTTTTGGAAGAGCTGCCTACCTTTTGTTCCATGCTGGAAAAGGTGAGGGTATGTGTTATTCTGTGGGAGCTCAAACAGCTGAAGCCAATAACAAACAGTGCATACAGTATTTCATTGCAGATTGATTTTATGCAAGTTAATGTAGCCATTGCCTTCAGATTCTGAAAGCTACTAATACAGAAACTGGTATTTTTTTGTTCTCACACTTCAGTGGCCCTTCACCACTTGGCGAGCCTACATTATGCCATGTTTGGAAGCTAGGAGGTTAATAGCATGGTTGGAGACAATATTCCTTTATTCCAATTGTCATTTTGTTTATTGGACCAGTTTTCTGAATTCAGACTTCACTGAACTACAAGGAGGAGATTGTACATGTGTGTCAACTGCATATTGTAACCATTGCTGTTTATAGCTCCTTGCCTCAAAGCAATTAAACTTGCTAAGGATTGAGGGATAAAAAAAGCGGTAAACAAATTCCAAACATGTGGCCACTTGCTGGGTCATAGTTTTCTTTTGAACACAGTCCTGCCAGGATCATGAAACAGAAAATCCCCACAACAAATAGCAGAATTGAAACATCTACTCCTGCCACAAGGAGACCCATGCAATGAAAACTGATCCTACTGAAATGAACTCGATCAGTCATTTCATTGTATTAGCTGAAATTAATAGGCTTGGGTTAGAAACTTAATCCCTGCTACAAAAGTTTTTTCATGGAAACTTCATCTGCATATCATGCTTTCTAATTTGACCGTTTCTGATGTATAAGCACAATACGATTGCTTACCATATACAAATTACCTGAAAGCAGAAACATGCATGAAGAATATATAGGTTACATTACTGCATGTTACAGTCACTGTTGTTTCCATAATTATTTCTTTTTAACAATGAAAAATATTGCTGGGACACTTTGTTTTCTTTTCTTTTCTGACCTCCCTCTCCCACTGATTTACTTTAATATTGAGGGAGTTTGTTATGCTTCTTTGCCTTGTTTCCTTAGTTCATGCATTAGAAGAAAAAAATTATCCTAGTTTTATATATTGAAATGTCTGATTTTATTGTAATTGTAATTTGTTTAACTTTGTTGCCTTCCCAGTACTTTGAACTTCTTGTAAAACACTGTATAAGCATGGGGTGTTCTTGTTCTTCCTAATTCTGTCTGGCATTTACAACAATTCTTTTGCTATCCTTAAGTGTATGGTTCCTGGCTCTGCCAAGAGTAGCTTAGAGTCTGATCCACTCCTTTGATATGAATGGGAGTCTTTCCATTGACTTCAGTGGGAGTTGATTCAAGCCCTTATTCGTTCATCTTTGCAAATTGAATTCCATGCTGTTCTTTGTGGTGAAAAGCCAGGTTTTACTGAAGTCATTGGGAGCTTTAGTGTTGATTTTCAGTGGAGCCAGGACTTCACCTAAAATCCTGCCTAACTACGTTTTTAAATATCCTGGCTATGGCTACTGGATTTGTCCCAGACAGCCTGCTTTGGATGCAAACACAGGTGATGAGGGTAATGGAAAATGTTCATCTTGAAGCTCAGTTTGTGTCAGAGTTACCCAGCAGCTGGGTGGGGTTTGCCACAGATATAAAGGACAAAATGTCCGCTAGGATAAAGTCTGTAATTTGTCCTTTCAATAAAAGCCTGCTACACTGAAGGGACATGGAAGGCCAAGGGAGGGGATGCCACCCATGCAGCAGCTCTGAGTTTTTAATGCTTATTATGTAAGAGTGTAAGTTTTAACTGAGGATGGTTCTGCACATGCAGTGTTTGCCTGGGAACAAATGAAGGTTGTGCAGGATTTTGACTGAATTACTTTTTAATAGGTTTTTTCCCCTGATTTTAGTGGTGCCATTTCAACATTTCATACACTTGCAAGTGAAGCCCCCCACCCCAACTGCCAAAAAAAGAAGTCAAAACCTGATGATTGGCTGCGCTTTTGCAGAATCTATGTAGGATGTGAAGAGTGTTTCCATCTGTGAGCTAGGTAACACCCTCTCGCCTCTCCTAGCCACCACCAAATGTGAAATCTCAGTGGAATTCACGTCCACCCTGGACATCATATAAATATGCTCTCCTGCTTACATCTCCAACTCCCTCCCACACAACACCATTTTAAAATATATATATATAGTTAGGCTCAAATACAGCCAGATTTCCACAAAAGCTTTCCAAGAGAAACTGTTAGACGCCCTTGTAACCAGTTTGTTCTTGAATTTCCCTACGTAAGGGAAAAGAAATTGCTGATCTTGTTTGAACCATAATCGGGAACATTACTTACTTCCATGTGTGTATGCTTTGCTTGTAGCATTAATATATTTTCCTTTACAACAATAGCCTTTGTAACAAAGGAAAGGGCACCTAGAAAATGGCTTAATGTAATTTGTGGATCTGCAGTAGAGTTTATTTTAAAAATCTGACTATCACACTTAAGCCCAACAGTATAGCGAACTCTCATGATTTTTGGCATTGTTCTTAAAGTCTATACTTTGGGAATGTGAAAAATGTAGCTCACACACATTTCTGAAGCGTAGATTTGAAGAACAATGTCAAAAATCATGAGATTTAACAATACTGGTCCTATCTACATGTTACATTTAAGGCATGATTAACTAGTTAATCACACCTTAAGTGATCATCTGACCACAGATTCATTTAGTTAACGGTGTGATAACTATTAATTAAACACGTGGCCAGGGGCCCCTATGGCTGGGAGCCATGTCAGCTAGTTGGAGCTCCCAACTGGGGAGGCCCATGTGAACCCCCAAGTCTGGGAGCTCCCAGCCTATTCTGGCTCCCAGCACATGCCCCCATGGGTGGGGGCCCCATCAGCTGACAAGATTCTCAGCAGTGTAGGTGCCCTGTGCATCCCTGTGGTTGGGACACCACAACTGACATGGTCTTCCAGCTGCAGGGGAGCTTCATGGCTGGAACAACACAACTGCTGAGGTCTTTCTGCTGTGGGGACCCCTAATTCGCCCCTGTGGCTGGGAGCCCTTTCAGCTGAGGAGGCTTCCAGCCACTGGAGCTTGCTTCTTGCCAGTGCAGGAGGAGCCTGAATTTGGGCTTCCTCTGAACTGGCAGTAAGGCATGGGAGGTGGGAGATGGGATCTGATTCGCAGTCCTGCAGTCATGCCTTTTGCCATGCATGTAGGGCATCATAGGAGGCGGAGTTTTGTGGATCGTGTTGGATCCCATTTTGTCTTTATCTGCATGTGTAGAAGAGCCCTTATGAATACAGCATGTATGTTTATTATAGTAGTCTTTGAAGAATCTACTCCCAGAATTCCAAAAAAGCATAATAGTTTATTTTTTATGAAAAATTGAATTTTTCATTTCTCTTATTTTTAGAACAGTTACAGTTTAACTGACTCTTAAACTGTTTCTTCTGCCCCTAAGGCTTCTTTTCCTATCCTATGTGTTGAAGGAAAATCGGAGCCTTGTAATATTAAAAAGGAAAAACATGTCTTGTCTACTTGTCACGACATCTATGCTTTGCCATTTTTTGCCACCCAAATGTGACAGGGCAGTACGTAAAATGTGTGAAGTCTGTGACAAATGGCAGCCAGAGCTGGGAATTCAGGAAAATGATATTTGCCTTTTTGAGGCTTTTGCATTTAAATCATGCAAAGTGATGACTGACTCTTGCAAGGTTATACTAAGCCCACTCAAAACTACTTTACATGAGGTGTCCACCTTGCAGGATTCAACTGAGTGCACCTCTGCCTGTGCCAAGCCTCTGACAGGATGTTTCAGCATGTTCCCCTGCATCTCAATAAATTTTGTTTGACTGGCAGAACAAGAGGCAGAAGGTATCTCTACTCTCTTTTGAACAGAGTAGATATGGCAGAGACAGCAGTGGTGCAACCTTCCCTATACCACCATGCCGATCTGGCCTGATATGGAGAGCCCATTTCTCCAAACGAGGAGTATTTCAGGTTCAGTGCCTGTATGCACGTTGGATGCTTTTTCTAAGGTTTCATTTTTTTAAAAACAAGAATGCTATTTGTGTGATGTTTTTGTTTTGTTTTGTTTGTTTTTGTATTTGGTACCTGCAGGAAGGGTTGAAATCTACAGTACACTCAGCTCAATGGGAATTGAGGACAACTTGGCACCTTGCCTGGGTCAGGATTTAGATCACTAAATTCGTTTAATGCATCACAGCCATATGATAATGAAGACTTTTGGTCACCACAGAGAATGGGCTGGATTTTCACCTGTAAAGGGAGACTCCAAATAATTTGCCTATTTGCATAGCCCCTGAATCTCCTTGGATTTAATCTTTCATATATATAATGCTCCTCTTTATTTTATAATCATACCCTCCTCCCACTCCCAGCCAACCCCTTCTGAGAGAGACTAAGCCATGTATCTCCCAGCAGCTCTCTCTGAGTCCGGAGAAGGGCATCACCTCAAGTTTTTCAATCCAAGGGCCAAACAAACCCTGCCACTTTTTGACCTCCAGAGTACATGGTATCAGATGTTCCCTTTCTTTCAGAAGATAACAATATCTTTTTTTTTTCTTTTCATCCTCTCATACACATCCACCCTTTCACTTGGTAAGAAGGAGATTTGTGAACTTGCCTGACAGAGTGATTCTTGCCATTGTCATCTGGCACTAATGGTATTGCTAGGAATGAGGCTTTAGAGGCACAGAACAATGCATTAACTTTGCTGTCATAAGGTATTTCTTATTGAAAGGGGAGGAGGGTTGAAGTTGGGGGAGACCAATAAATGCAAACATCAACACTATCCTCACTAAGAGATTTAGATTTCTGTGTTGGCGTAAAAAGGTCATTTTGGGCCTGAGGGGTTTGACATTGTTCCTTTAAGTCAGACCCACAACACAAACTATTTTCAACACTTGCCATGAAGAACAAATGACCTTTAGTAACTTGCCCAGAAGACAAATGGTACATTAACACAATAAATGTAGTTTGCTAGTATCATGCTCCTTGCTTTAATTTTCAATTAGAATTGTTACCTTTCCTATTTTACAGAAAGGACTAAAATCAGATGGTGCATTTTCAGGCTTTGATTCTGTGACAGGGATTTTTTTGTCCTCCTTGGTTTTGGTAATATTCACTGACAATTACTGACTATACAGTAAATTGCCCTGTGTTCAGGGACAGCGTGTCTTGTATTCATGTGTTGGAAGGAAGTTTGGTGAATTTATGTGTTGCTGTGAGGAGTTGCCAGCCACCATAGTACAGGTCTTCTCTGAGTGCTTTGGAGCAAAAGGAAGGGGTTATTAAGGAGTTATTAGGGGTGCCGGAAAGTGCTGTTTAAGCACGCCTAGATAGCATGCGAGAAAAAGATTACATAGAAATGAGACTGCATATTAACAGGGAAATTCATTTCATTTACATTAGTAGGGAACACGGTATAGGCAGGGTTTGAATTATACTTTGACTTTTGTGGGGGGGTTTGCTAAAAAAATTAAACCCATTCATTGATTAACAAGTCCACATAAGTGAAGGAGCAGTCCCATTGGTGACCACCCCAGGTTATGATTTTCAAATCTTACAGGGGGGCTCTTGTCTCTTATGGGGGGGAGGGAGGGCTCAGCCCCTCCCTCCAGCTCCCTCTTCATTCACACTCTAGGTTTAGGTTTTGTGATTTAAACCTAGACTCACAGGCCTATTAAGTGCCCACATGACTCTCTTTTCTCATTTTTATTTTATGGTTAGATTTCCCAGGCCGCATTCTTCTGAAGCTAGCCACCAAAATGCAAACTGATCACAGGGCCTGAAAGTGCATCACGAGTTATGTCAGTGTGGGAACACCTGGGTTTCCACTGCTGAGGCTGAGGCTATTGTGAGCTCCAGGCCAATCAGAGGATAGCTGCTGGCTTGCAGCTGAGCCAGCTCCCACTCTGGGCTCTCTATACAGCGTTTGGGCAGCTCAGTAGAGGAGACAGCGAAGCTTGCAGGCTGCTAGCACTTGAGCAAGGGAAGTGTGGGGGAGAAGATCAGTAGGGCACTTAACTTTCTCGCTCAACAGAGCAAGCTTGTGGGGAGAAGGGTGAAAGGAAGTAGGCAGCAGACCGCCCTCAGAGAGCAGGATAAGCTCCAGTGAAGGACTGTGTAAGAAAAGGTATCAAGGGAGCAGGAGAAACTTGAAGAGGGAGAGGGATCCGCAGTAGTGGGCAGGAAAGAGCAGGAAGGATTCAAAGGGATTGACAAGGAAGGGAAAGGAGGAAGGGTTGGAGTGTGGATGTGATCCTGTTTTTACTGAAGTGTACCATAAAACTCCCATATCTTTAATATGAGTAGATTTGGGCTTCAGAGGAGAAATTCTCCATTGTGCCAATGGCCATCAGGCACTACTAAAGGATCACATAAGTAAAGATGTGTGAATAATTGATTTTTCAGCTCACTGGCTGACCTGGAAATTAAAAGTTTCATAGTGATCTAAACTAAAAGTATTTTTCTCTTTTCACTGAAAAAAAAAAGTATGATTGAAGTATTTCATGTCATCTGGAATGAAATACTTTGTTCTGTTTTCAGATTTTTAACTCCTTTTAAGTTTTTTTATCATTGACAAATAAAAATCAAAATGACATTTCAACATTTATTTTTTCTGCATTCCCCTCCCCTCCTCCATTATTTTTGAGTGAAATTATTCATTGACTTCAACCTGATTTTTGCAGGCTGCTTGTCATCCCTAAACTGCATTTTCTAGTGAATAGACTCTTTTTCCCAAAAAAGTTTCTCCAGCTGCACACCTCCGTTCTATTTTGAGTGTGTGAGTGCTATATTATCAAAGCACAGAAAAAAGGCACTGGTCCTCTGTCTGGTTAGGGGTGGAAGAATTTCACTAAGAAAAAAACAAGGTGGAAAAGATGCACTGAAATGGAAGGAAAAAAGGAATCAGCCAGTAGAGACTGAGAGGAAAAAAAGGAAAAAAGCCATTGGATGAGACTGAAAGTGATTTTTTTTCTTTCTTTTTTTTCAGTGAGAGACAGAGAGAGAGAAAACAGGTGATAAAAGTGAGAGAAAATGATATAAAGATGGAGCGACTTTCAGGTAACAGAGGCAAAAAGGCAAAGGAATAAGGTGCCTCACCAGTAGGTTAGTGAATTGTTTTATTTTCCATTTTCATATACTTCTCTGACAGATGTCCTGTATCTGAGTTTTGTAAGTAAGATTGGTGGCTATTTTTAACACTTATTGATGTTTACTTATTTATATTTATTTATATTCTGTAGCTATATGAAAGGGGAAAAAAAGAGAAAACAAAATGCTTCAGACAGATGGGAACAGTGCCTGTGCCCCCCAGATTATTTTTTAGTGTGTAAGGGCAACATAAGGCTATGCTATCTAAGTTTCATTTAAGACTTGTGGGCCTACACTTGCAATCCATACATATAATTAACTTTACACCCATTCTGAGAATCTTGATAAGTTCCAGTGGGACTGCTGAAGGGAGGGGTGCTGTCCATGTTCATGTATAAATGCAGAACTAGGGCCTTACTGGGAATTGTAGTACCTAGGTCTTGTACAATAGTGCAAATACCAGGTATTCAAGATTGTGGGATGCGCTTAAAAGTAATGGTATTTAATATATTTGAGTGTTATATATACTCTTTAGCAACCTTCCAACGTCTTAACTTTAGGGTTCATATTGTCAAGCTTTTCTCCACAGCATTCATGGCTAAAAGCTTATTTTCTTTCTTTTTTTAATAAGATGCTTATGAAATCACATGACTGAAGGACATTGATCTTCAGGAAAAAACACTAGATAGTGCTAGACCTGCGATGAAATTAGAAGTTTTGGACACTTCTGTGTGCTAACCTGTTGCTTGGTGGTGAATTTTACTCTTACAGAAATTTCCAGTAATAGTACTTCAAGGTATTACAACCCTGCACACAAGGTCCCTAGTTCAGGTAGTCCACTCTTCCATTTCTCTAGACAAGGGGAATAATGATACGGTTGGGTGCCTGGGGCAGCTGCCACATGCAGGGGCAGTGGTGACTTCCGGTTGCCGTCACTACGACCGGTGCACTTGTGTGGCTTGAGAGGCAACCGTTTCTTTCCACTCCACACCCCCACATCTCACTAAGATGGAGCGCCACCATAGTTATAGTATTGCTCCACTTCCAGTAGGTATCCTCAACTTTCCTGCCCCCTCCTTGGCTTTCTTTTTTGCGTTATTTTATTCAGAATTAGTCAGTTACGCTTTGAGGTTCTTTGTCTTGCTGGATCTCAAAAAATGTGCCCAGTTCTGCTGTTAGTCACTCTATAGCTTACTCACCTCTTTATAGAACAGCCTTAGGAGTCTCGACAATATATTTGACCAGAATCTAGAGAGTATTTGCTCTCTGAGAAGGGAAGGAGGAGAAAGAAAAATGGGTCATCAACATGAACGGGAAAATGACATCAGTGTGTCACCAAGACTGAGAATTTCTGCTTCACTGGTGGTTTCTGAGTGGGTTTTTTTTTCTGTGTAATGGGTTTTAGTTATGGATTTCCAGATGAGCTGTTTGAAGTGGAGACAAGGACATGCAAATTTTTTTACCAGAAAAAAATGTAAACAGACCATCATCCCCACTTCCCAGCATTCCTTCACACTCTTCCTTTCTCATAACCCATCACATGCACATGCTCCTACACGTGATTGTTAGTTTGGGCATATGACCCTGATCATGTATTACTGAAGTCAATGGGAATTTTGCCATTGACTTGAATGAAATAGAATGCATATGAGTAATTTCATTTTGTGGGCAATCTTTTCTTCTACTTTGTGTGTCATGCTTCTTCTAATAACAATTGCACATGGGCAAAACAAGGTTTAAGATACAAAAAGCCACTGAATGGTCTTGAATCCATCAGTGGCCTCTCAGTCAGTAATTCCGTTTCTTAGAATCCAATTTTGGTTTAACTGTTGTATCCATCTTCTTAGCATCTGAGAGCCTTCATTAGACTTAGCTGTCCTTCTCAGCAATTTGAACAATCTGTTCAATCTTCTTTCTGGTTATTAGGTTTATGCTATGCAGTTTTAGCTCCCAATCTAAGTATGTTGTTGTTTAATAAAGAAATTTGCAAAAAGTTTTAAACAGTGCTACATCTGGAAGTTCTTCCTCATTAAAATCTAGGCAAATTCCACCTGAATATTGAATTATGAAATGCAGGATTTGGCCTGGTTGTAATCAAAACATATGTACCTATTCAATGAAAAGCTGATTACTTTTATTGCCTTGGAGGAGGGAATCTCTTTAAACTGTGTGAAAGGAGCTGCATTTGAGAATTTCACCAGTGAGAAGAGCAAGGAGAGACCTCTAGAGAGCACAAAGAGAGACTGTAATCCTCTAAATTCAAAGGGGACAGAGAAAGAGCAGTGGGCATGGAAGAACTAGGGCATACAGTTTCAGAGAAAGAAGAGATGCCTATCAGAGATACTTAGGGAAATCAAGGAGAAAGAGCTGGCAAGGAGGAGCTTGTGAATAAACGCCGGTTCAGTGGACTGGGAAGAAACCTGACTGGAGAACTTCAAGGATGGAGTTGTTTGGGCAAGAGGAATAGATAGAGCATGCGAGGAGCTGAGAAAAAAGGATGAAGAGAGAAGTATGGGGTTAGTAAAGTTTTCTGCATGCTACTGTAAATGCACAGGCTTATTGTGCCAATGACAGAGAGCTAAATAACAAAACTCAACTATAAACAGGTTGGTTTAGTTTCAAGGCCTTGTCCTTGTGCCTTGTGTAGTCATTCATAACTTTACAAATAGGGGTAGAAGGGTACTGTTTAAATGGGGTAGTGAGAGATTTAATCTCTTGTTGCACTGACGTGAATAACTATGCAAGGTGCACAACAACAGAGAGTCCAGACCTTACTGTCCAACCTAGGTTGAATCCAGAAAGCATGGGTGTTGGTAGAAGAGGAAGAACAATAGTGAAAAGCAGGTTCGCTAATTTCTAAAATTATTTAATATCAATAGACTGAGTTTATTTTACAGGTGTGGACACTTCAGAAGTGTTTGTTAGATTTTTTTCTTTTGACTGTCCCTTTCATTGATTAACTTTCTAACTTCTCTAAAGAAAGGGAGGGACTGAAACCACTGCAAAGACAAGAATGAGCGTAGTTGGACTCATGATGTCAACGGGCTAGGAAATATATTTTCTGTTTCCAGTTAACATACCAGTTTGATTCAATCTTTGGGGGACTGCAGGGCCAGAAGTGGTAGGTTCTTGAGTTGTAGGGGAAGTAAGAGAACTTGGGTCTCACACAGACATTCAGTTCCTTCTGGGAGAGCAGCGAGCATACAGATGTTGGGCCTTTTTCTCCTAGGGTAAAAATGACTGGTACAGGAGAAAAATAACCTGGGAACAGTGTTAAATCATTCTTAGGCAAGTTTCTTTTGAGAGAGTGAATATTTGTATATATCATGGTTTCTCTTAGAAGAGAACATAGTCTTTTGGCATCTCCTCCCCACCCCCACTGGCCAAAGGTATTGTTCACTGAATCCTGCTACTCCAACAGGGAGCAGAACACATCCCTTTAATAATCTGCATATTGTGCTGCAGGGAAACACAGGTTGACTGTGATAGGTCTGGATTAGGCAATCAAGGCTGCCCTATGCACTGCTGCCATCTGTCACTAGGCATACTAAGGAATCTTGCAGAGAGCATGCTGAGATATGGGCACAGGCTCCCCCCAGCTGCCCAGTATCAGCACTGCAAGCTCTCTGTTCTTTGGGGCTTCAGCATTGGAATGTCTGTACATGTAACTCTGGATAGGTTTGTCTACCAGGAAAAAAACCTGGGGGAATTCTCCCAGATTATTTGAATGTGTGTACACAGCATTATTAGTAGATTAAGGAGTTGGAATGTTTTATGTAGGATGGTGGGAGTCCTGAGAGAGTTGCCGGTTTGGAAGAAATAGGAGAAGGGTCTTACTTAGCTTTGATATAAGTGCCTGGGTAGAAGAAAAGCAGAAGCCAAGGTGTGATGTAGGAACATGGTCGAGAAGTGAAAAAGAAGCCTTCTTCTGCATCAGTTTCTCCTCTGTTGGGAAAACTGTCTGTGCTTCTGGCCCAGCTGGGAGACCACTAAATGAGTATTTAAAATAAGCTTTTTCCACCTTTAGCAGTAGCATAAGTAGCGATGGGCAAGCAGGGCACCAATTTAGGAGCGCTAGGAATGCCACCCACCCCTGCAGAGTCTGTGCCCTGACAACAAAAGCATCCCCATGGCATTGCTCTTGCAGCAGCAGCTGGGTGCCTAGGCGTTGAAATTCAAAGTGCAGAATACCTGCTTAAACTAAAAACGAGGGGTTGGCCTCTGGAAATGTAATAGAGGTAACAGAAATTTGGCCATACTGCTAAATGTTATATCCTGGGGGAAAAAAATTAACTTGAAGAACCTCAGCTACTGTAGATCAGCACAAATCTAGATGTAAGCAGAGCTGTACCATGTTGTGCTATTTGAAGATCTGGCCCGTAGGGATTTATTGTTGCTCTGAGAAGCACAAAGTTTCTATCACCAAATGTCAGCACTTTGGTGTGAAATGGTATAATGGCTCATTAGGTTCTAAGGTGTTTACAAGGCCATTTGCAAACAAGGATGAAGTATGGGCTTTATTTAACTGCAACAGGCTTCAGTAAGATTGCTCCATGGTTATGAGAAAGGATCCTGGTTTTTGCTGATAAAAAAAAATACCCATTTTTCAGATATGAAAAAGTAACCCAAAATCAACATTTTTCTGTGATTAAAATGAAAGACCACTATATTTATACATGGATATAGTTCTCAGTATATATATCTATATAGATATAAAATAGATATATAGCTATATAGATGTGTGTATATCTATAAAAATAGATATATAGAGCTATCTATCTATCTATTAGTGGCATTTTATTTTAGTCATAGAAAAATGTAGATTTTGGGTTACTTTTACATATCTGAAAAATAGGGACTTTTTTTTTTATCAGAGAAAACCAGGATCCCTGGTTATGAGTATCCAGATATGTTACTGAAGGTTCTGCCATATAGCAGTGTAGTTCTTTGCATGTTTTGTGTGAAGGCTCTACCATTGGGGGATGGAGGCAGGGGTATCTTCTCTAAATGCTTGCTGCCATGTCCCTTAATGATTGCATCAAACATTTTTCTCAAAAGGGGTTGGTTAAGTGTTGACACATGCCTGAAATTTACAGTACAGTTGTTAACATCAGAAATGCCTCCTCTTTCTAAAAAATTAATTTCTGAATAAAAACTAACATTTTAAAGCTGGTTGTGCATTTTTTTATTATTTTCCATTTTGATATTTTCTGTAGTGACCGACAATTCTTTATAGTGATATATATATTAATTTAATGACACTATGAAAAAAATGTGCCTATTGCATGCACAATGAAATGGAAACAACAGTATTCTGAATTTTGTTTGCACATTTGATGTTCCTTTCATTGACCACCCTCTACTCTATATGCATTAACTTTTTTGTGACCCATTTTTGTACTAGGCTTCATTAGCCTTTGACCTGTCGACACAATTTATTTTTTCTAGAGTAAAATTTGGTGTTATGAACCATCAGCCCTAATTGATACACAGGTTCCCATTATCAGCAGTGTCAAATAGCTGAATGGATACAGAGACTGAGCTGCTGTTTCATACTTAGAGAATAGTTCTGGGTGGATTGCACAAGCTAGACAGGAAGACTAATAGGGGCTTTGTCTGCACAAGTATTTTCTTTCTTAAAATTTCCCACCATTGGTAATAGTGTTGCAGCTTCTTCAGTGCAGATTGTAGCAGTGGGTCTAGTATAAACAAGACACTAGTAGCTGTGGTATTTATCACTATGGTATCTGGTGATAAAATGATTAGACAATATGTAAATAACTATATAGTAAATAACTACCAGCAGCAACTTGTCTATACTGGCAATCCTACCATGTCTACCTATGGCAGAAATGAACTAATGTTGTAAATGGCAGAAAATTTGGGAGAAAATAAACTAATAGGCTAGAAACAGCTAGGACACCCTGAATTCTCATTCTGGCTCTGTGTAACTTTGGGAAGTCACTTCACTTCTGTCAACCTTAGGACATTTTTACACATCTCTGAGGTGGGGGGAGGGCTGCAGTGTCTTGTGTATGCAGTATCTTACACTTCAAAATGGCAGTGGGGGCACTTTAACTAAAGCTCAAATGAAGCTTTAGTTCATTTGGAGAGTGGGGGTGCTGCCATTTTGAAGAGTGGGGATGCTGAATACATGTGATGCCAAGGCTGGTGGAATGTTCTCATTGGAACACGGAGCAGGCATCGAGCAGGTGTATAGGTGCCCTTAGTTTCTCAGTCTTAAAATTGGGATAAGAGATATCTATCTATCTAATGGAGATATTAAGAGGTATTGGTAGTTAATGTTTGTTCAACACTTTAAGCAGGTTAGGTCTATGAAAGGGATAATTGTTTAGTCCCATTTAGAATAAGCTTGCACCACTGAGAGGACAGAGTTCTTCAGCCTAAAACCCCAGTGCGATTGCAGAGGAAACCTATTACTCATTTCGTGCCTTGACTTAAAATACAGAACACCCTACTGCCCAATACGCTGCCTAAGCAGACACATCATCCCTAATGTATTTATCAGAAGAATAAAAGTGACAGAAGGGGATTCCCCAAAATGTTTTGTAATTTTTTTTCTTCTGTGCTGCAGTGGAAGTCCCAGAATAGCCATATAGAATTTGCACCGAAACAGGAAGTTAAAACTAGCTATGCTTACATGTGCTGCCTTTGCTGCTTTGGTTTTACTGGAAGCCTGTGCCTTTGTGAGCAAGAAATAACTTGGAGGAGGGGCCTAGGAAGAGAAGTGCTGGGGGCTTAAATCCAAACAAGGTGTTATTTAAAGAACAGAAGAGAAAGCTGTTTCTTTTTAAAGGAGAAGGGAGGAAAGACACTGAAATGACTTTTGAATCCGTCAGCGCTGGGTCCTCCAAATTTGTCACTTTAACTGGGAATGTGGCTTTTTAGTGTACTAAAAATACCAAGGCCTGGTCTACATAGAGTTTTATACTAATATAACTATTCTGTGATTTCTTACTAACATATAGTTAATACAGCACAACCTATAGTGCATATACAGTTGTACTGGGGTAAAACTGTATTATATCTATAGATCTTAATACCTTTCCTTCAGCAGAATAACACATTTGTTCCTGCTTGGGATGGGAAACTGCTTTAACTATATAGTTAAAATTGTATGTCTTTTGTGTATAGGCAAGGTTTGAACTGCTTCAGCTTCCATTGATTCCATTGTGAGTTGAAGGCTCTTAACAGTTTAGTGCCTTCACGCTATAGGCTTGGCCACTTTGGGGGGCAGGGAAGGATGGAACCCCGCCCCCCCACGTCCATTGCAGGGGGCGGGATTCTCAAAAATGGGCAGTATGTCAGGTACTGAATATTTTTTCAAATTTAGACCAAAAGTGTCACAGTAGGAGCGCAGGTTGAGCACACTTAAAAATCTGCACCTTGCTCAGGTACCTAAACCAAGGCCTTTGGGAACCTGGCTTCAGTTGTGGGTGCTGACTACTTGGAAAACCTGGTCCTTTGTGTAGGCCTTCCCTGGTACCTTCATCTGGTTTCTGAGTACTTAGACCTTTGTAGTAGCTTAAATGGAGCTGGGTATTGTTAGGAAATTCATTGTCAGGGGAAAAATGAGAAAAGATTAGCCAGCATGCATGAGAACGGTATACATCATTTAAAAATTTCAAGTTAATGGAATATAATTTTGCTTCCCTGATAGAAATATACAGACTGTGGACCATATTTAGCTAAAGTGCAGATGAAAAGTATATTATCAGCATCATGCTGAGAACTGAATTTCCATTTTCCAAAGATTTAAAGAAACAGGACCAGTTCGTCAGATGGTGTAAATGCGTGTAACTCAGTATAATTGAACTGATTTAAATGAGGTGGGGATTTGTCCCACAGTGTTCAATGGTTAGTGTTCAAAAGAATAAAAGAGATACAGCTCCATAGATTTTACCCTTTTGTTAGTTTGTTATTAAAATTCAAAATTACACACTGCATCCCAGGATCATAAGGGCCTCTATGGGATTTTCTCAAAAGTCCTGATCAATATTTACTCCCTTGAAATCATTTAAATATCTTCTGAAGGCACATCATAAGCACTCTGGGAAGCTGTTCAACGTCACCTCAAATACCATACTTTTACATTCATGCGCAAGCTGTGTGAATAATTGGAGTAGGTTGTTAGCATGTTGTGTTGTGCACTGTAAATGTGTCATTTTAACAGTATTAACATGGAATTACAAAATACACATGCTCTAGCATCATTACTGTGCATGTACTAAGGATTTTTTTATAATCTAAGACTCACGACAAGGAAATGGGCCACTGGGGTTATATGCCTATTTCTGCTACTGACTCGTTTTGACATTGGGTGGGCTGTTGGGTAGTCATCTTCCCTTTTGTTTTTAGTAAAAAAATAAATACAATTAAATACAGTGAAAAGGAAAAGTATCTAGCTCTTCATCAGTAATTTTATTGGAAAGAGGAAACGTTGCTCTTCTTTTAATATCAACTACAGTAAATTGTACTGAAATTGTATTTAGGGCCCAAGATAAGCTGCTGAATCTCAGAAATTCAGAGGTAACATTTGTATTCCATCTGTAATGCAACCCTTCTCACTAAAACATGCAAGCACAACAGAGTGAATTAAGACTTGTTTTTATTAAGGGAGCATCTTCCGTCCAACTATTCTGCATTCTGGTTACATAACTGAAATGATTAAAACTTAAGTTTCATGGATTTTATTTTTATCAAGGATTCTTTCTTATTGTTTAATAGAGGAAAATTTTCTCGGTTGTTTGTAGAGCTCACTGAATTTTCAAAAGTGCTGACTTAGTTTCTGTGATAATAAAGTACATAAGGCCAAATTCTCCCCTCAGCTGCATAAGCACAGCTGCCATGACTTCAGTGGAAGCTATGTGTGTGCATCCAAGGGCAGAACATAGACCATAATTTTTAGGTATATGTAAATGTTAGTTGGACGCTAATCGAAGGTCACATAGAACTCCTGGCATTGGGCCATGTGGAATAAATTAGACTTTATGTTCATCTTCCTCATTTTTGAAGCTTTTTGTATACTTGAGCAACCAGGATGTCAACTTTAGAGTCTGTTTAGTCATTTTGGATATAAAATTTTACTTAGTTTCCAACCATGAGTTGCTCCATAGAATTGAAGTGCGCTGTTAACTAGCTGTCAAACTCCACTGTAGATGTGTGTGCATTTCAGTGGTGGTAAAGTCATGCCTCTTTAAATGGACACCTCAGCAGGAAGGGTATTACTTAGGTATCTGTTTTATTGGGTTCAGATATTTTAGTCATTTTTTTCATAATGCATGTTATACTGCAAGTGTAATAAGAAGACACTGAAAGGACACGTGCCATTGTGCTATGATGTGTCAGAGATCTTGCCTGATGTACTAAGAAGTCTTAGGAAAACAGGGTCTGTATTTGGTAACAGAATATCTTTTCACTCTACTATTTAGTAGAGAGTTCAAAAATTGAAATGCAACTCAAGACTGAGTCTTAATTTCATAATGGTTACAGAAACCTTCTAATGTATGCACAGACTTTTCCATGTAGGAAGTGAGGTTTATTGAGACCTTATTGAGGAGGACCTTTACAGAGGTCTTTGAAATTGTTGGAACCAACTACAAGATCCACTAGGGCAATCTGTTAATTTATCTGGCACAGATATGCCCTGAAGCAATGTGATTAAACCTATTTTTATAAGTAAAAAATAAATAAAAGTGCAAATCAGTTTCTGAACACTGTGAATGTCTATCTGATATTTTTTATACAGGAACATTAAAGCAATGCAAAGACAGGCCTGCCTGCTGCTCCTTTGGCATATTTGTGATTGTACTGTTATTTTGTGAAAAGAGTTCCTATTCTGAAATGGCACATATTCATAATTCTTATTTTTAGTCCAAATGAAGGTAATAAGAAATGCCCTCAGAACAGTTTGATTCAAATTACACCCATAAGATGGGTAAAAAGTATTTTATCCGTTGTAATGGATGAAAAGCAAAGCTGCATCTGTTTCTCCTCAATGAAAAACTCTTAAGTTTTCCTGCACAATATCTTTGAAAATCTTGTATTGTGCTCACCCAACCTACTGATTACAATACCTAGATATGTATTTCTGATTTGGGCCATCTTTATGTATCCATTTTCTGTCACATGAGAGTACAAGAGGAGTTACCTTTCACTCATAGGAAATATTTCTATTCTCTTATTCTTTTGTCCTGAATAAATACTGGGGATAAAGGTCTAAGGGAGACTTTGCCCTAATTCAATGAAATCCATTACTCCAAAAAATCCAGGATCAGATGACTCGTCACTTCCTACCTATATTAGGGTCCCTGTGAATCCTGAAGTGAAAAACAGAGTATTTATTTGATTTGATTTGATTTTATATGCTGCCCATCCCAACAAAGGTTCAGGGCATCATATAGTAAGATGACAGAGGAGAGCTGGCCAGAATGATGCATTTTGCTTGGACCTTGTACTGATAGGAAAGAGGATCCAGGAAACAATAGGTCCGTTAGTCTTACCTAGGTCCTGGGGAAGCTCTTTGAGAAAATTATCCAGGAGCACATCTGCAAGGGACCAGCAGGGGAGATTATGCTTAGGGGCAACCAACATGGTTCATTAGAGGCAGGTCCTTTCAGACCAACCTGGTTGCCTTCTACAACCAGGTCACAAAAGTCTTGAATGCAGGTGTTGCAGTGGATGTAGTCTTTCTGGACTTTAGGAAGGCCTTCGACATTGTCTCTCACCCCGTTCTCATTAAAAAATTAGGCGACTGTGGTGTCAATGCCTACACACAAATTGGCTGCAGGGCCACAAATTGGCTGCAGGGCCACACTTAGAGAGTGGTGGTGGACAGGTCATTTTCGACCTATAGGGATGTGGGCAGTGGGGTTCCCCAGGGCTCGATCCTTGGGCCCGTACTGTTCAACATCTTCATCAGTGACTTGGATGAGGGGGTGAAAAGCACCTTGTTCAAGTTCACAGATGACACTAAGATGTGGGGAGAAGTGAGCATGCTAGAAGAGAGGGACAGGCTACAACTAGATCTGGACAGGTTACAGAGGTGGGTGGATGAGAACAGGATGGGTTTCAATACGGACAAGTGCAAGGTGTTGCACCTGGGAGGAAGAACCAGGAGCATACCTACAGGCTGGGGAACTCCCTTCTTGTCAGCCCAGAGGCAGAAAAGGGTCTTGGAGTCATTGTTGACTGGAAGATGAACATGGGCTGACAGTGTGGGGATGTGATCAGGAAGGCTAACTGCACTTTGTCATGCATCCACAGATGCATCACGAGCAGGTCGAAGGAGGTGATCCTTCCCCTCTATGTGACATTGGTCAGGCTGCAGTTGGAGTACTGCATCCAGTTCTGGGCGCCGCACTTCAGGAGGGATGTGGATAGCATTGAGAGGGTCCAGAGGAGGGCCACTTGTATGATCAGGGGACCACAGGGCAGGCCCTATGAGGACAGGCTGCGGGACCTGAACCTGTTCAGGCTGAGAGGGGATGTGGTACCTGCCTATAAACTTGCCAAGGGGGACCAGCAGGTAGTGGGAGAGTCCCTGTTCCCCTGAGCACTACCGGGAGTAACAAAGAATAATGGCCGTAAGTTGACTGAGAGTAGATTCAGGTTAAATATCAGGAGGTAGTACTTCACATTCAGGGTGGCTAGGATCTGGAACCAACTTCCAAGGGAAGCGGTGCTCACCGCTACCCTGGGGGTCTTAAAAAGGAGTCTAGACAGTTACGTAGCTGGGGTCATTTGACCCCAGCATCCTTTCCTGCCCATGGCAGGGGGTTGGACTTGATGATCTGATTAGGCCCCTTCTGACCCTACCAACTATGAAACTTGCCATTAACAGTATCCAGGAGTTAAATTTGGAGAAGAAAAACTTTACAACAAGGCCTATAACTAGTGCTTGTTCTTATGAAAGGTTGTAACTAGTACAGGGAAAGTAAAAAAATTAGCTGTTGTTAACCTAAGTGTGAAGTAGAAAAAATTGACTGATAATCTGGATCTGTAGTGACATATTTTTTAATCTAATTTAAGAGGAGCTAGATATATTTCTCATTGTGTGTAGCTTTATTGATAAAATTGTGATAGAAAAGTACTTATGTAGTATAGTATCTGTTTATCATAGAATCATAGAAGTAGGGTCGGAAGGGATCTTGTAGATCTTCAAGTCCGATCCCCCCACCTGGGCGGGAGAAAAGACTGGACTCAAATGAGTCCAGCCAGGTAGTCATCAAGCCTTTTCTTAAAGATCCCCAGGGTAG
>NW_017728931.1:27193761-27255647 GCF_001723895.1 Crocodylus porosus | reverse complement strand
GCAGTCTTTCAATGTTTACTCAACCTCTCTGAGTACAGAGTGATTTGGAATCTCTGTTCTTTGAATTCTCTGTTGTTTATTTCCTATGTAAAAGGTCCAGTTAGCTAAACTGTAGTGGTGAGTTAGAATATAATTTCAGTAGAAATTGTAGTTTCATAGATTTCGTAGACATTAGGAGCTGGAAGGGACCTTGTGAGATCATCAAGTCCAGCTGCTCTGCCATAGGCAGGAAGTCTGCTGGGGTCAAATGATCCCAGCAAGATAAGCATCTAAACGCCTTTTGAATGAGTCCAGAGCAGGTGCTTTCACCACCTCTGGGGGGTGTCTGTTCCAGACCCTGGACACTTGGACTGTAAAGTTTTTCCTTATGTCTAGTCTAAATCAGCCTTCCAGAAGTTTGTGGTTATTAGACCTCATTAGCCGTTGGGGAGCCCTGGTGAACAACTGTTCTCTCAGATCCTGATGCACTCCCCTTATTACTTATAGGGTGCCACCAAATTCCCCCTGAGCCTTCTCTTCTCCTGGCTGAAGAGTCCTATGTCCCTCAACCTCTCCTCATAAAGCTTGCTCTCTCGGCCTTTGATCATGAGGGTGGCTCTTCTTATACTCTCTCAAGCTTATCCACATCCCTCCTGAAGTGGGGAACCCAAAACTGGACGCTAAGGTCGAGGAAAGCAGGAGGATGATGTCCCAGGTTTTGCTGGGTGGATGCATGCCAGAGCTTGGTTTGCTTTGCCAGCTATGACATTGCATTGGTGGCTTATGTTCATCTTGTGGTCAATCAAGACCCACAAGTCTCTTTCGGTCATGCCGCTAGTAAGTGTAGCACTGCCGAGCCTATAAGTGTGATACTGGTTTTTCCTCCCAAGGTGGAGCACCCTGCACTTCTTTATGTTGAATGCCATCAGGTTTTGGTCCACCCACCTTGCAAGCCTGTCTAGGTCGGCCTGTATCCCCAGCCTGTCCCCCAGCATGTCTGCCTTCTCTCATTGTTTAGTGTTGTCCATGAACTTTGCCAGTCCGCATCTGATGCCTGAATCCAGATCATTGATGAAGATGTTGAAGAGTACTGGCCTGGGTACTGAGCCCTGAAGGACACCATTGGTTGCCTCATGCCATATAAGTTGCATATAAGAAGAAAATATAACTAGAGCCAGAGTTGAAAGGTTCCCTTCAATTTAATGCAAGGTCTGGTTAGGGCCTTGGTTCTTACTTAATCCAGTATTGAAGATTTTGCTATATTAGTTTGTCTGTTGACAGGATGGTATCACAGGGTAAAAGTAATGCTATTAATGTTTTGTCTCTTGACTTTGCCATACTCTTACTCAGGAATAATAAGGCATGCAAACAAGACAGATGGGACAGTTCCAATAAATGGCTCTATATAATTTACATATTACAGGTTATCATGGCTCAAAAACTATTCATCTGTACATTGATATAAAAACGGGTTTTCCCCATTGTTCAAGTCAGTGTGCCAGTTTAGTTCTGTTCCAGTATTTGCAGTTATTCTATGATGGGTGTGTCATCCAGATGGATTTATTCAAGCACAATATGAAAATAGCCAGTCCAGAAATAGGAACAATCCTCTTGCAATATAAGTCACCATGTAAAACTTGACAAAGATATCACAAGGTGCAGTATAACTTCATAAGAACTTATTTACTGTGTGGTATATGATAGAGAACTTTTTTTTCTAGTAGTGGAATGAAAAAAACTTGCTGTTATGTGGGATGTAGGATCCATCTTTTGGATGAGAAATAAAATGGAATCCTTTTTCAATTACAAAAGTTAATGATCAAGTAGTACATGTTACAAAAGGAGGGTGTTAACCCCAGTGTCCTGACTAAATTCTAACTTATATCTTCCCACCTAAAAAATTCCCCTACACTTAGAACTTTATGTTGGATAAATTATATTTTACTTCCTGCTACAAACTTTCATGTAGCATTTCTCTGGTATTGATCAACAGCTGTACTCTTCCATTCAAAGGATGGTAGATGTATAAACTCTTAAGATTCTTTGTAATGAAAAGAATTATGTTAGTGTAAAATATCAGCTTTTTTATTGTTAATTTTTGTCTTATTCTTATTTCACTTCTGCATCTGCTCCCATATGCTGCCTTACTTCTTGGTAAGGAACACTCCCATTGAAATTGGTATGCAGTCTATATACTGCTAATGCTGAATTATATTAAATGTATAGGAAAATCTAGTAATCTTCATCACACGAAGGGGGATTGGTAATGATGATTCATTATCCATGAATGACTAATTGTCAGTAGTTAACCATTTTCAGCTTTTTGAGAGATATATTTGCACGCCACATTGAGATACAGGAAAGAGTTGAGCTTTGACATTTGTAGTGAAGAAAAAATATATTATAAAAATTGCAAGTGCAAATTACATGCATTTTGGCTTGGTATATGAGAAGTATGAGATTATATAGATAAATGCTTAATGCAAAGTTTTTTATTCCAATAATTCGGAGTACTTGCTATATAATAATTGCATGATTATGATGGAGTAAAATAATTAGGCAGAGATTTTTTGCCTTGTGTCCTTACATGCACTCATTGCCAAAATAGTAGATAATTCTGCAAAAGTGTAGTGGATTATCTATGTTTTGTTCAGCCAAGAAGGCCAAGTATCAGTTGGCTTGAGGGAAGCTTTAAAAGAAGCATACCTTTTAAGTCAACTTAATCTCAAGACTCAGTTCCATTGTTATTTAGGATGCATTTTTGGCAATACTGAATATTGAATACTGAATCATAATGAATCATCATTACCAGTCCCCCTTGGAGTGATGAAGATGACCAGATTTGACTGTACATTTAATGTAATTCGGCATTAGCAGTATTGCCAACACTAACAGATGATGCATTAGACAAAGTGTTTTATGTATAAATCAGTAGGACTCTGATTGGGACTCAGTGAACAGACTAATAAACCACAGTGATGAGTTGTCCCAGTAGCTAATTAACCACATTTCATTTCACTTACTTGGGATTTCCTTTCTAGTTATTTTCACTTGAAAGTACTTTGGTTATTGGACATTGTGACTGGGTTTAATTTTTTACAGATTTTAAAAACTGTTTTGAGGAATCAGGATATCTACCTATGTGTCTCTTTTAGAAGATGCATCATAATTGAATATAGGTAGTTGTCTTTTTGGAGGTAAATATACTTTTTCCCACACCATGCCATGTAAAAGATGTTGCTAAAAAACTACCAAACCATTTCTGTACACTGACCCAGATACTAAATTCCAGATACTTGTGTAAGGCAGAATTTCAGTATGTGCTAGAAGTGGAAAGAGGGAAAGATGTTAATTTTCTACTTGTTTTATGGAATTAGATTGTCTTTATCCAAACTATGTTCTTTGTGCACAGGTAAGACAAAATATTAAGTACAATTTTCAAAAACTCCTAAGTCACAGCTAAATTTTGAAGGTCCCTAATAACTACCATTGATTTCAGTGATAATCCTTTTGAGAAGCTGTCTTTTTGGAACTGGAGATTTACTTTTAAAAATTACTTAAGCACTAGCAGCTGAAGCTTAGTAGAAAAGTTAATGGGACTTTGGCTCCAAAGTCACTTTAGATGTTTTTGAAAGTTTGGTCTTCATCTAAATCAAAGAAGATTGACTACTTTCTATAAAACTGAATTTTCATCTGTTGAATGCAAATAAATTGCTTTTTGCATGTGAGATTCACAGAAAATGAGTGATTATGGTTGTAATTTTACCTGTACTGCTCTGTGTAAAAACTGTTTTCATGGATAGGTAGACCCAAAGCCTAAGCTGCTAATGATTCATGTTGATACTTTTTTGCTCCAAAATTCCAGTTTCTACCACTATAGTTACTAAAACCATTCACCAAACTGAGGTTCTATAAAAAATGAAAAATCTGATAATAATGGCCTTGACACGAGGACTAGCCAGTTGAATGCAAAATGTTTTGCTCTTCTGCTGTCTTGCTGCTGATGCTAAGATAATACCAGCATCTAATTCTAAATCATTTTCTTTGTTATGACTTATTTTCCCTAGCATAATATTTCCAGGCATGATTTGGGCCACCTGGGCTTGTACCTCTTGAAATGCTGCTTAATTTCCCTGTTTGTCACTTTTAAACAACAGTGCCATTGTTGTGTTAAAGTTCTTCTGGGCTAGGTACAGGCAGTCAAAAAGCCTAAGGCTGAATTGATTCAGTCTTTGCAGGTTAGTCTAAGCTGCACACATCAAATTAAATTGAAACAGAAGTGAACAGACATTTATCTTTGATTCAGGAAATGCAGCCACATGCCTGCAGTGGCTCAGGCCAGAAGCCAAGGGGGGGCACTAGAGCACAGCTCTCTGGCTGTGTTCACTTCTTCTTCCTACTTCCCCCGAGGTCTCTGGGATTTGCAGTCCAGAATTACAGCAGCAGGACTCTGCAGGGCTGTTCATCACTTCCTCTTCCTGCTGCCTCTGAGATTTGTAGTCCACAGATGAAGCTAGCAGGAAGTTTGAGCAAAGGAAGGGGTGTTTAACTCTGCTCCCTGGCCCCAACCCCCAGTCAGGGTTTTCCTGAAGAGGCATTCCCCCCTGCAGACTGGACTGCATCCCCAACTGGGCTTCCCCCCCTCCCCTCCCCTTTTTAGCTACCCCTCACTGGTCCAGCTAGGGATCAAAGGGGTGGGGCTAGCCCTTCTCTCTGGAGCAGACAGCCCAGAGCTGGAAAGCATGCTGGGAGGCCGGAGGACTGTACTTTAACTTGAACCAGGAAAGGGGTCTGTGGCAGATGTTTTATGAACCAGTTTGACCCAAATCAGTTAGGTCTGAAACTGCATTCAACCAGGTTTATCTTAAACCAGTTTCAGTCATTTTGAAACTAGTTTATGTGCACTGAACTTTTTTTTGTTACAGGATTAAACCAGTTGCTGATTACTTAAACTGATTTATGTGTAACTACTGTCTCTAGCTCTGGAGTTTAGTATTGGAGAAACAACATGACCTCTCCTAAATTAAATTATAGTAGTGCAGCATTAGTTTATGTTAGGTTGTCGCCTAGAAACTTAATTAACCTTGTTTCCGCAGCCAGTAACCCAACACATTGTACCATTTCACTAGTAAGAAAACATGCGCTGATGCTCTTTTTCATATGGAATAAGTTTGTATTCTCTAACTGAGTTACACTTCAGACTAGTAAAAAAAATTCCATTTAAAATTGGATTTTTGATAGAAAATAGAGTTATAGAAAAAACATGAAAAAACATCTGCTTACTGTTGAAGAATTTTTTGCCTTTTCAATAAAATACAAAATAGTTTGAAAACTGAATATTTGTGATACACAAATGGTGGTACATTGCTTCATGGAAGTTATAATTCAGGAGCCTCATGTTTCCATTCTCTTCTCTTGGTTTGGTTCTCTAGCTGAACTGTATCTTGTGTGATGCACCACATCCCAAGATGCACTGAGGAGACTGCAGTGCACTATGGAAAGTGCAATTCATTCTGTACAGATTTTTATGTTACCTTGTAGCTGTAGTATCTGAGTGCCTTCCAGCAGAGCACTGAATAATGTGACTAACATCTTTGACATATGGTTCATTCTCTCTTTTTGTTTCATTGGAGGTAGAATTGTGCACACTGGGCACATCTACACATTCATTAATGCACAGTAGTTGCTGCGGATTTAATTTAGTACTTGCTTAATGAAGTACTAACCAAATGCACAGTAACTACAGCTGCTGTGTAGTAGCACTGATACATGGTTTTTTCACAATGCTTATTGCACCGTAGCTTAATAACACTGCAGAATAGCATGGTTTTTGACTGGCACGCTACTGAGCAAGCTTTTCCACTATGGTAGATAGTACCATTATGACAGTGGAGATCTTTCTTTTGGTACTATAAAGGATCTTGTGTGTAAACTGGGTATAAACCATGGAGAGTCTTGAAGATAGGGCCTGAAACCTTGTAGTTTTATGCAATAGTCTATGAAAGCCTATTTCATTACGTGAGGCAAGACTAGATGTGAGTTGGGGAGCCTGTACTCCTGAGGAGGACATACTGTAGCTTTTGGTAGAAGGGGAACATTTTCAGTTTTCACCCGAATTGCCTGTTTTTTGTTTGTTTATTATTTATTTATTTTATTTTTCAGTAGGGAAAACCTGTCCTATTTCAAGCAGTGCTAGTGCGTCTCTGAAAAGGTGAATTAGATGCATGCTATGAATTGTAGACCTGATCCTGCACTGAGCTCTGCATAAATGCATGACCCGCATCTATGTTGATTCATTGTAGGATTAGGCGGTATTGAGGATCAGTAGGTTGTATAATGGAATCATGTCACCCATTACTGTTAGAGTGAAAGGCAATAGCAGCAACTCAGCAGAATCTGTGGGTTGGAAATAAAGAACTCAGTTGCAATTCCAGGTTAACTTTTAGAGTAAATGTAATTTGCCAATGTGAGGTTGGCCAGGAAACTGGCTCACATGCTTACTCTTTGACAAGTGTCATGTAATAATTTTTAGAGCAGCATTTCTAAACCTGTGGGTCACAGACCAAAAGTGGGTCACAAGAATATATGAAAGGATTGTGAATAAACTTTAAAAATTGATTATCCTTTAAAGGAGAAAAAAATGGGAAACCATGGGTTTTCCCCTGCAGCCTGGCAGTTTTAGACTGCGAGGAGCTGCTTGGGGCCCCCTATGCCCCAATCACACTCCCACACACTGAGGAGTTGGGGTCTGGGGGCGAGAGGCAATGGGTCAGGAATGAGGGGCACTGCACTGGGACTGGCCTGCTACAAAAAAGGTTAAGAACCACTGATTTAGAGGACTTCAGTGAAATAGATGCCTGAAATATAGCAACTCTCTAGCCTTTTGCATGTACATGAGTCAAGCCTGGATACAGAAGTATAAGCACCTTTTTTTTAGCTTCACCTGCTGCCAACACCTGCATTTTCTTTGGAGGTCCTTCATGCATAGAGGAATCTAGACCCCTTATGAGTTCTAAGTCTACAAGGTTGGGTTCTTTTGAAAGCTTTTGGTCCTAGAAGAGATTTAGCTGAAAACAGAGTTGAAGAAAACAGAGGCTGTAGTATAAATACTGTGGCCATTTCTATTCACCTTTAGAAACCAGTTGTTCCCTTGCTTGGCTCTCTCCCTGCTGTCAATCCAGAGAATGTCTCAAACTTCATTTGGGCTCCTTTCACAGAGTTTGCTTATCAGTCTGAAAGGCGTCTGTCTGATCTTTCCTTTTGCATGCTTTCACTTTTAAGATCTTCCCTTTCTTATGTAAAAAAGGCAATTAGAGTCGTATCTGTTTATTTTAAACAAAATGGCTGTTAATTAGCGTGATCAAAAACCCTGCCATTGTAGACTATGGGTTTCACTTTGTAGTTGTACTGAATTGCGTACAGTTTGGTGCCAGCTGACATGATAGCAGCACAAAGTCTAGTTTTTTTTTAACTTAATGAACAAACAGATTTATGAGGCTTTGTTATCTTCTGGTTTAGATCTATAGGTTCTGAATGCATTATTTAGAGTTCTTGTTTCTTAATGACTAATGTCATGTTGTTACTTATTAAGAGTGCTTTAACTCAGTGAAGAAGTTTCCCTCTCCTTCTGTATCCTCTTTTTTTCCCTTTTCCTTCATTTTTTGATGGCTTAATTAAACCAGTATGTGTCGGGTACACAAAACGGATAAGATGCAGTTCCATATAGTCTCTTTCAGATGCTTTCTTGCTAAGTTTCCAGTAGTGTAGCCCTTGAGGATAAGGGGGAGGGGGAATTTGGGTTTTTTTGTTACCCCTACATTGAAAATAGGGGCAGTTCTTGACCTTCTTTTTCTCATTTTTTTCCTGCTATTCATTTAAGGTAACTGGAAGAGAGGTTCCCACAGCCAATCTTGACCAAGGTTTGGTTGAAATTTAGAACACAAAGGGTATGTTTACACATTGCCATATGGCTATATTACTATGGTACCATGCATTAGCATTTCCAAAAGGAAGTACTAAAGCACAGCACAGTAAGGGTGGTTACAGCACTGTGTGCATAGTGCACAATTAGATTTCACTGGTACATTGCCATAGCGGCACGCTATACCGGAGGAATGTGCTGCTATGGTAATGTAGTTGGCAAATCTGCATAATCGCTAAGTCGCCATATTGCACCGTATGGCAACGTAGTGTGTCTCTACATCACCATAAGGTGACCTATAGATGCACTCAAAGGGCACAGAATAACTAAGGGCTGATTATGAACCCCCCTAACTCATGTTAATCAATCATTACTCATATATATGGATGCACTGGCTTCAGGTGACTGTCTGATTATTTTTGCGAGTGAAGAGGCTAACATTTTCACAATGCCTTAATTTTTGGGTATTCAACTTGAGATACTGTAGAGGGGTCTAACTTTTCCACTTGAGCTTTTTTGGGAAATGATACAAAAAATGTGTAAAATTGTGACGCTGGGTGTTAGCAAGTAGAGTCGAGAGTTCCTTAATAAATCATCCTGCCCATTCATCTCTCAGTACAGTACTGTGAACTGAAGAACACTTTCCAGAATTTTGTCCAGTCTAAACTTAAATTTCTCAAGCACTGAATTTTGTACGAATTCTACAAGGTAACAGATTTCAGTGTTAACTTTCAATGTTTTCTGCTGCTCAGCCTAAATTGACCTGTTATTTCTAATTATAATTTATTGTACTGTTATGTCATTAACTGTCTACTTTTTTGTCAACTGGCCTCTGTACAAGGAATCCAGATGAAATGGTTATGTTGCTTAGAGAAAATTAAATACAGATCAAGCTCTAAATTCAGAATTAGCATGACTAAAATGGGCAGACTTGTTTGATATTTTTTCCTCAAACTTTTGCACTGACGATATTTTTATAATGAGTCCCCAAACACACTTTTAATTAAGATTAAATAACACTATTATTACCTGAACTTAAATGTTAGACTGTTTGTCTTACTATAAAATATTGCGTTCCTCAAATTTGGAATACTCTAATACCAGTATATAAATTGATGGTTTGCCCTTAACTGGCATATTCGTTATCTTTTAATCACCTTTGACAAAAATCTACTTAAAATAAAGAGAGTTTTAAAATTGTAAAAAATACTGTAAGATGTATTTTGAAGTTAAAATCTGTTTCCGAAGGAAAAAAGAAGCATTCTGTTTCTGAAAGGCTGAAATAGAGCATTCAGAACTTAACAAAATGCTGTTAGTCCATTTTTTTCCAAATGAAATTTCATCAAAGTAAACATATTCCCATGGGAAGCTTTAGTTTGGATGAAACAGCATTTTTTTGTGGGAGGGGGAACCATTCCACTTTAATGAGATGAAATAGAAAACATGTAGTAAAGGTATATAATATAATATAAAATAAAGAACGGTGCAGAGGAGGTGGTAGTTTCTACTAGCAGTAAATTATAAGCTGCTGTTCACCTTTTTCACAGTGCAAGAACAAGGTAGCATCCATAGAGAGAGAGACAGAATAAAGAATTAAAATTGATAAAGGGAAATATTTTATAACCAAATAATTAAACTGTATATATCTGAGCTCTAGATATTACCAGAATGAAAAAAAAAAAAGTAAGATGTTCATGTGGTTAATTAGAACATCCCCAATTACATTAGGTTGGATACAATTATGAGAGGCAGAAACCATCAAGCTTTGAGGGCAAACTAGTTGATCAGTGAGGTAGGTAAGAACGAAATGTCTTTTTGGGACAGGTTAATGGGTGGATCTAGACTTTTCAAAAGGGAGGTGCAGATGTGTCACAATCACATATAACACAACACACACTTTCCTCTAGTTAAAGGGAAACTAGATCCTTTACTAATATGTTGGGGGAGCTACCATTATACTACTTAGTTTAAGATGAAAGCAAAAAAACAAATATAACTATTGGAATGTGCACTAATTTGCTAGATTACTCATAAAGTTTAAAAATCACAATAAATTAGGCAAAGGCAGTTAAGATAGCCAAAAGATATTGTGTCACTAGTCCTGTAGTCATTGTAGTTAAATGGACATCTCTTATTCAAATTCATATAACAAAATCTAGCCTTCATAAGAGTCTTGACAATGCCTCCAGTACTTCACTGTCAGTTATTTCTACTCTTGAGTTATATTGCCATACCTGAATTAAGGTTTTTAGCTAGAGCTAAAAACAATCTGCAGGGATGTGAAACAGGAGAGAGACATTACTAGGAATTGCAGAAGAAAGGTGTTCATTGAATAGTGGAAAATCAGGGCAGTTAAAAAGGATAGAGGTCACTAACACCTGTGGAGTTGACAGACAAAAGCAGGAATCAGGGAGCAGTTAATGACCCATGGAGTCAACAGACTCTCTCAGCATTGCCTGGATAGAAATGCTGCTAACCCTCCCAGTTGATTTTAAAGTTTTGGTAGAGCAGGAATCAAAGTGGGGTGCAACTGCACTACAACACTCCTGTAGGATCCATCTGTGGACAGGTGATTCCATAGCTGTTCATTGTCAAGATTCTCTGCATCTGTTACTGGCAATTGTCAGAAATAGGATACCAGGTTAGTAGGAGTGTTACTATAATTCATTATAGTAATTCTTATAGAGGTATAAAGAACAATGCAATGTATATATTTATGGCATGTTGGGTAATTTCTTAGATAGTTATATTTAATTAACTTAGAGTATGGTACTTATGCTATTGAGCTAAGAGAAGTAGGGCTGTAATCCATCAAAGCAGTTCAGCATATGCTTAACCTTAAGCACATGAATAATTCCATTCTGTTCAGAGTCTTTGATCCATGTCCTTAAGTGATTTGCTGGCCTCTTATAATTATATATTATATAGATAACATTTGTTTATTAAAAGCAGTTTTTAGATCTCAAAAATTATCCAAAGAAACAACATGAAGAAGTGTACTTATCCTGCTGTACTGCAGAAGTACACAGAAATTAGTGTTTTCAGTATCCTTTCTTGCATGTCATGGTCCATCATACTATCCCTACAATTTCTGCCTTTTAGAAATCCCTAGACATTTGTAGCCAAAAAACCAATAGACATTTAATCAGGCTGTAAAGAACTTGTTCTAAAAACTGGAGGAGTTAGTAGGACGTTATATAGGCTATTAACTTACTATAGTGAGTTCTCTTCCAATATTATAATTCTTTGTTAAGTTCTTTAGGAGGATTTATAATAAAAACAGGCATAGAAAGGCTGTTATTGTCTTTTACATTCTACAGGATGTTGGATGTTGTTTAAGATGCTGTCAGTAAAAATAAGAAAATGAGACTATGTTCTTTTTATGAAAAAATTATAACCATTGTGTGTGTTGGAGTTGTTGCTGCTGTCTTTATTTACCAGCCTTTTGTCTTTGCTTTTAGCTAGTGTCTTTTGTATTTCCTTTCCTTGTCTGCTTCCAAATATATTCTATGGTACATCATACTGCAGAAAGGCATGGTTTATCTTTAATACAACAGAAACATTAGAAGACCTATGGTTCAAATATTGGATCAGATTCTTAGTGAGTCAGTAGAGGGGGTGTGGGTGACCTGCTCTCACTTTATCTCGTCCTACTTGTCTTTTAGTAATGACTTATATTTGGCATGTTGGAATTGTTGATCTGCAATCCAGTAGTCACACATACACATTAGCATAAGGGCTTTCCACTGAGAGTGGAGACAGATGTAACAATTGTATTCATATGAAAGGATACCACTGCAAACTATAATAATGCGACTGCTACATCTGAATAATTCTGCAGCAAATAGAAGTGTAACAACTGAAGTGTAGCAAAAACACTCCAACTTAACTCTGCTGCACCCTGGGGGCAGGTTGGTGATTTAGCTTATCTGTACTGTTACAGGATCCTACAGATTTATGTTAGATCAGTGGAACTCAACCTTTTGGAGGACTGGGCAGAGGTTTTCGACCTGGTAGCACTGAGAGCTACCACTCCCCTCCAGTAGGGAAGGAGATAAGAGAGGTAGCTGCCAATGTTAGAGGGAGTGGGAGGTGGGGGCAGGGAGAGAGGAAGAGAGCTTATAGTAACACCTGCTTGGGGAAGGAGGGGAGGGAGGAACTTATCTTTGGTAAGCACCTGGAAAAGTGAAAAGGTTACCTCTGGTAAGTAGTATGTGCCTGGGTGGGAGAGAATAAACATCACCTTCCATAGCGGATAGGGGAGATGAGAGAGCAGGGAGGCAGTAGGGGGGATCAGCAACATGGCACATTCACCTGGCCAAGCCAGTTGCTGTTGACTCCCTGTGTCACAGATCAGATTCAGTAATTTCAGCGGCTGCATCTGGTCCACAGGCCATAGGTTGGGCACCACTGTACAGCAGAGATGTGCTCCCAAGCAGCAATTACCCCACCCCTTTTAAAGTGGCTGACATGAAGTTTGTCCATACCCCAAGAAGACTGGGAAGTCACTTGCTTGCCTGGGTAGAGGGCTGATGTCTCCATCTCCTTTCAGCAATAGCCCAGTGGTCTTGTTCCAAACCTTTACTCTCCATGAATGAATTTACTGATTGCTGCCTACATAGGAACTGATTTGATAAAATACATGTCCAGCTTTTGTATCATGGAAGACTGGGAGAAGCCGTGCCACAAATCATGAAAAAATCTATTTTCCATTTTTTTTGTTGTCTTGAATCAAAGGCATATTTTATAATAAACTGTCTCCTTAATCCTTTCAGCACTGACATGTTTTTCTGGACTACCAGGTAGATTTCTTCTTAGACAGAAATATATATGACAACTTTAGAGAGTTAATGAAAGGATATGTGAAATGGCCCATAGGATGTAAATATTACTACACAGATTTGTATGTAATAAAAGCCCCCTCACAGCATAGCCTTCCTTATCATTCAACATTAGTTATGTCCAGGACTATTCAGCAGTGACAATGAAGGCTCCCTTCTTATCTGAGAGCAGCTTGCTTAGCCAAATAAATTCCATGTAAACTCATTACTTTCAGATAATTGGGCTTCTGCTGTGTACTTGGCTTGGCCTATGCACAATTAGTGTTGATTTGCAGATGAATGTACAATACTGTGTGCTACTCTGTATATTGCACATAGGAGTGTAAAAAATACCACATGCAACTCCCAACTAAATGGTCTTGTCTGAAGATGCTCTATATAAGCCTGTGAAGCAACACTGTCTGGAAAAGGTGAAAATATAGCAAAAGGTTGCAGGAAAAACAGAATCTCTTCTGGTTTGAAGTAGCAGAGCAGTTTCCTCCCCCACCAGTTTGGGACTAACAGTTTTCCCCCAGAAATTAGTTCATTAGTGTGTATTGCTATTCATGCAGGAAGGTGTGTGCTGACCTGCGGCTGTATGTATTTGAGTAGAAAATGTCACCTCATATCAGATTTGTAATACTCCCAGCCTGTACTGGCCCAGGGCATATAATCTCTTGAGATCTTCCATAATGCACAGTGACTGCATCACTACAGCCGAATCAAAACTTCAGTGTGTTCAAGGAGAGGATAATGGTTGCCACCTTATGCAACTTAGATAAATGACAAGTTTGGGGAAGGTCAAAGCTTGGTGTATTAAGTCTCCCACATCTTACAGAAAATATATTTCTCCCCCATTCCAAATAGAGCCTCTACTGCTCCACTTGCTCTTCAGAGAAAAATTTTAAAACTAAACAGGTACCCAGAAGAGTGAGTGAGTAGTGCATGGCTGCTATATTTTGACGTGGTTCTTAAATTGTCCTTCATTGTCAAAAGCTGTTAGGTTGAAGAGTGAAATATGCTCTGTGAGTGTCTGTAGGAATTGGTAATTATCTTTAATTCTCTACAGGGGTGTGCAGAGGTGGGGGACATTTGCATGTGTGTCAGAAGGGGGCTGGCAGAGGGAGTAGATGGGAGAGAAGGGCAGGTGATTTTTGGAGAGTGTAGGTGGCAAAATGAGTTAATATTGTCTCCTTTCCCCTTCAGTGACCTGCTTCCAGAAACCACTTTGTTTTGAAATTAATTTAGTGATCTCTGTCTGATTCTTTGCTCACATTTTTGTCTATGTCCTATAACCATTTCAACCCCATTCCATGAGCTATGTATTTTAATTAAATTGGCAGGTTCTGTAGAGGAGACCATACTGGTATAAACAGGGTGACAAAGGGAATGGGGAAGGGAAAGGGAGTCAGTCATTTCAGGCACAGCCTGAGGTTGCACTTGCAGAAGCTGTATGCCTGTAGGTAGAAAGCTTGCACAATGCCTGTATGCACTGGCTCTGATTTTTAGCCAGAGCTATCAGTCCTTCACTGTATGGAGCCATCAGATACATCAGTCTTCATACCATCAAAAAAAGGAGTAAGTTTTGAGCCTAAATGGACTGACTGAGTCATGGGCAGTTTGTGTTAGGAGCCGTTCTCAACACTGATAAATGCATTTATAGCCTTTACAAAAAACTTTGAAGTGACCAGCCTTAACTTGAAACAAGAATGGAAAATATAACGTTGCATGCCTTAATGCACATATGGTCTCCATCTATAACTACCCACTCATTCTATTGTAGTTGGTCCTATCAGTGTAAGTTTCTTTATGTCTAGGTGGAGGGGAAAGATTAACAATGTTGTTGCACTGCTTAGTTCTTGGCTGAACTTCTTTTTGTTACTTTCAGTGTAAGATGTGTTTTTTCCCCTTTTCTTTTGAAAGCTACAAAGTACAGTGACAGAAACTATCATATTCAATTGGACATGCTTTCTACAGATTTGTTAAGGATTTACTCTACACATTTGTAGTGTTTAGTTGTCATGGCAATGACCTCAGTGGCAAGAGGGAACAGCCTTTAGGTTGGACCTCATATTTTCCTTTCATTTCCATTTAATTTGATTTGACTGCAAAATGTCACTTCCATTGCATTGATTAAGCTTCATTGCTGCCACCAGGCCTGTTAGAAAGGTGAAAGGGCAGGCCAGTGGCTGTCATTTCTCTCCCTCCCCGCCCTTTTCTGATATCAATACAGATGGGTTTTTAAGATGAAAAATGAGAACTCCTTACCTTATTTTTTTTTAAATCTCTACATTGTTGTACAGTAATAGCAAAAAAACACTGCAGAAGCACTGCTGTAAGATGTCGTGTTGTACAGCTTTTCCATTACTTCCTTTTTTTTTAAATTAAGGATTTCTTCCATTAATGGTGACTTGGATTTGCTGTTTCCATCAAATCACTCTGAGAAATAAAATAAAAATGGATTTATGCTCCGGCACTTCTTTCATATCTAGAAACCATATTTAAAAGCGGACAGTTGTCTCTTTATCAAAGTGTCTTTTATCTGCAGGGCGTATAATGACTGCCTACCGACTTGGCTGAGACCAGTAATTAGTGCAAGCTCAGTGAAGAAAATTCCTCTTCGGACAGACTTGTTTCCAGTTGTTTTGGTATTTGCTGATTATAGAACAGGCATCAGATTTTAGAGAAAACACTGGTAGAGATTAGGGGTTGTTTGAAAAAGCAGTTTTATTATAAGAAAACAGAACTAGAACACTGCCACAGAGCTTTACAATAGTAGTCAGGAAGATTCAGCTGTTCATTGGGGCTCTTGTTTTCTTACTCTGTCTCACCTTCAGAGAATGGATCATCTTGAATGTTGCTTCATCTCATTCCAGGGTAAAATTTCACCTGGGTAATTTGATAAAAAATGAAACATAACATATGGCAAGGAATAAATGGGATCTAGGTAGGACCATGTATAGCTTAAGACAGGGGTGTCAAACGTATGGCCTGCAGGCAGGGTCCAGCCTACGGATCTGGCCCCTGGTGCTGCCCCTGGGTCTGATCAGACCCACACAGGGTATGATGCATGCCTGTAGTGTGGGGCTGATCTGCAGGCCAGATCAGGCCTCTGGACTCCCTACCCCTTCCAGTTCTGGTCTGGGATTGGTGCCACCTGTGGTCAGAGTAGCAAGTGCAGTGCATGCAGTGCCTGCCCCACCAGCTCCACCCCAGCACAGGTGCCATGTATGGCACTGCATGAGATGTCTGTTTTGGCCACTTACCACATGTGGCATGGGTCCTAGACTGGCTGGAGTTGATGACACAATAAAATGGGATGTAAGCCACAAAATTATTCAACAAAATATGTGTACTAATTTTGTGGTTGGTTTCCACCAGGACTTAAATTGAATGTATGGCAGGGTTAGGATTCGCCCCAGGGTTTCAACTTGCCTCTGCCAGATTGTGTGGGATCAGGGGTTACATCCCGTTGTACCTTTAAATGAAAATCTATTAGCAGCCTAAGACTAATGCAAAACCATCCTCTTTCTGTTGACAGTTAGCTTACATTAGTGCGTGTGTGTGTGCATGAGGGAGGGAGGGAGCATGCTCTTCTCTTGCATTTGGTTTTCCACTTGTGTGTCAGTTTTTCACTCTTGTCAGATTAGAATTTTAATATTTGGCATGCCTTTTAAAAGTACTTTGATGTCCTTTGATGCAAGTGCTAAGTGTGGTTCTTTTTCTTATTGTTACTATGACCTGTTTTTGAAAGGGTAGGCCAAAACAGTAACTACTGGCAATCAATAGTTGGCAATCCCAACCATAGCATCCATGGTAGAGGTATAACCTTTTGGAATCGCAAGCCCTATCATGACAGAAGCGAGGAATTAAACAACAGTCTTTCACCATCATGGTTGCATGTCATTTGCTTTAACTTTAAACTCTATGTATAAAAATGGGGGTGAGCCAGGAAGGAAAAGATCAAATATCTTGGAATCCCAGCATATTGAAAGGATTTTTCAATGCAGCCTCTTTTGAAACACAAAGGAATTTGTCTGAGGAAAATTTTGGTTCTTGATTCCCTTTGTTTTCTCTCAACCTATCCACTCCACAAAGCCCACCAAATGTATTGTGTGACTGAGAGTTTGAAAAAGTTTCCTGCAGACTACAATCAGCAATGAAGAGCTCAGCAGCCTGTATGGTAAACTCAGGACCCTGCAGGATTTAGACCCTTGATGCAGATGGTGGCAGTGGTGGATCAGCAGATTTTTTATATCTTAGAAGCATGCCATTTTATTTTAAGTATTTGATTTGCATCATTAGGGGGAGATGTGATCTCATCCAGGTAAACATACTTGCCCTATTTAAGTCTCTGAAAGAGATGTAGTTTGATTCCATTGAACAAAGTGAGCAAGATTTAGCAGCTTCAGCTCCAGCACTTTTTTTTTCTTCTCAGCAGGAGCTGAGTACTGGCACTTCTCCCACAGAATCATTTCTTGCTGTTTTTCTCTTGAACAAGAACAAAAAATGAAGGAAAGATTAAAAGGCAGAAGTAGACAGATTTAAAGGAGGACGATTAACACTGAGGTCTGACAGGACCTGTTTGAAAATGTTCACTCCCCTTATGTCACATGAACCAAAGCCATGCTGCCTCCTTCAGAACCCTTTATAACCCACACTCCCACACACAGATACTGTCTGCTTCCTAATGGAAACAGTTTATAGTGGATTCCACCTTTGTGTCTCTTCTTGTTTTGTTTGACCATTAGCATTGCACCAAACAACAGTGGTGTAACGGGGGTGGGGAGGGTGACAGGGCCTGTGCACTGACTTGTGGGGTTGCAAAGAAAAGCAGTGGGTGCCAGCAGCCATGTATTTGTGATTGCAAACTGGAAGCTACCTTTTCCTTTTTTGCCCCAGATGCCTGGCTGCAACCCTACACTGCTGCCAAACAGTTGCAGGGAGACACAAAACTAGACCTGAAATCTGGTCCATGCTTGCTGAAAGACCCAAACTAGTGCTAAGTTTTGAATACAGCTGAATTTATTTCTGCTTTAGATGGAAACTGCAGAGCTTTGAGTCTTTCTTATTCTAATTCAGTCCAAGGAGAGAAACAGACTGAGTCATGTAGTTGATGTTTTCTTCTGAAACCATCAAACCTAAAAACTTAGTGAACCATGGGGGTTGTAATGCAAAGCATGAAAAGGTTTGGATGAATCCTTGTGGCCCAACATTTTTTCATACCAAGATATTTATCAAGCAGTGATATCGTGGCTATATTCATCCAGACAGTACGGTGTCATCACAGCACTTCTGTGGATTAACTGAGCTGGTTTGTCATTAGGCCTATGAGAGAAAGCAGTGAGAATCAGAAGTACTCTCCAAATGTGGGCAGGAATGACCTGTAGACTTTTAAGTTAGATTGGAAGTGTAGTTAAGATTGCACATTTTTCAGATACAACAGGCCTTGATCCTAATGGTGGCATATGGGTACTGACTTGGTAAAACTAATAGAAATAAAGAGGAAATCATAGACCTGTTTTCTTACTTTTGAAATCCTGCCACTTTTTTTCCTTGGGTTTGATTGTGTTAGAACAGTGGTGCACAAACTTTTAGCCCTACATGCTGAGTGAGTGCTGTGTGGCTGGTCTGCAAGCTGGATGCCTTCGGGGTCACCACCTGAATTGGGCCCTGCGCCACCCCAGTCTAGCATGCAGGGTCACTCTATCCAGCCCATGAGATTCTCCAGGGTTCCAGAAATTTGGCAGCAGGAGACAGCAATTGACACTGCCATTGCTTTGCTGCTGCCAAATTTTCAGACCTGTAGGAAACCCAGTAAGCTGGGTGACATGGCTCTGTGGGCTGCATCTGACCCATAGGTTGGGGGTTGAGCACTGCTGTACTTGAACAGTGATTCTCAGTGAGGGTACCACAACACCACGGGGTGTTGCCAGATTGTTTGAAGGGTGTCTTGAGGTGTGAGGAGATAAGCAGGTAAGTGCTGGCTCAATCTTGTTCCTGCCTAGCTGCTCTTCCACCTTGCTGGCCCCTTCAAGATGGTAAACACTGTAATATATATATTAATTTTTGAAATTGGGTGCCACTCAATTCATGAAAATTTTGGAGGTGTGCTTCAAGTCTAGTGAGGGATGCCTTAACTGCAAAAAAGGCTGAGAACCACTGTACTGCCTCAGAACTGCCACAGTAGATCTATTACTTTAACATTTGATCAAATTTACAACACAAATGGGCCTGTTTTAACATGGTATTAGTGAAAACTATAAAATCGTGCATTGTATTGGGTGAGTGACCAATAACAGAGAAAAGTGAAATTAAGACCTGGGGAAAGTATGAAGGTGGGTAACTAAAGGTGAGGAGAGACTTTAAATGTTGTATAAAATGAAATGATGTACAGTCTGTAACATAAGGATATCTTGATGTGTTAATACCCCCCACTCCCTCCTCACCCTGAGATCACTTTTTGTTCAGTATTGTCTAGTGCTTCCTTTTTCTTTTCTTTTTTTTTTTTTTTGCACTACATTTGGCTCGCTGTGTGTGTGAACATATAGAACATGAGGTATGTGTTTGTAGGACTGAGAGAGAAAACAATTTCATGTCTCCTCCTATTTTGGCCTTCTTACTTTTCTTTTTTTCTTACAAAATGAATTAACCAAGGAAAGGAAAATACTGTTAATAACCATATGGATAAATATTGAAGTAGTAGCATCATAATCTATTTATTAGGTGTTATTCCATCTGATATATTTATGTATATGTAAAAAGAAAAAAAGAGAAAATGTAAACAAAATTAAATTTATCCTGCATTTTATTAATTGCAAGATTCTCATTCACAGATAATACAACAACAATATGATTTTCAACAAATGCTTTGTCTTTGTGTTTCTTTACTACATGTGATGGATACACCAAATGGCATGCTGCTGGCGCAATCTTAATTTTATTTATAGAGTATAGATCTATTAGTCTGTGTTTCTGGCTTGCTTATAAGTTATTTGACCTATTTTCTTTTCCAACATCTTTGCAGTGCTTACCAAATTCCCATCTCTTATGCCTAGCATAAAACTGTCTTACAATTAAACCCTCTGATAGTCAGCCCTGTAGACATTGCCCAGGACCATCGTAAATAGATAAGATATATTGTTTTATATATTTGTACAACAGGGAGAGACAGCTTCATCACTTTAACCAGGAAAATAATCTGTTTACACTAGAGGAATGGGCTTGCTTATTTTTCTACCCTTCAGTTGTGAAGCTATTTGCAGGTTGCAATATCTGTCTTATCTTTGCCAATAGTGATGTCTGGATGTTTTCTCTTTATCTCCTTGTGAGCTGTAATCAGTTAGGTTGGCCAACTACAATTCCCAGAATCCTTTAGGGATGTGAAAGTACAGTACCCTATGCATCATTCCAAAATTAATGGACAATGCACACAACTCATTTCTTATTGCTTGGAAGCAAAAACTGGAAGTATCCAAACTGTTTAAAATTCCATGCAAATACTAAACAAAACAAAACAAAGCCCCTTAGTGCTAAGACAGTGTTAAAGTTGAGAAACCAGGCTGTTACAATTCAGGAAGTGCAGATTTAAAAGTAATACTCAAGTGTTCAAAAATCATGAATCAGGCTCAAAGCAGCCTTGGAAGATTTGAAAGTTCATGATTGTTTTTTTTTAAAGCCAGGTCATTTTTTTTCAAAAAGGTCTTTTGGCTTTTGAGACAATCAGATATATGTTTTCAATTTTTTCTCCATAACAATGAGAACAAACCACAAACATTTTTTTAAAGAGAAGCTGAGATTCTTGTGTTAACATGACTCTGGGATCCAGAGCTTTAGGAAAACTTCCAAATAATGCAAAACTCATGGTAAAATCAGTGGTTGGTAATACTGAATTAGGATTAATAGTGAGTACTGGCTTCAAATATTGCCTCGTCATAATTATGAATCAATTTGTCAGTTAATACAATAAGTAAAATAACGTGATTCAGAATTTCATACATAATGAATTGCTGCATAATCCATGCAGTCTTCAAACCTGGCTTGATTGATTTCAAATGTAGCTTGGTCAATGAAATCTATGAAAAATCCAAGAGTGTACTGAAAATATAACACAGATAATTTGATACCCAGTCTTGTGCTTTAACCACTAGAATGCATAATTTCCTCATTCTAGGCTGCCTTTTCTATTAATTTGCCATTCTCTCCCTTTATTTTGTTTGTCACACATTAACGTGGCCAGTGTCAAATATTTAGGTATTGGAGGGATGAGAGCTCTCAGAGGCAATTTATGTTTTATTATTGAATGTGGTTATAATAATACTTTTCATGTCCATAATGCTTTTCATGTTGAAAGCACTTTTGCAAACATTATCTTATTAATAGCTAATAATTATATCTTTAGCGGGTTTCTAATCATGGTGTAGAGAACTGCCAATTGAGAAGCCTCCTATTAGGTTGAGATCCTTAAAGTGTATTATTGTCTCCTCTTCCACCTGCGCCTTAGTTCAGATGTTTCTTTTAGAACATGGTTATGTAAAGACAGAGATTAGGATTTAAAATATTGTCTAATCTTAAATTGTACACAGTCTACATTCTGTCTTTGCTAAACTGTCATTTTTTTCAGTACAATAAAATGTCATGTTATTTTTCACATACCATAATAGTGACACTATTGATTTTTTTAATTTGTAGTTCATGAGCTGTATATATTTCAAAGACAGTTAAAGAGTGGGGAGATTATACTGTGGGTGGGGAGAAATGACTAGGCGCATCAGTATTAATGAGATCATACCCATGGCAACCAACGAAAGGGAGAGTATGGCTATAATCTTCATCTTTGTGCCGAAGTGAGTTAACCAGAAAGCTGAATGGAAAAGCAAAATTCAAATCCTGAAATCTTGTACTTGTTGTTGGGTTGAGATCATTCTACCACATTATGGGTAGACTAAAAAGTAATCAAGGATTTCAGCAGTTAGTGGATTTCAGCAAAATGTTTTAATTTCAAAATCTGGTATGTTTTGACAGAAATAAATGAAGAAATATATTTTGACAAAATATATGCACATTTTCCCCTGTTCCTTCTTATGAGGTACCTATCTAATTGTTTGTGCTTCAAGAAAAATCTTGTTCCAGAAGCAACTGAGAGTTACAATGATGCTCCTTCATTTCCTAGTTTGAGTTGGGGGTGAGCCTTAAAAATTCCAAAGGTTCCTTCTAAAAGTTCAGGTGCTAACTTTAAGCAAATACATCATTAGTCTGCAATGTTCCCAAGAAAATACTGCCCAATGGTTGCTTGATGCAATGATTTCAATGAGGGTATGCTCCAGGGAATTTTGTCCTACTAAATAAGCGGGTGCTTGTACTCAGAAGCAAGGCTGTTTTTAATTTTTATCTTGAGAAACTAAACTGAGGAACCTTAGAAATGAAACAATTAGGAAGACAAGGTTAATTCTGACCTGTATTTGTGGGAGCGTGGTGTCTTCAGATACCAACACACTTTTTTTAGTGGTGGCATTTGGAAGAATAAATGAAGTGTGACTCTCGGCATCTCTTTAGTTGCCCTGAAAATGGAATGTCAAACAGCATATAATCATCTTCCTTGTTTAAAGAAAGAAGAGCGAGTGAGAGACCTAGTTTTCTATTTGTGTCAGTTTTTGGATGTCTTAATATTCCATCATGTCTAATTTTCCAGAGAGTGATAATAGAGTTCCTGTCAAATTAGAGGTTACAGACTTTTTAACCTGTGTCACAAAAAAAAACATTAGTTGTTATTACCATGAATATAATCCAAATAAAATTTTAGTTTTTTGATACTGTTAAGCTGAAGGATGAATTCCAAGCATGTAATTTTATTCATTATAAATATTAAAAAACCCAGTCTGACATTAGTCATCCTCCAGCTTCTCTTCTTCCATCACCCTTGGATTTCCTCTCGTCCCTCCACTCCCTGCCCCCCCCCCCAAAAAAAAAAAAAAAAAAAGACTAAATTTGATTTGGAGCAAATATACAGCTTATTTGTCTGGTTAATAGAAGTTTAGCTTCAATCTTTGCACAGTCTGAACTAGCTAGGAAGTACCGTGGTGTTGGGAAGTAGACCTATCACTTTTAATTGACATGGCAGGATGTTTATTTACAGGCTGGCTATCATGATCTGACCATCCTTCAAGAGGAAGATGGGAAATGAAGAAAAAGGGAAATGTAAGAGAAATGCATTTGCACCACTTTGGTGCTTCTAGGAGCAGCGTGGTGTGGTAACACTGGATGCGTATATAGGATAGTTTTCCCCACCATGGCACTTCCCCTTTAGTAGCCAAAGAGCCATTGTTTAAATAACTACAGTTACAAAGTGAGGAAAAAGGATTACATTTATTTAAATTAATTAAAAAAAACATGGTACTGAGCCAGTTTCTAGAAAGCAGTAGGTAGATTTGTATCAGATATAGACATTTCAGTTAATCAAACAAAACTTTCTATAGGTTTTGATTCATGAGGGTTTTCACCACTCAGGCATAATTCAAACCTGGGGCCAATGGGTAGAATTCTTTTGAAGTCAATAAGGGTTGAGTTTTGAATTAAAGTATCAAATAAAAGCATTTTCTCTGATTTTTGCCTCAAAACCACAAGTACCCTTTGGTTTTACACCAAACCAGATGGTGGCTTATATTAACAAAAAATTGAGGCTGAGTCTTTTGAATTTGTTGTAGTCTTGGGAGCAGGTAAATGCTACACAGATTTGGATTTTCTACTAAGAAGTTTTGTTCTGTTCTTATTGATGCAGTGGGCCTATGCTGGAATCATTGAAGTGAGAGTTTTACTGTTGTCTTAAACAGGAGCAGGATTAGAGAAAGTGGGCCAAATTCAAACATGAGCCAAATGGGTAGAATTCTTCTGAAGTCAGTGAAGGTTGTTACTGTGCAGTACGTGGCTTTTATGCTGGCATCTACACATGCAGGCACTACAGCAGTGTAATACTGTGTGGACTGACTTAGGACTAAAGTTAGCCCCAAATTAGTCCACACAAACAGGGTTACTGCAAAGTAAGGTCTCTACATGTACCTTACTGTGCAGTGACTACTTGGGCATAAATTTACTACCTGCATGTGCACGTATGTCCTGAAGAACACACATATTTCCCTCTGTACTTTTGCTCTCTGCCCCCAAATTGGTGAGAATACATTTCCCATATATAGAATAATTGGCAGTTGCACAGCCTTAACCACCACCACTTTTATGGCAAAGGACAGAGTCCTTCCAGACCATAACCAAAGTATTTGCCATATCCTTGCTGTCACCTTTTCCAATGCTTTATTACCTTTCACCTTGGTGTCCATCAGGATCTCTAGCACTCTGATTTCTTGCTCTCTTATTTGAAGGCCCAACTTCCCCAAGTCCCTCCAGTTCCCTACTCCCATTATGATGCTTTTCAACCTATTCAGTTTAGAAAAACAGCATAAAAACCAGCATTGTTTGAACTGAGCTTTCTCTATGCCTTGGGGTCAGTTACTGAGCTCTGTCTTTCAGCAGCTCACCAGTGTCAGAGAAAGGCTATCGCTTCCTACTTGCTAGCCTGTTACCAACAAGTGGGATTCAATATTTTTTGTTTTCTATACCCTTTTATTATTATATTAATTCATGCTTTTCAATTTATTCCTCCCCCAAAATCCCATTTTTGTTTTTGTTAGTCTATTTTGATTCTTTTCCTCCAAAAAAGAGATGTGTACTTTCTCTCACAGTGTGCATTCCATTCACTGTGCAGGGAAGCACAGTATATATTGCATATTATAATATAGAATTGATTCAGGAACACATATATACCTTTATATATTTTATTTAGTACATAAATACATATATACATTACATAAATATATACATATAATTATCTACATATATTACATAAATACAGATTACATTACAGAAGAACACACAGATTTTTCCAGCATACCAAACACACTATGAAACACACTATGAAGCATGCTGGAAAGGCAGCTGGCAAGCCTTCAGGGAGGGGTGGAAGAGGGGGTAGAGGGAGAGCTATAAGTTCCTCCCCGCCCCCCCCAAACTGAGACACAGCCTCTTTCTTACAACTAGCAGGCATGAGGCTTCCAGTTCTACTGGCAGCAAGGAGAGGGGAGCACTGCCACTGCCCAAGTCTGCATCCCCTCCAAGAGCACCAGCCATAACCACCCCCACCTCCACCATGACAACAAGCAGCACCAGCATGACAGTCTCCTCCACCCCCATTTCACTTCCCATGCTGAGCCTTCCAGTGCCAAAGGAAGAGATGGTGCTGGGTCTGAGTGCCCTAGTAAGGGATATTCTGGGGAAGGAGGGGGAATCATTTGAGTTTGTGCTCCACACCTTTTAAGTTTCCCTTAGAGCCAGGTCTCCCTACCCAGAAGGCACTTTGGATGAGGTTGAGGTAGAGGTTGTGGAGGCAAGTGGCTCAGCTGAGTCCTCTCCTCCTGTTGCTGTACCTCTGTCTGCTGAGGAGGGGGAAAAGGCAGCATCCACACATGCACCCACACCCCAGAAGCAAGTGGGTAGTGTGGTATGGGATCATTTTGAGCTGGCAGATAATGCCACATATGCTATCTGCCTGCACTGCCAAGCCAAAACTAGCCTGGCAAGGGAACAAAACACATGAGCACCATGGAATACTGATGCAGGCACCACCCCCTTGCCCTTGATCCTCCTCAGCCTGGTACCAGTGGGAACGTGCCCAGAAAGAAGTCCCCCTCTCTCTCCAAAACCCCCATCCCACCCAAAGCAGAAGCAGGCCACCCTGGAAAAGTGGGGGAAAGGTGGACAGAAAGTGGGGTGCATTGCAAAAGGCAATCGAGATCACCCAGAGCATTGGGAAGATGCTTGCTTTGGATGGCCAGCCCTTCTTAGTTGAGCAGCCAGAGCTCAGGTGGCTCATGGCACTTGTGGCCCCATCATACCAAGTGCCCGCATGCACCGCTATAGGCAGGATGGTGGTGCCCTCCCTATATGAGGCATGCAGGGGTACTTGAGGGAGGAGCTGTGCAGGCGGGTCCACAGGTGGCCTTACGTTTCACCTTGGATATCTGGAGCAGCGGGGGTGGAAATTATGCATACCCCTCCCTCACAGGGCAGTGATACAACCAGTCAGGCTGTTGGTGGGCTCTCCTTTAAGCCGAGGTGGTGGATGAATCCCACACAGCAACCAAGATCATGGGGACCATGAACCGCCTGGTGCAGGGGTGGCTCATTGGGCAGGGCGAACTCATCCGTGGGTTCATGGTCACTGACAATGGGGCCAATATGGTCAAGGCAGTCGGAAGTTCCACCTCATTGTCAGCGATGGCTTGGAGGAGGACAGGGCTGCTGGTGACAGCTCCAGCACCGCTGGCAAGCTTATTTCCAAATGCAGGAAGGTCCTCCACCGGAACATTAAGGGGGACAAGATGCTGCAGGACCAGCAAACAGAGCTGAACATCCCATAGCACAAAATCATGCAGGATGTGGAGACTTGGTGTAACTCCACATACCTGATGCTCGAGAGGCTTATGGAGCAACAGAAGGTCATCCATGAGATGGCCTCGCTCAGGGAGATTGGGATCTTAACAAAACCAAGTGGGAGACCATCTCCCAAATTTTGGTGGTACTCAAGCCCTTCCTTGAGGCCACTGAGAGCCTCAGCACTGGTGATGCCCTGCTTAGCCAGGTGATCCCTGTAGTGGCAACTTCAGAACCAAATGGAGAAGTTCCAGGGGATCAATGTTCGTGGCTGGGGCAAGCCACTGCCACCAGATGTGCAGGCACTGGTGAGGTGGCTGAAGGAGGGCATCAGGTAATGGTTTCATTCCTTGCGGTCCAGTATGGTCCACATGCTGGCTACAATGTGTGACCCAAGGGTGAAGGAGAGCGACACTGTATGCAGCAGCAAAACCCTGGATCAGTTGATGGAGGTGCTGGTGAAGAGTCAGAGAGGCAGAAAGGTGGAGGCAGCAGGATATGGAAGAGGGGGATCAACTCTCCAGTGCCAGCACGCCATCCACCAGCCAGTCTCCTCCTCTACCACTGGTGCTGCCAGTGTTGGCCAAGGACATGGCTTCCATAGTGAGGTCCAGAGGCATCACATCCCAACATCAGGGAGGTAGCACTCAGGCCTTGGTGGCTGCCTATCTTGCTGAGGATGTGGAGCCACTGCTGTGGTGGCCTACTGGGCAAGTCAAAGCCAGATGTGGCTGGATCTGGCCATGGTTGCCTGGGAACACCTGCCCTGTCCTGGTACACCTGTCCTATCCAACCAGTGTTCAAAGCGAGAGGGTGTTCAACATTGCTGGTCATATAATGACACCCCACTGCACCTCCTTGGATCCTGGTTTGTGGAGCAGCTGGTGTTCCTGAAGGTGAACCTCCTGCTCCTGGGGTTCCCCTGGCTTCACGTGCAGATGGAGTAAGTGCCACCCTCTTCACTCCATCCGCACTTCCTTTTTTTTTTTTTTTTTTACCCTTGGGTTTCACAACCATTTAGTGCCCCGCTCTCAGAGTGGAGAGGGCACTCACTATATCACCAGCCAGCAGGGAAAGCTCCCATGGTAGGACAAACTTGGGGTATGGACAGGGGTTGTGGGGAAGGAGGAGGCCCCAGGTCCTGGGCATGACCACTAAAACCGCACCCTGCTGGGGTGGAGAGGCCTTGTGGGACTACCAGTGGTGCAGCAGCAACAGAAAATTCCAGGATCAAGGATCTCTTTGGTGAAAGGTGGGTAGGAGTCACCATAACCTCCAGCTACAACACACACGCACAGTCCTGGCTGGGGAAAGCTCATACCCATCACAGTTCATAGGCTCGTCTGTGAAAAGTGGTTTGTAAATTCCCTTTGAAGATCAGGCCTGAGAGACTGGAGACAGGTAGTTGGGTAATCTTGTCTTTGATAGATTTTCAGTGTGTGCTCATTCTAGTGTGCAGTTGTTGCTTGGTGTCTCCTATGTATTTTCCATCAGGACACCAAGTATATTGTGATATGTATTGTGAAGATATCTCCATACTGGAGATATTGTTGACAGGTTTAGTGTGTCTTGTCATGGCATGGTCTGGGCTGTAGGAAGTTGGCTTTTGGTGATGAGATTGCTGAGGTTTAGTGCTTGTTTGAATTTACAAACTTTTCACAGATGGGCCTATGAACTGCACTTCATCAACCTCCTAGGTACAGAAATGCATGGACTCAATATAGACATTGGAATTCTGACACACTACAACTTGCCTGACATCTGACTTCCCTGCTACCTCTCCACTTTCACCTGTGCTAACACATTCCCTCCACCCGCTCCCCACTAGCCTGACCCTCATCTCCTGACACCTCCATCTTCATTTTCACTGACTGTTTTTCTTGCCTGCATTGCATGGCAGTCTCTCGCTTCTTTACTTGTCCTTCCATCCAGGAACAGCACACGCACACACACCAACTGCAGATTTTTCTTCAGCCTGATGATGAGAGGTTTTTCAACCTGAAAGCTGGCTAAGATATCTTTCTGTAACTATTCAGTTGGTCTGCTAAAAGATACCAGATTAGATTGACCTAAAGGACTTTGTCTGCCAGTGCCATGTCCTTAGACCAGTACAGCTACAACCTACACCCTTAGCACCTGTCCCTGGCCAGCTGACCAGAAGGAGGCAGGGCCCTGGGCACATCTAAGCCCCAGAGTTGGCTGGTGCTGGCAGGGAGAGTTCTTTGGCAGCTTCTGGAGAACCTCCTCCAGGAAAGGCTCTGTGACAGTTTGGCTGTCTGAGATGCTAATCCTACCATGCTGCTTACTTACCTGTTGTTATTTAAAGTGGTGGACTGGAATGAGGCTATAGGGGAGGAGGAGGCCTCATTGGGGCACACTACCATGTTGTGCAGAGGCCCCAAAGTCACATGTCATGAGTTTTGCTTTTCAGCAGCTTGAGGTGCAGCTTCCCAAAAACCCGTGCACCTATCTCCTTAAAACTTGACAGGCTTTGTGGCCTCAGCAGTGGCTGCATTTTCTGCTGTTTTCATTTAAATCAGGCACGAAGTGACAAAGTTACAGGCATTTTTGTGATTTCCCATTATAGCCTATGGGCAAAACGTAGAAACAGCAAAACAATTTTAGACGAAACGAAATGGAACAGTGCTTTAAAATGAAATGAAACTACGAAACAAAACACTGTCCTTTCAAAATGGCAAAACAGAAGTCAAAATGAAATGGTGCTGTTTCACACAACTCTGCTAACTACTATATTTATTTCATCCATGTATAATATGCATTTATATCATCCATGAATAGTCTTCCTCTTCTGGTATCTTATGACTCATTTTTTGTGCTAACAGTTCCATGCCACACAAATAGTAGTGATGACAGGGGGTTGGGGGTGCCTTGCCTCACTCCTTTATGGATTTTAAAGGCCCCACATAGATGCCCATTAATTTGGATTTGACTCTCTGCTTCTCTATAAAATAACCTTATTCAACTTACAGATTTATCGGGAAACCCCATTTTCCTTAGCATTTTGAATATGTAATCATGATCCACACTGTCATATACTTTCTCTAATTGTAGGTTTGCTTTAATTGTGTTTCTTTTCTCCTCTTGGATGTGGGACAGTGTATCAGGGTATCTCTGGCACTGATTACTTTGGAGATCCTTCTACCTGGTACTGCACATACTTGGTCTTCATGTATTATCTTCTGGGCTAGAGATAGAGATTCAAAAAGCCTGAGCCTGAATTCAATCTTTGCAGGTTAGTCTAACCTGGCTAGGCTAAACTGGTTTGTAACCACACAGACATCCCAGAAATGCAGGCACATGCCTGCAGTGGCTCAGGCTAGAAGCCGGGGGCTCTAAAGCAGCCTTCCCTTCCCTTCCCTTCCCTTCTACAGTGCTGAGCAGAGGGGGGCATAGCCAGGCCTTGACAGGACTCTATTTAGGAAGGGCCCCCACCCCCTCCCTGAGGAGCCCAGAAGGCAATTGATAATACAGTATTTATCACCCCTAAGTCAGTGTTTATCACCCCATCAGAAAACAAAGCCCCTTTCCATTAGCTCAAGCTCTTCTTAAACAGCTTTTCCAAGGAAGGAATTGATCTCCCAAAGCCAGCCTGTGGTCTGCTACCTAATGCTGAGAGGTGTCTGTGTAAGGTAGAGGGGAGAGGGGGAAGCCAAGCAGATGCCTACAGTCTCTGCTAGAGCACCAGCCAGGGAGCAGAGGGGAGGGTCCAGCTCTGCTGTGAAGCAGAGAGCCCAGCCCAGAGAGCATGCCAGGATGCTGAGGGAGTCTGGTTTAACTTAAACCAGGAGGGATCTGGGACAGACACTGCATAAATTGGTTTGACTGAAATCAGTTAAGTCTGAGATTGCATTCAGCCAGGTTTATCTCACATTGGTTTCAGCCATTTTCAAACAGGTTTACGTACACTGAACATCTGTTCTGTTACAGGTTTAAACCAGCTTCTGATGACTTAAACTAATTTACGTGTAATGTCTGTCCCTAGCCCTGGAGGTTTTTTCTCATCGTCAAAGCCAGCATCTTGACCATTAACTTGTAGTCCATATTAAGGAGTGTAATTGGTTTCCAGTTTCTTAGGGGTCCCTTCTTCCCTTTCTTGAAGACTAAGATCACAATGCCTCTTATAAAGTTTTTACCTGCCTCCCCGTTTCCGCTGTTTCCTCAAAAATTTCCACTATATCCCTCCCTACCCATACCCCAAACTTCTCATAAAATTCAATAGGTAATCTGTCTGCTTCTGCTGTTTTCCCTCCTTTAAAGATTTTAAAGCACTCCTCCATTCACTCCAGGCAGTTCTCCAAGTTCACCAAGCATCCTCCTCCACTTCCTTTAAGCTAATCTTTTGTTTCATCTTCTTTGCAACCTCCTCCTCTACTTTATCTTCAGTCTCTTCCAGCAAATTCTTCATTTTCCTTCTTCTGATATAGCTCTTCATAAAATCTTCTCATTGCCTCCAACACACCTCCTCCTGTTTTTACACTTGGGTACCACCTTCCGTCACTGCTTTTAATTCTTCTTTTGCCTTCTTCACTCTAGCCAAAAACTATTGGGACCACTCTTCATTTTCTCCCACCCAGCGAGCTAGTGCAAAAAGCATTTTTGGTTTTTTGTCTTTCTTTTAAGCCAACTTTCTATCCCTTGCCTTGTTTCTTCTAATTTTTCTCATACCTGTCTTCCTTCAGTGGCTTCCTTTAGCAGCTCCTGCATCTTTCTTTGTAGCTCTTTCAGCAATTTCGTTCTTCCCCCCTGCAGTTCTCTAGCTTTTCTTCTTAAAGAATTCTCCCATCCTTTTCTTTAGGATCACCCACCATTTTCTGGCACTGTTAAAGTATTTCTTCAGTGTTCTCCACCCCTCATATGGTCTTGCATATGCTTGACATATCTCCTCATCTTGTAAGTCACACATTTAACCTGCACACTCCCCTTCCCCTTACCAGGCTCGTACCAAGACTCCCATTCCACCTTCAGAATCCGTTGATCATTAAATGATGCACGCATGCTTTCTTTCTTTCTTATGTCTGTTTCTTTTAATACAAACATAAAATCAATTCTTGATTGTTTTTTTCCCCATTGGAGTCATTTCTAGCAAAAACTTTCTCCCTTGACCACACATATCTTAGTGACTCTTCATTAATTATATTTGTTAACAATCTGGATGAACTGTCTGAAGTTCTGCCTCCTCCTTCTTTTATTCTGTCACCTGCTTCTATTATGCAATTGAAGTTCCCTGCTATTATCTCTGACCATGTAAACTGCTGGCTTTCTAAGCTGAGCCTTCTTCCCCTCTTGCTTTAGTGGTGCATATATGTTGAACATTTCTAATTCTGTTCCTCTGACTGATATTATCATTCACTGCGCTCTGCCAGTGATGATGTCTTCCACCTGCTTTGCTTCCACCTCTAGATTCTTGAATAGTATTGCCAATTCAGCCATTTTATTCTCATTTGTCCCTGGCCACCAAGTTGGTTCCATCTCCATCTCTTCTCAAAATATGTATAATCCCTCTATCCTGGTATACCACATTGTTGTAGGCTGATTATGTCTGCCTTTATTTGATTTAACATTGGTTTGACCTGTTTCCATCTTTTCCTTGTAAAGACACTTCTGGCATTAATTGAAGCCATATTCAGTGAAATTGTGCATGTGTTAAACTGAGTGCACCTATCCTGTTAAGGATTGTGCTACTGTACTGTGCTGCTGCTCATCTTGGTTGCCCACCCCACCCCCTTCACATACCTGTTGCTCTTGCAAGCTGCCTGACTGCTTTTGGAGCTAGAAAGGCTTCTGTTTTCCTGCCTCCATACCACTTCCCACCCCTCCACTCAACCCTGGTACTAGTAATGAGTGGGGGACTAATTCGTACATGGATCCTTTTTTAATGATATCTGGAGTACACACACATACTAAGTAGTATTGGGCTGTGGGGACATCATGGCTTGAAATGCTTTTGACTCTGCTTTGGCCCAGCTCAATGAACTATGTGATAAGACAGGAGTCTTTTGCCTATGGAATAATATCATGCACAGTTTGTACTATGTATAAGTGGTGACCAAAAGAGTTAGACACACAGTAGTCTCCTGTTCCCCTTCTGCTTGCCAAAGAGGCACATTATAATGGATATGTTTATTTGAAAGTCAGTGTTCATTGGTCGTTTACATTTCAAACCAGCAAGGTAAATGCTGCAGTCTAGGGCTAAAGTCAGACCCACAGCACTCTCCTGTTCCATGTTGTGTTTGGGGAGGGAACAGAGCCTGAGCATGATATGACAGTAAGCAGAAGCAGAAAGACTTCATGGAGAAAAAATGTTGGGGGATAGAGGGCAAGGGGGCCACCTGCCCCTCCCCCCACTATCTTCTCTGCTGTAACATTGGGAGGCATATTCAAGACACCTGATAATTAGATTCTACACTTAGGGAATTATAGCAAATATAACCATTTTCCATATTTAAAATGGAGGTCATCTTATATTTGAGGTAATTTTATATTCAAGTAAATACAGTATCTCTGGGAACACAAGGCTTAAATTTTTTTTTACATAAAAGCTGAGATTCTCAAATAACATAATTCCAGGAGCTGAAGCTTTAAATAAAACACTAACTAACTTGAGATTCCTAATTAACCACAAGATTTGGCACATTAGGCCTGTGTAAAAATACATCTACTGTTTTAAAATACCATTTGCATTCTGTTCAAGTTCCCTTTTCTCCTCTACCCATCCTTTATTTAGGCTTCACTGGGTGTGTCTATATGAGACATTTACTGTGGAGTGCTTAATTAGATCTGCAGCAAAATGCCATTGTCTACACAAGTGACCCTTTTAAGCCTCAGTAGACTAATAAATGCTACCAAAGGGCAGTCTGGCTAAAAACAAGTAGTGCCCTGAGGTGGTGTTTTTTTGTGTGCAGCAGCACACTTGTAGATGGTGATGGGCTGGCTGGGACAACAAGGTGCTTCAGTGTGGGGGCTGCCTGCCAGCTAGCCCTGCACTGAAGCACCCTTGCGCCTCATCCAGGCCCCTTGCAGCATGTGAAGCCCTGTCAGAGCAGCCCTGGGCTGGCAAGCTGACCCCCTAGTTCCCCTGCCAGTCTGGTCTGCTCCAGCCAGGCTCCATGTGCTGAACATAAATAAACTTTGGAGCAATACGCTCTGAAGTTTTTTCATGCACATTAATCGCACATGTAGACATGCCCACTGGAACATATACTGTCTCACCAAATAATAAGGCAACTGAATGCAGGCCTAGGAAGCACTTCCTGCATCTCAAAAGGATGGGATAGAATATGGCCGATTAATCAAAAATTGGATATTGTCTTAAAATTAGCTTAATTTAAACATTATTAACCCTTAAAACACTGTTTTAATCCCCCCCCACAATGTTCCAACCACACGATGCTTTGGAGGGTGTGTGCTGCATATTGATCTCTTCAGTATGCAGTGGACACTCAACCTGTATTCAAAATCCTCACAAAAGCAGCATTTAAAAAAATAAAAATTGCGTAAATTGTGCAAAAGGACTTTCATTGTTGTAAACAACATCACATCTCCTGACAGTCACATTGTCAGGACTCTTTTGTTCATTTTATTTTAAAGAAACCACTTCCCCTTGAATATATGGTATTAAATGTTAATTTCCAGTATCTGGGCTGATAACCAGAAGAACGAGTTGCCCAGTATAGATGCTGGTCTGCTGACAGATGTTAGAATAACATAAAATATTTCCGCTCTAGCATATCTGTATTTGCTCCCAGAGTGCTAAGGGGTGCACTGTATTCAGGAGGTCTTTTGTGAGCAAAGGGTTAAATTTTATAGAATTGGAAAAGTTGCTTCATTCTGTAGCTTTTACAAATAAAATTAAAAATAAACTGTACATTCTATACATTCTTTAAAAAAGATGCAGTTAGATTTCAAGTTCTAAGCTTTTCTGTTTCATTATGTTGCATAGAAGCCAGCTGGTTTGCTAACTTGGGTGACCTCACATTCCTTGAATGTACTCATAAATCAAACCAAGGCCATGCATTAAAAGCTCAGCTCTGACACTAATTCAAAGGAGGGAAAGTTTTATACATTGTGGGGGAAGCACATAGCTAGACACTTAAGGCCAGATTCTGCAATCTGTAGTCAGATGGAATACAATTTTCTCATGAAAATAGTCCTGTGGAAGACATGGAAGTCAAGAGGACTATAAAATTGCTCAATGTCAGTAAACGTTGCAGAGCTAGGCTAGTAAGGAGCATTTGAAAATAGAGCAGTCATGTTTATGAAAATGTATGAAAAGCTACAATGGGGTGGGAAGCAGCTAAATGTTCACCCCCTGAAAATGGTGTTCTTGTGAATTTCTCCAGTGAGAGAACTTAGTCTCTCCTGGACAAAACATTTTGCTTTGATTTAATTAAAAACTATTTTAAAGCATCCAGTAGCATTGAAAAGCTCACATATCATTATAATGTGCCACAATGGTGATTATTCTAGACCATACAGTAACTTCTGGGATCATCCAATATCTTGCAATTAATGCTTGGGATATGATGCTAGAAAGGTAGTTTACCATGTTAGTCTGAAGCTAGGCAGAAGGCAGGGCAAGGTGTCACATAATAGACCAACTTGTTCTGAGTTGCATGAGCTTTCATAGGCTACAGTCTACTTTGTTATATGTGAGTAGGATATAATGATTGAGGCTTGGATGGTTTCAGAAACTAGGCAGATGGTAACCCAGAGGCCTGTGATCAAAGGCCTAGTGTCTTGTCATTTTATGAGTAATGTGGTTAGATTGGTATCTTCCCACTCTCTAACCAAAGAGACAATTTAAATAAAATCAAAACATTTCCAAGCACCAGAAAAAATATTGTTTGGTTATTATGGTGGTTTGCTTGTTAAGGGAGAAAATTCTTACCTTTGCCAATGCCTTGTGTCTTTTTGTTGAGCCAGACTGATTTCTCTGGAAACTGAATCCTCTGTTTATCCACAGACCAAGCCTTTCTGTTTGTTTCTTTGCTGACCTGGCAGAGTAGCCTTGACTAGACCAGATGAGATAGTTCACTCTTTGTGCTCATTGCATCCTTGGCCTGGTTAACTATAATCCTGATCTTGTTAAGTGGATGCCTGTGCAATGGGATAGATTATCAAGTAATTACACTGAAGTTGCACTGAAATCTGCCTGTAATGGCCTATTACCACTAGACAGGAAAGAGGATATTTGTCAAATGCTTATACCTTGAGCCTCTATAAAACAAAGCCAACAAAAAAAATATTGTTTTATGCATAAGGATTGAATCATGACATGCTTAAGGAGAAAATATGGCATTTTTAAGAATATTTAAGGCCTTGTTATGTGGTAATTTTGGGAGGGTCCTGGAGCTCTTAACTTCTGGATCAATAACACCCAAAACTAATTTTAAGCACTCATTATGCTACTCCAAGGCAGAATTATCTCTGATCTGTGTTACCCAGCTCTAAGGTGTAGATACTTTAGGCTACACCTTAGTGTAAATATTGCCCCCTCTCCCACCACAAGCCTGGATTGGGCCCACTGCCCCCTCTCCCCAGCCCCCGAGGTTCCTGCTTACTGCATCCCATTGCCTGTTCATGGCTGCCCATGCTGTCTGTTCTGGGGCAGCAGGCAGGGAAGGGTAAACCTGCCTGCTTGACTGCCACTGCTCTCCAGGCTGGGCTCATCCCAGAGAAGAGCAGCAGGGGCTGGGCAGGCAGGTTAACCCTTCCCTGCCTGCTTCCCTGGGGCAGACAGCACAGGCACAAGTAAGGACGAGATTGTGGGGGGAGCTGGGGTCGGGGTGCAGAGGGGAACCCTGAGAGGTAGGAAGAAACCCTGCGGACAGGGGGGAAAAAGGGGAGCCCAGAGGGGCAGGGGGCAGGGGGAAAGGGGGAAGCCCGGAATGGGGTGGGGTGTGGATTTTTACCTTTCAGTCCCCCAGGCCAATGCTGGCTTCAGACTCAAGCTAACACTAACACCAGTCAGCTTTTATGCGACTCACAGTATAGTAACAAAACCCTTGTTTACCTTTCCTTGCCCCCTTTCCCACTAATTGATCACTTTAGAATTTGGGAATTCTTCAGTGGAATTGTAGTTAATAAAAGTTGGTTTCTTCTCACTTCAGATTCAAATAATGTATCTGAGCCTGTAGTCGAAAGGACAGGATGTATGGAGCTGCATTTTACAAACATTCTCATTGTTGGTCCCAAAACAATTTTCCACAAAACAGAGCATGAGGCTCTACCTGTTGTGTTTAATATACACACCAAGAGCTAATTTGAATTCATCCTTATTATAATATTATCTGGCTTATTCCAAGACGTTATCCTTTTTTCTGCACCTGCCAACCACTCTCAGCACTGCCGTATCAAATGCTTTTGATACAGTGACTGTTCTGAGTAGCAGTTTCATATACAACACTAAACATAAGTAAGCCGACTCTATGCAGTTGTAAATGTGTATCATTTATTCTTTCAGACTGACATGGTTTACGTCAGTAAGTAGAAGGTCCTTTCAGAGGGATCGTAAATCGATAAGAAAAATGCAATGGGAAAAATGACATATTATTAATGTTGATATTTATAGAAATTCTTGTCAACACTGTTTGTTGTGTTTATTACATTTTACTGCTGTGTTGTGCTGAGTATGGCCCATATCAATCCTTGGAATAACAGCAGAACAATAAGAATATTAGAATTTTTATTAGTTTTTATTTGGATGCAGTAACACCTAGGAGCTACTGCCTGGGCCTAGACATTGTTCTAGGTGCTGCCCGAGAGAGATTATGCTTTAAATATAAGACAGGAGACAACAGGTGGACATCAGGGAGTACAAGAAAACTGTGAGATAATATGTGGGAACTTGGTCTTGGCACCAGCTGTCTGACAGTTGTCAAGTTTTTGTAGGCATGAAAGCGAAGGGGAGTTTTTAGACAGAATTTGGAAGGTGATAAAAGTGATTGATTTCTATTTGTTTAATTTACTGTAGCTAAATACCTTGATACCAACCTTATGGATACAGTGATATCACCACCACCCCCCCCCGTTTTACAGGAGGGAAAGTAGGACAAAAGGAAGCATAATTTGGCCAGTTCCTCATGGGCAGATTGGGATTAGAACCAGTAAGAAAGTCAAGTGCACTGTATTGTTCATTCTGCATTGTCTTGCTGGCTCTTCCAAAACTCCTGGACACAGGTTTTCTATTTGTATTTTCAGTTCAGTCTTCAAATGGTTTTGAAATAGCTGCAAAAAGATTAGCTACGTCTCTGTGAGACATCACTTTCCTCCCTTCTCTGAGCTGCTTTCTTCTGATTTTTTGTTCCTGCCTATACCCCAATTTTTCACACCTTGTTTAGACTTATGTGTTTACTGTAACTCTACTGTTTTAAGTTTCCTACCTCCTTAAGACCACAAAGCACTTCAAGAAAGGATTTCCATGTATTATATTTTGTTCTGAAAGCCTTATCTCATACAGACATATTTGCCCATTTTCTTTTTTCCCTCTATATATAAAAAATTATGTTTCAGAGCCATTATACATGCAGCATTCTGCTTCCATAGCCTGGGTTAAGATCTCCCTGTGAAACTGCACACAATAAAATATTTTTCCTAAGAAAAGTTAACAATGCACTAAATGCTGATGCAGTGTTTCAACATACTTAATTATTTCTTTTTTTTTCATTGTTTATCATCGTTTTGTCAACCTTCCATATCGTTCCCCACAATGCTTTGTGCTGGATTTTCTTTGAAAATTCCTTTCCTCTGAACTTGCCATGAACTTTTCTGTAATATACTGCCATAAAATGCCACCAAAAAAGTCCTTATATACTTACAAGAGAACAAAAGATTAAATGCTGTGAAATTATGCAACGCTTGCTTCCTCACTACTGCCCCTCCCCCCCCAACATAAAATAATACTGGTGACTTCATAAGAAGAAATAACTTTTAGTCTCAGGTATGGACTGGAACAGGGGCCCTAAGCAAGTTGCTAGTGCCATAAACCACAAGAGCATGGTTTAAGTAATGTATACATAGCACACTCTATTCTGTGGTTTTGCTAGTGATGTCAAAATTCTGGGATTAAATTTTGGGTAATGGAGGGGGAGGAAGACAAAGAGAGGGGTTGTGTTTCCTGAGATGCTCTGTGTGAGGAGAAAGATTATGCATGCGCCTAATGTAATAAGAGAGAGAAAATGACGAATTCCAATTCATGGATACAAGGGCATGGGAAAATGAATTTTTTTGTGTAAAAGAATTACAGCAATTTTGATCTGAGAAAAACACAAGGAATATATGCCTTGGAATATGATGCATTTTGTGTGTGTTACAAGAGGGTTTTATTTCTAATGGGGAGAGGCCATGAATTATAGGGCCAGTGAAGAAGGAAGTGACCTGTCAACTATCCCCATGTTACAGAGCCGTGGAGGGTGGATTTTTTTTTAATCTCTTGCTTCTGGGTGTTGCTGTGTGCCAGATAGGGCCAGGAAATAATTTTTTTTCTTTCATATTGCTACAGGTCTTGGGGTTTTATTTGTTGTGGCCCCTGACTCGCACACTTTCTGCAGAAGCACTGGGTATTGGTAGCAGCTAAGGCTGAGGATTTTGGCTGGGGTGTGCTAATGCTCCTGCTGGGCCTAAAACCTGTAGATTCCTGGTTAGAGGGTCTGACACTTTGCTCAGGGTCAGACAGATCACCACATTTGGGATCATGAAGGGTTTTTTATTCCATGGTCAGACTAGCACAGTTTGTAGTGGGGTTTTTGCCCTCCTGTGTAGTGGGGTCATGGCCCTCTTGGATATCTTGAGTGTGTTTTAATACACCCTTGCAATGGCAGGGCACTGTTCCCTTGTCCTCCTGCCTTACCTGTGGCATGTTAAAGTATTCTTGCTGTTTCTGAACAATGTGTCTTTTCATTGGATGATAGGGTTGTTTGTAGCTTTAGGAATAGGTTAGACAAAAACTTGTTGTATGAAATGGTTTGGATCTGGATGATCTTGCCTTGAGAAGCTGGACTAGAGGAACTCCTGAGGTCCCTCCACCCCTACTTTGCTATGATTCTACAACTGTATTCTAGTCTGTGTTAGCAGAAGGATTATAACAGAGAAGTGCAAGAAGTTCAGAAATAGGACTCGATTAATCAAACTTGTTTTGCATGATACTGTATGAGAGAGAGAGAATAGCAGAAGTTTGGAGGTTCTGATTAGAAAAAGCATTTACAAGTTTGGATGCTTTACCTTGGTCTCTTTGGTCATTTATACACATACCTTTTTGTGCTGCAATGTGCTGGAGATCCAATGCGTCGGAGAAGATTTGATTAATCGACTCTGGTCTGCATGCGAGCTGATATGCGCTGTACTGCATCATGCAGTTGTATAAATGGTGAAAAGTGCGTCAGTACGCAGAAAATGGCAGCAGTGTGCTTTTGAACTAAAACGCTTTTTGATGTGTTTGAAAGTATGCTGCTGCCATTTTCTCAGAGTTGATACTCATTTCACTGTTTATATAAATGTGTATGCTGCAGCGCTGAGCGCTTTTAAAAGTGCCTGACACTGCGGCACAAGCAGGTGTACAAATGCCCTTTGATTTGGAAGGTTCAAACTCATGAGACCAAGATTTTTGTGAAACTTTAGGTATTTCCTGCCTCTTGTCAAGCTGGAAGTAGCTGACTAATAATATTACTGGGCCTTTTTCATTTGCAAGACCACGAATTCCTCTACAGAATTGCACAAAGATCATTAATCCAGTTGCACAGATGGGAGAAACTTGTGGCAGAGGGGTGAAGTATTTTTGAATCAGGTCAGAGAAGAGTGATTATATGAATCAGGATCCCACATCTGTCTGGTGGGTCTAATGGGGGGCCATGTTATGCAGACTCATGGTGACACAGGAACCCAGCTTGAAGGCCCCTCACAAGAAAGTTAAGAAAGACCCACATGGGACTTTTCCAGTCTCACATTTACTGGTAATGCTGCTTTTCACTGGCACCACAGCAGGTCAAAACTGACTGCTGCAAATGCCTTCAGTCTTGAGACAAATCTCTTAACCATTCTGCTTATGCCTCTGAGTCTCATGTATGATCTACACCTGTATCTGGCCTTTCCTGCTCTCCTCCTTGTCCTTGCCTTTGGATATTCTGTCTTAATTTAATTAGGGAATTTGTTTGAGGAAAAGGGGAATGTGAATAGTTTCCTCTGGGTCTTCTGCAGAACTTGAATTAGCTTAGAATCCCCTATACTGGAGACCCTCTTTATTGTAACTGCTCTTTATGCATCTAGATGTGCCTCCAAGCCCCAAACTGATGTAAACTTGAAAAAATAATGGCAGAGCAGAGCATGGGAAAACAAGCAGCACTTTTCTGAACCTCCATCCCCTGCCCCTGCCTTCTCAGTAAAAATAGTTTTCCTGAGGTTCAGTTAAAGGAATGAGTGAAAGCTTATGTTCATTCATCTCTAAAAGAAACCACGGGTTTCTAAAATAGAATTATGGCTCTGAAGATTTGATATGATTGGCAACACAGTGTCTAAGCCCTGCACTATTGTGAATTCATGTTTGGTACAACCGATTGGGGAAACACAGGTGCTTCCATATCTCCTTCATGACTCTTCCAATGAAGGTATAAAATAGCATTGTAGTTAATCAGACCTCAAGTTCTTATATCCTCTTGAAACTTTCAACTCTGGAATCTTCCAGTGTATCATTCATGTTACAGTAGCACCTTCCTTTGCAGCACTTTTCAAATTCCAAAGCAGTTTACAGAGGGAGTGAGTTTCATTATCTCGATTTTACAAGTGGGGAAACCTGGCACACAGTGTGTGCATCTACGCGTGCGCTTTACTGAAGTTGACTAATTAGCTCCTCAGTAAAGTGTCATCATCTATACATGCACCCCTATTAGGGCACAGTAAATTAACTAACTCCACTGTAGGACAGAGAGAAGAGAAGTGGTGCAGGCTCCTACCCTGGGGGTTTTCAAGAGGAGGTTAGAGGAACACCTTGCTGGGGTCATTTGACCTCAGTACTCTTTCCTGCCATGGCAGGGGGTCAGACTAGATGATCTACTCAGGTCCCTTCCGACCCTAGAAACTATGAAACTATAGTACTGTATGGGATAAGTACTATCCTACAGTGGAGTTATTTAGTGTGCTGAAATGCATGTGTAGACAGTGACTAGGGCTGGCTGGGGCACGAGGGTTGCTACAGTGTGGGGGCTGCCTGCTTGATATCCCTACACTGTAGTACCCTTGTTCCCTAGTCAGCACCTCCACAGCAGGCTGAGCTGGGGCAGAGCAGCTCTGGGCTGGCAGGCTGACCCCACCCCTCCTCCCCCGGCCTCCTGCCACCTGGGGTTGCTCCGCCCTGGCTCTGTGCTGCAGTGCTGCATGGATATGTGAATGCAGCAATAAATTGGGAGCAATAAATTGGCACAAGCTGCACTGGCAATTATTGCTACGTGCTAATTGCATGTGTAGATGCGCCCAAGGTTACCCAGCAGGGTAGTGGCCAGACCAGGAATACAACCTGAATCTTCTGAATCATGGGCATGGATCATGCAGCCACATGGAGAATATATGATGTTACTGTAAACTTTTTCTGATAGAGATAGGGTATGGGGTTATGGTTCAAGCTGAGATTCGGTGTTTGTGGCTGGATGGATGGTGAGCGGAAGGATTGCAGTTTGTGCTTGTCTCTGATTCCAGGTTTGATCTGGGGTATATAGATAGCCCAAGCACAGGCTACTTTTCTTTGGATCTGTATTTGTGAAAGCCAGAAAGCTCCGAGGAACATGTAAATGATGAACAGGAAAAGATGATCCTATTGTTTTCAGAATGTCCGAAACTCCAGTGTGGATAAGTTGCAGGCTGGTTTTTACTTTATCTGTGCTGGTTCATGCATAATGATTATGATACTTATGAAAGAAGATGATGCCCTGAGTATCTGGCTCCACCCAATACTTGTCAAAAACAATGGATTTTTTGGGCATTGCCTGCAGTAGAGAACTTCTCCGAATGCAGCAAGAACTACTTTTGGAAAGTTATCACAAAAAAAACAGAATTTTGGTGCGACGTTTATGTGATTCACAGAAAAGATATCTTGAGTGATCATGGTTGTTAAGAGGTCATGGGTAGGACAGAGAGAGGATGAAGACTGGCAGTGACATTTGCATGCCTATGGACTCGTAGTGAATTCTGGTTCCCCGTGCTACTAATTTTCCCAGCATGATCATTTCCCTCTTTCTACCCACCATGCAAAAAAGAACCCAGAAAAGGTTTTTAGGTTTTTAATACAGTAGCTAATTATTGTATTACCAGCTCTAATTAAATTCTTGGAGTCTCTGCATAGTGTGATTGTCCATGCCAAGAGGGACATATCCCATCCTTAAGTGAATGCATGTTCTTGTCAAGTTAACTTATCCACATTTTACTCACATGAAAAATTCCTTATTTCTTGCTTCCTGACACACGTGACTGATAAATGTTTTACAGACACATTTCACACTGATATTTTTGTCACCTGAAATAAAGATGACTTCAGTAATACCCACATTTAATTTTATATAAAGTGACACAGTATGTGATGATAAACTCCCCAGATTTTAATGTAAGCTGGTAAAAATATATATTCCATCAAATTCTGGTCTTTGTACAGTGCAGACATAGGCTTTAAATGTTACAGCCACATGTGACTAGTTAAGACTAAAGAGTGTTAAATATTAAAACACATCTTAGAAATACCCTGGACATTCAGGAAAGTCAGCACTAATGTTCCTCCATTACCTCTTCAGTTTTTCTGAGACATTTAATGCAGAGCAATTTTTCTTCCTATTTTTTTTAAATCATGTCATGTTAGCAGGAGGGGAAGCAGACGTGGATGTGAGGAATATTATCAAGTGTTGCAGTTTTTTAGAAAAAGCAGTGTAAGATATTATTAATTTGTGTTTACCCTTTTTATTGTTACAGTGCAGCCAATAGCCACTCCATAGCAAAATTTTCCTCAAATTTTTCAGTGAATGTTTCAATTTTTTGTTGCGCATGTGGATGGGTGTTGATCCTAATCAAGACAGCTTCATGGAAGAATTTGACTATTTGGTATCTATTAATACTGTTTTTATATTGAAACAACTGGGAGCTTTCATGTGGCTGAACTGATGAATTTCATTGTATAAGAACTCTATAAATGTTGCCTATGGTTTTTAAAACAGTAGTGATTAAATTTACTCAGTCCGGCTTTGTATTACACTGAAGAGTAATTCAACCATCCTAAAAACACATTTATCTTGATTATCTGAGGGCCTTACACATTCTGTCTCAGAACTTTATTCTGAGAAGTACTTAGCATGTGCCTAACTTTAGGCACTTGAATAATGGAAGTAAGTGGTGCCAATCAAATGTTTAAAGTCAGATACATACTTAAGTACTATGACAAATCAGGGCCTACTTTATCCTAGATATGTTTGTTAAGTAATAATTAACAAGTGTATTGTATTGACAAAAAGCAGATATACTCAAATCTTTAACTGTTGTCTGTGTCATAATTTGTGTCTTCATTTAGAAACAGGGTGTGAGAAAACACTGGAAAGTGGGCAAGAATCAAGTCTTTATAGAATATTATTGCACTCCAGCTTGCTTTAAAAAATAGTCATGTACTGTACTTTGGCTCTGGCCCTTAACTTTTAGTCATAAGTAAGCTTTTTAAGCTGTGGACTTAAATTGCTGTTTGGTGTTGCCAAAAATTGATTTGTCCATTTCATGAGGATGTAAAATGCTGACCCAAGCATCAATGAGAACTCTGTATAAAAATCTTTTTCTCTTTCACTAATTTTATTCTCTCTTTACTTCTACTGATATCTAAGTTTTAACAGTAATTTTAGAGTTTATTCTACATATGTCACGCTGTAGTTAAAAAGTAAGTATTACCTATGATGGTAAAGGAAAAAAAATCCTATTATAATGTGAATTTCATCCCAACCACGTTAAAGGCTATAAGTCAAATGTATTTGCCTCACCCATGTGAGCAGACCGAGTAAATGCAATCAGACTTTGGTCCTTAGCAAAACAAGTTGGGTTTAAGCTACAGAGATAATAGTATTAAACTGTCATTGTCTCTTATATGGAGGGAAATATTCAGGGAAGCTATTTGCAAATTAAAGAATAACTAATTTAGCCAAGGATGCTGCAGACAGCCTCTCAGTAGCACTGTGTGGACAAAATTTTTAAAAATCTAATTTACCATTGTTACTCTTTGCTTACTCCTTGTGCTTCACTTCCCAGAATGAATTACACTCAATTACACTATTTTTTTTAGTCATTTTCACTTGTTAGTTTCAAGCATTGTTAAGAAATTAAAATAAAAGTTATATTATTTCTGTTTCTGTTAGCCACAATCTTATGTTGCTGTATAACAGAGTAACTCATAGTTTCATAGTTAGTAGGGTCAGAAGGGACCTGAGCAGATCATCGAGTCCGACCCCCTGCCATGACAGGAAAGAGTACTGGGGTCAAACAACCCCAGCAAAGTGTTTATCTAGCCTCCTGTTAAAGACCCCCAGGGTAGGAGTAAGTACCACTTCACTTGGAAGTTGGCTCCATCCTAGCTGCCTTGACAGTGAAGTAGTGCCTCCTGATATAAAGCCTAAATCTACCCTCTGCCAGCTTGTGACCGTTATTCCTGGTCACTCCTGGTAGTGCTCAGGGGAACAGGGACTCCCCCAATGCCTGCTGGTCCCCTCTGACTAGTTTGTAACAGGCCACTAGATCCCCCCTCAGCCTTCTCTTGTGGAGGCTGAACAGGTTCCTACCTTTCCCCATAGGGCCTGCCTTGCTGCCCCCTGATCATGCGAGTGGCCCTCCTCTGGACCCTCTCCATGTTGTCCACATCCCTCTTAAATTGCAGCACCCAGAACTGGATGCAGTACTCCAGCTGCAGCCTTACCAGTGCTGCATGGAGGGGGAGGATCACCTTCCTGGACCTGCTTGAGATGCATCTGTGCATGCATGACAAGGTGTAGTTGGCCTTCCTGACTGTATCCCCACACTGCCGGCCCATTTTCATCTTGCCATCAATGATGACTCCAAGATCCTTTTCTGCCTCTGTACTGACAAGAATGGAGTGCCCCAGCCTGTAGGTACGGTGCTGGTTCTTCCTCCCCAGGTGAATCACCTTGCACTTTCAGTGTTGAATTCCATCCTATTCTCATCCGCCCACCCCTGTAACCTGTCTAGATGTGATTGTACCCTATTCCTTCCTTCTAGTGTGCCCACATCCTCCCACATCTTAGTGTCCTCAGCAAATTTGAACAGGGTGCTTTTTACCCGCTCGTCCAAGTCACTGATGAAGATGTTGAACAGTGCGGGCCCGAGGACTGAGCCCTGCGGAACCCCACAGCCAACATCCCTCCAGGTCAAAAATGACCCATCCACCACCACTCTCTGGGTGTGGCCCTCCAGCCAGTTGGTGACTCGTTTGACTGTGTAGGTGTCAACACCACAGTCCCCCAATTTCTTAATGAGAACGGGGTGAGAGACAGTGTTGAAGACCTTCCAAAAGTCCAGAAAGACTACGTCCACTGCTACCCCTGCATCTGAGGATTTGGTGACCTGGTCATAGAAGGCCACCAGGTTGGTCTGACAGGACCTGTCTCTAATGAACCCATGTTGGTTGCCCCTAAGCATAGCCTCCCCTGCTGGCCCCTTGTGGACATGTGTCAGAATAATTCTCTTGAAAAACTTGCCCAGGATTGAAGTAAGACTAACTGACCTATAGTTCCCTGGGTTCTCCTTCCTCCCTGTTTTGAAGATGGGAACCATGTTGGCCCTCTTCCAGTCCTCTGGCACCACACCATGAGTGCTCGTAAAGCTGTGCCAGGGGTCCCACAATGACCTCAGCTAATTCCCTTAGTGCTCTGAGGTGGAGATCATCTGGACCAGCTGATTTAAATACATCCAGTCCATCCAGAAGTTCCCTGACTAGATCCTCCCTGACCCTTCCTCCCTTGGAGTTTAAGGAGGTCCCAGGGGGGTTGGCTGTTCTGGTCCCTGCTCAGGAAAATGAAGGCAAAGAAGTCATTAAATAGGTTAGCTTTGTCATCTGGTGTGACAACCTAATTACCTAGCATGTCTTGCAGGGGCCCCACATTACCTGGAACCTTCTTTTTGCCCCCTATGTATTTAAAAAAGAACTTCTTGTTGTCCTTGATCCAGGAAGCTAGTCCCAGTTCCATCTCTGCCTTGGCCTTCCTGACCGCCCCCCTGCATCCCTGAACAACCACAGTATAGTCCTCCCTGGTGATGGCCTCTCCCTTCCATTGGGTGTACACCTCTCTTTTAGCCAGGAGACTTTGTCGGATGCTTTTGGTGAGCCATGGAGGCTTTTGTGCCCTCCTGCCCCCTTTGGTTCCCTTTGTTGGGATTACTTCCCTTTGGGCTTGGAGGATTGTCTCCTTAAGGAGCGACCACTCTTCTTGGACACCTGGCTCCCCTCCCCTCCAGGACCTCAGTGCTTCCCCGACTATTCTCCTTAGCTCACTGAAGTCCACCCTCCTCAAATCTAGGGCTGCTGCCTTGCTGCAGGCCTTTGCCACCTTGCGCTGGATGGTGAATTCCAGCGGGTGATGATTGCTGTCGCCCAAGTGGTCGAGCACCTGCAGCCCCCTCACCAGGTCATCACCCATGGCCAGCACCAAGTCCAACAAGGCGTCTCCCCTGGTGGGGCTGTGCACCTCCTGGGTTAGATGGAGGTCCTGCATTTTGGCTAGGAACCTATGTGAGTGGTCAGACCTGGCTGACTGCTTTTCTCAGCAGATGTCTGGAAAGTTCAGGTCACCCATGATGACCATGTCCTTTGACCTAACTACCTTCTTGAGCTGACTTAAGAATTTGTGGTCTAGCTCTTTCCCTTGGTTGGGTGGTCTGTAGTAGACCCCCACCATTAAATCTCTTTCCCCTGAACTGCCTTATATTCTAACCCAGATCACTTCAGAGTGCCCCTCCTCTGACTCTTTGCTAATTGATGAGGATGTGTATTCCTCCTTAATGTAGAGCACCACGCCCCCATCTTTCCTCCCTGTCCTATCCCTCCTGTACAGCCTATAGCCCTTCATATTCACTGCCCAGTCATGTGTTGGGTCCTACCACATTTCAGTGAGCCCCACTATGTCTGGGGTGGTGTCAGCTAGTAGGAGGGTAAGTTCCTCTTGCTTGTTTCCCATACTATGAGCATTTGCATAGAGGTATTTGAGGCCTCTTGAGGATGTGTGCACTGGCCCCCTACTTTCAGCATTCCCCTGGCCCCTGTTGCCTACCTGTGTATATGTTCTGCTCGTTGGTCTAGGCTGGGCTGTACTTGTGGGTGTTGCTTGGTTTGGCAGTCCGAGGCTTCCTCCGCTTTCGTCTTCCCCTTCTCCCAGTGGGCTAGTTTAAGGTCCGCTGGAGGAGATCCGCCAACCTAGAAGAAAACACATGCTTACCTTTAGGGGAAAGGTGGAGCCCATCCCATCCGAGCATGTCTCTTGCCATGATGTGTGGGTCATTGTCAAGGAAGCCAAAGCCTGCCTCAAGGCACCATTCCTGAAGCCGCCAGTTGGTTTCTGCGATGCATGTCGCATGCCATCTTCCACGTCCGCTCACTGGTAGGACAGAATAGAAAACCACCTGTGCACCTATGTCCTTCAGCATGCCCCCAGAGCATGGTAGTCCGCCATCAGGTGATCAGGGCTTCTCCTGGCCACATCATTAGTACCCACATGGATTAGGACCATGGGGTAGTAATTGGTGGGCTGGATGATGGCCTGGATCATCCCCGTCACATCCTGAATCTTTGCTCCAGACTTCAATACAGCACTGCTGAATTACAGTAGTTGAGGTTCTGGCCCATTCTGTGTTATGATAGCTCTTAAACAAAATAATGATCCAGGCTCCTTGGATTGTGGCAGAAACAAGAGTTATATTTCATTTAAAAAATGGAGTTCCTATCTGTGATCTGATTAAAAAAAGGGGTAGGGAGGGGAGGAGAGATGAGACATTTCAGAATAGCTAGTAAATTAGTGGTTGGAGCATTCCTCTACAACATGTTGTTCTGTCTACTTTGAAGCAGGGTTGGACCACATTCTCCTGTAGCCCACATGAATGCCCCAACCAGTGGGCTATTGGCTGGTCCTGTGTTGGTTTCTCTCCCTCTCACTTTTCTCTTTGCTTAGTTTCATTTTCCTCAGCCAGAGAAATCTTCCTGCTATAGCTGAATTGCTCTTATGAAGTTTCATGGGGATGACATATTTCAATGATAATACTTTTCATTTAATAATTCACAGTTAACTCTATGTCTTGTTAATTTCTTATCACTGTTGCCAATACATGGCTGGGATGAAGGAAGGCAAAGTCATACCATCTGAGTAAATGAATCATATTAAGCTTTGAACTTGCAGAGATGGGTTCTTATGCCTGGTGGACATCCCACAATTTGGGAGTTCTATGAGGACAAATCCCTTGCAGGGTCGTCTTCTGCAGTATGAATTTTTGTAGTAGAGAAGAAGCAGGAGTAGAAACACATGTTAACTACTGACCTTTGTTTTCATTACTATTACTACATGTGTATAGGCTTTTTTTGGTTAGTTTTGTTTGGATAAGAGAATTTTCCCTGGTTTCCCCCTTGCAGTGATTTGTAACCTAACTATATATATATACCACATTATCTCTTAGTCATTTAATGAAGGTTTTTCCCCACTCTATTATTATTTAAGCTATTTACCCTGTGAAACTGAAAGGTTCCAGTCAGAATCAGATAACCATTAGGCACTATCCTCTATACCGTGTATGGCTTGCCGTGCAAGTCTCTGATCATATGGGTGGCCCTTCTCTGGATTCCCTCTAGCTTTTCCATGTCCTTGTTGAAGTGCAGTGCCCACAACTGGAGGCAGTTCTCCATCTGCGGTCTCACCAATGCTGAGTACAGCAGAAGAACCATTTCCTTGGTTTTGCTGGAAATGCATCAATTGATGCACGCCAGAGTATTATTTGCCTTGCTGGCTACAGCGTCACACTGGCAGCTCACATTCATACTGTGGTCAATTATTACCCCCAGGTCTATTTCATTCGTAGTGCTGGCCAGATTGGTGTTGCCAAGCCTGAAGGTGTGCAGGGAATTGTTTGTCCCCAGGTGCAGCACTTTACGTTTCTTGATGTTAAACCTCATTTGGTTCCAATCCACCCAACTTGTCAGCCTGTCTAACTCTGCCTGTATTTTCAGCCCATCTCCAAGCATGAACACACTTCCCCATATCTTGGTGTCGCCCATGAACTTGGCCAGTGAGTTCTTCACCCACATGTCCAAATCATTGATGAAGATGTTAAAAAGCACTGGACCAAGCACTGACACCTGAGGGACACCACGGGCCACTTCTTGCCAAGATGACAGAGATCCATTCAGTAGAACTCTCTGGGTCCTAGCTCATAGCCAGCTTCCTACCCACCTAACTGTCTTGTAGTTAAGCCCACAATCTTCCGATTTCCTCATGAGAACATCATGGTATATCAGATGAAAAGCTTTTTGGAAGTCAAGGTATACAGTGTCAACCTCCTCTCTCTTATTCAGATGGCAAGTTACCTGTTCATAAAAGGAGATGAGGTTGGTAAGACAAGACCTGCCCGTGACAAAGCCACGCTGGATGTTGTTCAGAATCCGACCTTCTGCAAGCCTATTGCATATAGATGCCCTGATGAATTTTTCCAGAATTTTCCCTGGGATAGAAGTTAGGCTAATTGGCCTATAGTTACCTGGGTCCTCCCTCCTCCCCTTCTTGAAGATGGACACAACACTGGTCCTCTTCCAGTCCTCAGGGACCTCTCCGGAGTGACACGAATTTTGGAAGAGCTTCACCATGGGTTCTGTGGGCCATTGTTGTATAGTACTCCTTGGGGCATGCCCCAAGTTTCCATTGTTTGTACACCTCTTTCTTCTTCCTTAAGAGGTCCATGATTTCCCTGTTTAGCCCTTTTGCTACCTTTCCTCCACATGGCAATGAATTTCCTTTGTGCTTCAAGGATCTTGTCCTTAAGGAATGACTACTCTTCATGTACTCCTTTTATCTTTGGTCCCTGGTCCTGCAGCGCTTCTACTATTGACCTGAGCTTGTAGAAATTTGTATTTTTGAAGTCCAAAACTTCAATCCTGTTATCTGGTTTGTCTGCCTTGCGATGGACAGTGAACATGATGGTTTCATGGTCGTTGTCGCCCAGGCTCTATGTTTACATGAGTCACCAGGTTGTCTCCTTTGGCCAGGACCGAGTCTAGAAGAGTGTTACCTCTGGTTGGGTCTCGCACCTCCTGAGTCAAAAAAAGCTCTTTGATGCAAGTCATAAAGGAACGTGACCGATCCGACTTAGCTGAGTGTTCCTCCCAAGAGATGTCTGGGTAATTGAAGTCACCCATGACGACCATGTCCCATGTACATGTGGCCTCAGTTGGTTCACGGGTGAACTCTAGATTGAGTTCCTCCCCTTGGTTTGGTGGTCTGTAGCACACACCTATAGTTAGGTCTCTCTCGCCACCGCCTCCCCTCCTCCCCCCCCTGCAGTTTCACCTAGAAACTGTTTGTCCTTTGCTCTCTATCTACAAGTAATGAAAGATGGTCACATTTCTATTTTTCACATGCTTTTTCTGTCTCAGGCTATATGATTGTAAATTCTTTGGGGCAGTATCGCTTTCTCTTTTACTATTTGTACATGCATAGTGGGGCCATAATTTGGGCTGATATCTTTAGCTGTCTATACATGTGCTCCAGGTGGGTGGGGGGGCGTTTTAATTAAAGTGGTTCCTGGGCAGCTACTGTAGTTACAACTTCGTGGCATCACGTGTATTAAGTGGTCACGTGTTTAAAAATGGCCATGGGATGCCTTATCTAAATCTTGATCAATGAGGTTTAGATAAAGCACCCCACGGACATTTAAAAATGTGGGGGAACTTAATACATGCCACTCTGCAGAGACCCTGCAGTGTTCTGATTAGAACATGGAGCAGACTTGATTAATCTAATTAGAAAACTGAGGAACTCATGTATAGGCAGCTTTTGGTGCCAATACAATACATATAGTAAAAGGTAGCACATGTATTGAATTCTATCAAGTTATCCAGACAGATTAGAAGTTTTCATAGATTTCATAGACACTAGGACAGGAAGGAACCTTGGAAGATCATCGAGTCCAGCCCCCTGCCCCAGGGGCAGGAAGTCATCAGGGATCATAGGGTCTCAGCATAATAAACATCCAGATGTCTTTTGAAGGCATTCAGCGTAGGTGCCTGAACCACCACTGATGGCAATCTATTCCAAACTTTGGGGGCTCGGACAGTAAAGAAGTTCTTCCTTATGTCCACCCTGAAACAGTCATGGAAGAGTTTATGACCTTTCGACCTTGTCATTCCTTGGGGTACTCTGGTGAACAAACATTCCCCCAGGTCCTGGTAAGCATCCCTGATATGTGGCCACCAGATCACCCTTGAGTGTACGCTTTTCCAGGCTGAAAAGTCCCATGGCTCTCAGCCTCTCTTCATAAGTTCTGCTTTCCTGACCTCTGATCATGTGTGTGGCTCTCCTCTGCACCCTCTCAAGCTTCTCCACATCCTTTTTGACTTATGGAGCCCAAAACTTGACGCAGTACTCCAGCTGCGGCCTCACCAAGACCGAGTACAACGGGAGGATGACATCCTGGGATTTACTTGAGAAGCATCTGTGGGTGCAAGCAAGCATTTTGCTTGCTTTACTAGCAGCAGTATCACACTGGAGGCTCATGTTCATCTTGTGGTCAGTCATGATCCCCACGTCCCTTTCATCCATATTGCTAGCCAGCATAGCACTGCTGAGCCTATAAGGATGCTGCAGGTTTTTCTTCCCAAGATGGAGAACTTTGCATTTTTCAGTATTAAACACCATCAAGTTCTCATCCGCCCATTTCCTGAGCCTGTCAAGGGCAGTCTTGGTCACCTCCTGTCTTCAGGTGTGGATGCTTTACCCCAGAGTTTGGTGTCATCGACAAACTTGGCCAATCCACTTCTGATACCAATGTCCATATCATTAATGAAGATGTTAAATAGTATAGGCCCAAGGACAGAGTCCTAGGGGGCCCCACTCATCACAGGGCACCATGACGATTGACTTCCATCAACCACTATCCTCTGGGTCCTACCACGGAGCTAATTCCCCAACCAGAGGATTGTGGTATGGCTGAGGCTGCAGTTAGCCAGTTTTACTAAGAGGTGATTATGGGATACCAGATCAAAGGCTTTTTTAAAGTCAAAATGTATGACATCAGTCTCTTCTCCTTTGTTCAGGTGATAGGTCACCTGGGCATAGAAGGAAATGAGATTGATTAAACAAGACCTACCTGCAACAAACCCGTGCTGGCTATCCCTCAGGATATTGCCATCAGCTAGCCTGTTAAGAATGGCCTCTTTGATAATCTTTTCTAAGACCTTCCCCAGGATAGAGGTCAGGCTGATGGGCCTATAGTTTGCTGGATCCACTTTCCTCCTTTTCTTGACAATAGGCACAACATTAGCCTTCTTCCAATCATCGGGCACTTGACCAGAGCACCAGGAGTTCTTGAAGACCTGTGCCAGGGGCTGGGCTGTGATGCTAGCTAACTCCTTGAGTACCCTGGGGTGAAAATGTCAGGGCTGGCTGACTTGAAGATAACCAGCCTCTCAAGGTCAGCATTGATGGAGGGTAAGGCCTCCCTGACCTGTAGTGGGCAGGGGTATCCCATGGAACTGATGAAAGACCGATGCAAAGTACCCATTTAGCAAGTTGGCTTTTTCCTGGGAATTGCTTGTCATTTGTCCCATCTGGTTTAGCAGGGGTCCAATGTTGCTCTTGCTTTTTCTCTGGCTCTGCACATATCCTGCAGGTCCAGACCAGTGCAGAGTATTCCTCCTTAGAGGTCCATCCAGTCCTCCATTCTTTGTAGGGCTGTCTTTTTAGATGCAGAAGGTCTGCTAGTTCTCTGGAGAGCTGGGGGGCTGCTGTGTCCTTTTGCTGCCTTTCCTCTGAGACGGGATAGACTTTGCTTGCACTTCCAGGATTGCTGTCTTGAGGAGCAGCCACTTGTCCTGAACTCCCCTCTCCTTTGGATTGTAGCCCTTTATTGTCTCCCTGATGAGCCTTTTGAGCTTGTCAGAGTCAGCTTTCTTGAAGTCGAGGACTTCTGTGTTGCTGACTGTCTTGTCAGCTTTATGGTGGATGGTGAAGGTGATCAGCTTATGGTCACTATCACCCAGCTTCTCTTCGATCATTAAGTCGCTGATTAGGCCATCCCCCATTGCCAGAACCAGGTCGAGCAGTGCTTTACCTCTTGTCAGCCCATTGACTTCTTGTGTCAGATTGAGCTCATCCATGCATGAGAGAAAGCTTTGAGACTGCTCAGATTTGGCTGAGCGCTCTTCCCATGTGGTGTCTAGGTAGTTGAAGTCTCCCAGGACAGCCATGCACAGGGAGCATGTGGCCTCAGGCAATTTTCAGGCGAATTTTCTGCAAGCTCTTGATCCTGGGTCAGAGGTCTGTAGTAGACTCCCACCATTGTGTCCCCTGCACTATGTTCCCCACAGATTTTAACCCAGAGGGTCTTTAGTTATCCATCCTGGGCGCCAATGTCAGCTTACAAGGATGCGTGGGTTTCCTTGACATAGAGAGCTACGTCTCCGTCCCTTTTGTCCACTCGATCTCTCCTGTACAGGGTATAGCTGTCTATAGCTGTGGCCCAGTCATGGGTTGAGTCCCACCAGGTCTCCGCTATCCGTACGACATCATAGTTATTTGTGTTAAGCAGGAGGACAAGTTCCTCCTGTTTATTCCACGAGCTTCTGGTATTTGTGTACAGGCAGGCAAGTCTCCCTTTGGGGGCCCTTGCCTTGCCTGCAGCTTGCTCCAGGGCTGGGGCGGGGTGGGTTCCCTTAAGTGCCCTGGCCTGCTGGCTTTGCAGGGGTTGCTCAGTGGGTCAGCAGTGGCAGTAGTCCCCCCATTCCCTGGCAGGCTTAGTTTAAAGCCAGGTGGAGCAGGTCAGCCAGCCTGGCTGAGAAGAGCCTCCTCCCAGCAAAGAGAGGTGGAGGCCATCTCTTTCCAGCAGCTCGCTGCCTCTCTCACCAATGAGCGGACTGTGGTCATGGAAGCCAAAGCCTTCCTGATGACACCAGCACCACAGTCTTTGGTTCACTACCTGGATCCTCTTCTCCCTCAGCCCATAGCCTGAGACTGGGAGGATTGAAGAAAAGACCACCTGCTTTTAGCCTCGCTCCCAAATCCCTGTAGTGCTTCATGACCCAGGTGGGAGCACTCCGAGCCATGTCCTTGGTGCCCACATGGATAAGGAGAATAGGGTAGTGGTCAGGAGGAGCTTAGGGATCTTCTCTGCAATGTCTTGGATACAGGCTCCCGGGAAGCAACAAACTTCCTGGGCTAAGGGATCAGGGAAGCAGATTGCCTCCCCAGTCCCCATCAGGATGGAGTCTCCCATGACAAACACTTTGCATTTTGTCTTGGGGAAATTGGGAGTGGTAGCTGCAGTCGAGCCTGGGTTGCCTGCGGGAGCTGGCAACTGAGCAGGCTCTGCTGGGGCTGGAAGAGGTTTGTACCTGTTGCATAGCTCCAGTGGGGCAGGGACCTTGGTGCAGTGGGCCTTCGGGCCCTTGACCACCTTGGTCCAAGGGCTCCATCTGCGTGGAGCCTGGAACCATGGACTCTATCTTGGAGGAGGCCTCTGAGGCGCCAGAGTTGGGGGCCACAGACCCCAAGGAGACCCTCGGGGTGTGGCGTGTGCCCGTCCACGGCATGCCACTAGTAGGCCAACTGCGGCTGGGAATACGTACCCTAGGGGGTGTGTGGGGCGCGAGCCAGGTTGTGACTATTACCCCGGTGGGTTCTATCCTCTGATCTTAGTTTGTGAGAGGGAGAGGTAGACTCGTAAAGGTTCCAGAAAATTTTTATTTGATCTCTTACTTATGCACCACCGGTGTGGATGTGGCTGCGCAGGCGGTTACACTTGGATCCGTCCCGGTTCGGGTGAGGGATGAACAAACAAAAAACAAAACGATGGATCCAAGAACAAAAAACAAAATAATGGACGAACAGATACAAATGAGTGCACAAACGATTGCCTATGGTTCCAGAGGCAGGAGAAGCCATGGGAAGCTGGCCAGGCCTACCCACTGAGAGAAGCCAGAGTCCAGTTGGAGCATGACATGCCCCCTTGCCATCAAGCACTCGACTACAACACGTTGTTGTCCTTGCCTTTGATTTCAGTGAACACCTATAAGAAACAAGCAAAGAAATATTAAGATAAAAATTCAAACATTAAACAGTAATTAGGTGGATCTTGATTGCCTGGCCAGCCAATTGTGGTGGGCCAGGTAGGTGTTTGTGTTGTCAAGCCACTACAATTCAAGAGGAGGCCGAACATATCCCGTTCACGAGGGGATCGGTCAGGTGGTGGCCGGCGAGCTTGGGGTGTGCCACCATGGCTTCTTGGGGCTTCACGAGTCATGCTTCCAAGGCAGACAGATGGTGGACGATCCTCAGATTCAACGGCGATGTTGACTGCAGCTCCTTCACTCAGGTGGGGACAGCTGAAGTTGTCGGCTGGGGTGGGCTCTCCCCCTTCACGCACACACGGAAAGCAGCGCACGAATTCCTGTGCAGGAGTGGGGTTAGCGATCCCACTCGGCTTGACCTCGGCAAGCGATAGGGCCCCCTTTTCTCTGCTTGACTGGAATGTGACCGTGGGGCTCCCCATCATGCAGCCAAATGCGGCAGGGGTGAGAAAATGCCCATTCCTTCCCTCCGGTTGTCAAGGAGAGGTATCCCGACACTTCTGCGTCCCGCGAGCCACCTGCCTGGTGGAAGATTATGTAGGCCCAAAGATCATCTGGGGTCATCACAGATCTGCGGCAGCGACCCCATGGGCAGTGGGCATTCAAGCCTGCTTGGATTTCATCTCCCTCCACTGAGGATCCCATCCTCGTCGCCATGTGCGTGGTGCGAGCCAGGTTGTGACTGTTGCCCCGGTGGGTTCTATCCTCTGATGTTAGTTTGTGAGAGGGAGAGGTAGACTCGTAAAGGTTCCAGAAAATTTTTATTTGATCTCTTACTTACGCACCACTGGTGTGGATGTGGCTGCACAGGCGGTTACACTTGGATCTGTCTCGGTTCGGGTGAGGGATGAACGAACGAAAAACAAAACTATGGATCCAAGAACAAAAAACAAAACTATGGACAAACGGATACGAACAAGTGCACAAACGATTGTCTATGGTTCTGGAGGCAGAGGAAGCCGTGGGAAGCTGGCCAGGCCTACCCACTGAACAGTGACTTCTCTCTCAGGCGGAAACTCAACCCTAGCTTTTATAGGCCAGATGACAAGCCCAATTTCAAGCCCCAATTGGTCACATTTTCCTGCCAAAATGTTCGCGGGGTTTTTCCACAGGGGACGGGGTTTCCCCAGTACATGGCCAGGGCCATGCAGCAAGACAAATAGGGGCTTTCCAAATTGTGAGGAGAGTGCTGATGGCATCTGTTGCTGGGCAAAGCTGGCAAAGTCCAGCTGTAGCGTGACAGGGGGCTCACAGGCAGGGCCTCAGGCCCTCCTGCTCACCCTCCTGCACAAACTCCCATGATGACTCGCATGCTGGGCTCAGAAGCACGCCTGTTTGTGCGGCCTGTTTGTGGGGCTCTGGTTGCATGGCTCCCTGAGGGGCTGGGTGAAGTAGGGGCGGGAGGCGGGGTATGTCTCTCCCCGCCTCCAACTCAGCTGACTCCCAGCTGCCTAAGTTGGCTAAGTCCCATCCACCACAGGGCCCTGCTTACCTGCGGGCAGGCTGGACTTGTTGGGAGTCTTGGGGGCTCTTCTGGGGGTCCCTGGGCTCACGGGGGCGCAGCAGGCTTACACCTGTGCATCTTGCACCAGAGCCAGGACCAGACATAGTTTCTGATACACTCTTAACTTAGGGAAGAATTCATGGCCTTTCAGGTTTTGTTTTTTATTAAAAGATATATTTGAAACACTTTAAATAAGATATTTTAACACTTAAACACTCTTGTTGCTTTTGGCAAGTCATGTCTTTATTTTCTCTTGTAGGAGGAGCATTTAATATGAGGCACATGAGGTCCCTCTTGTAAGGAAAGATACATCACTGGACAATTTGTTTCAACACTTGCTTGCAATGCCAATAAAATGAGTGGCTGTAGTGCAAATTACTCTTGCAAATGCTCTCTAAAAAACTGATAACTTCCCCCCCACCCTACCCCAAGGTTAGTCCCCAGCCATAAGGGAAGTTTCTCTTTCGTGTTCCTTTGCTGCACAGATTTAGAAAATGATCCCAAATCTTTGTGTAGACTATGAGGGATTGCAGCTTTGAACTGATGAATTGGAAAAGCTGTTACTGGAAGAGTGAATGTTTCAGTTCCAGTTACATGGGGTCTGAGAGATATATATTCAGCCTTAAATTTGGGTTTAGCATGGAAGACTGTTTCCATTCTGCTGATAATTATCATAGTTTGATTCACAGGGTTTTCTGTTTAAAACCATGAAACAAGATTATAAAAATATAAGAAAAATCATTAGCGTCTTCACAGCTTTATTTTTTTTTTAAGTTGAGGCAGTCATCCTAATTTGCTTCCTATAGAATGTGGAAAAATTGGAAATTTTTCAAATGCCCAACTATTAGGCAAATAATCAAAATCAATGTGATCTTCAGGAAAGATCTGAACAGTCCCCACAGCAACTTGTCCTCTGACCCTGCACACATGCCTGCAGGACAATTTTATTTTCCTTTAGATGTATCTGTTGACAAAATATCACATGCCACTCTTTATTATTTGACTCTAGCCCATAACTAATTCCATGAGTTCTAGAGCAATCTAAGGAACTGTGTAGTAGCTTATCTTGTATATTGTTACTAGATGATACAGTGGCTGGAAAGGATGATCAAAGGGACTAGGGGCCAGAACATTACCCATGATATTGCTCTTACACAAAGCAGCTGCAGTGAAGGCTTAACTGGATGGTAAAGATTTTCCCCAGCAAAGAAGAATCCCAAGTGGTGTAAAAATACAGTAGTGGCTGCCATATACCCACATTTTTAGACCAGGACAGCAGCCACGGGTGCCACCTTTATGGAGAGCAAAAAACCAGCTGTTGCTGGGTCATATGGCGCTAAATGGCACAGCAGGAGCCCTTGGGCTGTGAAGACCAGGCTCCTGATAATGACACCTATTACATGCACGAAGGTTTGTTAGGCCTTCAACCTCACCATATGATCTGGAACAACAAAAGGTTAATTCCCCTGGACATTGGCTTGCAGCCTGGCCTCATCCAGAGGTATACCACTATCAATGAAAACTTAACACTGAGGCAAAGTTTAACAAGAATATATTACCACGGTAAGTATAAAACCCCCCAATAATAAATCCACAATACAACAATGAACCAGTCAACAGAGAGTTAAGAGAACACTATATACAATAATAGATACAAGTAAGAATGAATGCAGGCCTGTCACCAGAGGTGGCAGCCAAGATCACTCTGAAGCTGACAGGCAAGATGGCTTGTCAGCCTGTCACTGTTCCCTAGAGGATTTCTATCATTTCCTCACTCTCAGTGAGTACTCAGTACTTTCAAAGGGTGGGTGATATTTTACCATCCAAAGGTGTGCAGGTGAGTACAGGTGAGTAGAGGATGGCTCCGTCTATGAGTGTATATCTCTGCCAATGGATGGAGTTCAGTTACACACTCCAGTCTACATACTCCACTCAAGCAACTCTCATACTCATCACATAGATGAGCAGGTTTCACAACACATGCTCATACTCAAGTGACTCAGTTTCTCACAAGCTTTCAGTCCCAGTCAGATACAAAGCACACTAACTCCAACTCAGTCACTCTCCCAAGTGAGCACCAAGGCACCACACAGGCTCACGATGCACACAGACTCAATCACTTCCCCCCTGGTCCCACTCCATCCACAGGGGATACTCCATCTGCTCCACCATCTCAGTGTTCATGAGCCGCACATGGTACCTTGAGGTACACAGAAAAAACATATAAAGCTGTGTCTATGGTCGAATCCTCAAATCTCTGCGAATCAATTCAGAGACTTCTGATTCAATTCAGAGAGATTAAAGGGTCTGCTGATTTGATTCGGCCGCCAAATTGGGCTGAATCTCCTCTGAATTGAATTAGTGACTGAAGCTTTGCACAGCCCTGATGCTTGACCACCCTTGTAGGAAGAAAGCTCCTCCTTATCTCCAGCTGAAATTTCCCCTGCTGACATGATCCTAGCTACTGCACTCCTTGATGTGGCATCCAGTAGAAATTGGTATGCCATAGTCACACAAACCCAAGGGGCTGATAGTTTTACATGGGGCTTTGATCTTTTCTCTCTTGTGGTATGTGATGGAGGAAGGGAGTGTCCCTCTAGTGTCCCTCTCCATTGGTGATCTCTATCTGCTGGAGCAGTCTCTTGGGCTAAGTACAGACAGTCAAAAAGCCTGAGGCAAAATCAGTTCAGTCTACACAGCTTTCTTTAAACTAGAGATTGGACTGTTACTGAACAGAATACACATTCACGTGTGGATTGGCCAAGGAGAGGGAGAGGGTGTAAACCTCCTCCCTGGCCCAAGGCCCCAGCCAGGGCTTGCTGGGGGTGGGGGGAGGAGGGGAAGCCCCTGCCCAGCTTTTGTCCTACCTCTTTACTCATTCTAGGAAAGAGGGGGGCATGGCCACACCCCAGCTCAAGGCTTGCATGCTCAGGTGGGAAGGGTGTGGGGCTTAAACCCCCTTCCTCCCTGTCTCAGCGTGTCAGTCTGGGGCTGGGGCATGGCCATGCCCACCCCCCTTTCTGCTTGAGCACGGGAAAAAGCCAAGGCTGCCCTCTCACCACCTCAAGTGGAGAGCAGGGAGGGCATAAGGATGGCAGGATCTGCATCCCCCTCTCGCACAAACCCCAGACAGAAGTGCATCTTCCTGCTGTAACTGAGAATGCTTTGCAGGAAGCTTTCTGAGTTACAGTGATCCCTGATACACTGATACAGTGATACCCTCCCCCTCCGCCTCAGCCTGTAAGCCCCCAGGCTGGGCAAGGCCACATCCCCTACTCTCATCTTGAGCAGGGGGTGGGTGCCTGGCAGGGTCCCCAGCCCTCACCCGAGGCAGATTTGGGTTGTGGTCCTGTGCAGCCATGGAGGGTCTCCCGACCTGCAAGCCTGCAAGCCTCTAGCCAGTGCGTGGCCATGTCCCCCACTCTCTGCTCGAGGGAGTGCAAAACCCTGGTAGGGACTGCCCCTCACTGTTGGGGAGTGGGGAACAGAAGCCTGGTAGGGAATGCTTCCCCTGGCAGATTGGGGCTAGGGTCCCATGCGGCCAGAAAAAGGGAAGACCCCCTTCCCCTGGCCTCAGCATGCTGGCCTTAGGGTGGGGCCTGGCCATACCCCTTCTGCTCTAGCAGGGAGGGGAGGAAAGACTTGGAGGACTTCTCTCCTCTCTTTCCTTTGGTAGTTGCAGGGAAGTGTGCCCTAAAGAAAAGGCCTGGACATTGTGTTGCTAATGGGCTGAAAGGAGAATGCGCCAAGGGTCTCATGAAGAGAGAAGAAATGGTACGTATAGCAATAGTGTTGAAAAGAACTGCTATACCCCAAATGATTTGCCAGTATGTTCTATTTATCTGAAATTGCATGGAGGGTTTGGGGGATCCCAAATCAAGGTAGATTTTTAGTTAGCCCTATCTTTCTAGTTCTTAACACTGATGAGCAGGGATCCGGATTTTGTTTCCCATGGAAAAAAGGAGAAAACCCCAGATTTTATCCTTTACCAGAGAAAAATGCAGATTTCTTATATTACTGGAGAAACCCATGGATTTTGCAGTTTTGTAGATCTCTCTGCAGGCAGGCAGAGTCCCAGACTGCAAGGGGCTGGGAGGGAGTGGAAGGAGGGTGGTCAGGCAGGGGATGCCATGTGCATGTATGTACACATGGCTGCCAGGCAGGCTGGAGTGCAGCTCCCACAGGTAAGTAGTGGGGAAGGGAGAAAGTGGTGGGCAAGGGGGATTCAAGCCTCCATAGTGGGGAGTTGGGCAGGTCTGGGGCTGCTGCCCAGCTGGGCGGTGCATGGGGTTTAGGGTCCAGGGCCACAATGCGTGGCTGCAGGGCCCCAGTGGGAAGTGGGATGGGGTGGGCAGCTCATCCGGGGTGGGGGGTGGATGGTAGGGCCTGGCTCCCCAACACTGCGTGTACTTCTGGGGAGGCAGGGTGGACCCATGCCCACCAGATCTGTGTGCAGGGTTGGAGTTGGGTTCCATTGTGAGCTTGGGCTCCCACCCTGCTGCCCTCTCCTGTGGCCTCCACAGACCAGCATTGTAGGACAAAGCAGGGTCATGTGGGAATCTCCTTGCCCAGTGCAAGCTCTGTACTGTCCTGAAGATGCATCCCCTGGATGTGAGCTGCCCTTCCCCCTCCCCCCTCACTGCCCAAGCCTGCAGCAGGCAGGAACCAGGCAGCAGTGGGGGGAGGAGGGGGACACCAGGCTCCACTCTCGCTTCAGCAGGCCCTGTCTCCTGCCAGGGGGTAGGGAGCTGTGGACCTGGGTCCCTGGCCCCATAGCCCTGGCAGCTGGACACCCCCTCCGGCAGGGCTGGGGGTGGCAGGGGGCTCTGCTAG
>NW_017728931.1:27180931-27193459 GCF_001723895.1 Crocodylus porosus | reverse complement strand
AGTAATTAACTGACAGTTCAGCATTGCTGCTGTAACAGTAGTTCTGGCCCACAGCTGCTTATCGGTCTCATTACTAATGTTAAAGACTATCAATGCAAATGAAGGAGAAGGCTCCCCCAGAAATGCAACAGGAGAATTTACACTTTGTGTTTCTGCTGTTAGTGAGGTAGTTGCAGGTGGATGGAACTAGAATGAAAGGCAACAACTTGCATTCCCCTGTATCCACAGCCACTTCTAGCATGGTCACAGGCACGTTGTGCCCCTTCTGCATGCCTCAGCTAAGACTGAGACCACCTCCATAAATGAGTTTGCTCTGCACTTGTCTCCCTTCCCTGGCCTTCATAGTGAGTCCACAACACAGGAGAATCATGTTTATGATCTGAACTCTCAGAACTGGGATTAGACCTTCAACTCGTTTCACATGGGTCACCAAACCAGGGCACTCCAACTGGGGACCAGTAACTTCCAGATACACGTAACCCTTTTTGAAGCAGAGAAACAGAAGACACGACTGTCAGTTGCACCTTCTCATCTTGCATATACTGAGATGAGTGAGACTGGCAAAAAGTAGTAGCTGCTCTTCTAAGTCTCTTAGCTATTTATGACATCCTTTTGAAGTATAATAAGTGTGGCTGTGTGTTCTCTTGATGGAGCCAATCCTTTCTCTTTCCCTATTTCCTTTCTGCTGTTAATCTGGTAACCAACCACTTATCATACTTATTATCTTTGTAATTGAAACTTGAGAGTGCCTGTGGCAGGTAAACCCTTGTAGTGTGATGCTCTTTCTGATTCCTTACCTGAGCCCCAAAACCACAAAATCCCCAAACCACCCTGTCCTTATAATATCAGCATCAACAGCAAAGCCCAAACAAAGTAAATCATTGGAAGTCTGATGCTAACATGCATTTTATTGTTGTTTGCAAGCTTGTCTCCTGACTAGTTCTCAGCATAGAGAGAACTGGGAGGAGGGAGAGGGGGAATATAGAGACAGAGAGAGTTGTTCCAGCATATTTTAACATATGTGCTTTGGGCCTCTTGGTGGACCCCCTCTTGGGAAGAGGGGAAGGAGCATGCCCCAAGCAGTTGGTTGGCTTTGCTTGTTTCTATAGCAGCCTAAATGAGAAAAAAACCCTCATGTTTAAACACTAATATATTTTTAAAAAGCTAGCAATTACAGGGAGAGTCTTTTTTATTATTATTAAAGAAATTGCATTAAAGATGAATGAGCATATATTGAAATAATTATGTTTTAAGGTGTGTAACATTAAAAGATACTGAATGGAATATCGACTGTTTTGTAGGAATAGTAATAATGAGATTTCTGTCACCTAATCTTACAATAATTGGGTTATTACTATGCAAATTAAGGTATTACTTAAAAAAAATAAGGAGGTAAGGTAGATCCTTGAGGCAGCAATTTATCTATCCTTAAAGCTACGCTGCCAGTTCTCTTTAGGCTGAAGATCCTTTTTTAAACAATTTGGAGATGCTAATTTCAGTATTATTATTATTTTTTACTTACATTCCCATTACACTATTGTTTTATTTTCCCCAAGTAGAAAATCAGTAGTGGCTGATTTTCTATGTTGCATTTTCTTGTGGAATCCTTTAGGAATAATTAGACCAAATAACTATGGTTATTATCTTTTTTGTTTGTTCTTTTACCCCATCTTCCTCCAAATAAGTAATGGTTTGCATACTTTGCTACAGATTCATGTTGGAGGACTGTGGAGGGAGGGGAGAATACATTAATTAATTAAACTCTTCTTTATGAATTTTCCAGCAGATGCTTATAGAGTTTTTTCTGAATATTAGTTATTGCAAAAATATTTTCAGATTTATTAATATCCTCAGAGTAGTCTGTGTATTCAGTAGGCAAAATTTCAAGTTAACTTCTGGTTAGTTTTGATTGGCTGTAAAGTTTGTGTGGTAATATTCTGTTTTCTGATCAGTTAAGAGTAACGCTTTCATTGATCCAGCAGCAGGTTAGGGCAGGGTGGCACCTTAGAGACTAACCGGTTCAAAAAGGCATAAGGTTTCATAGGTGACAGCCTGCTTCGTCAGATGCTTAGTCAAAGTAGGTTGTTGCTTACTATGCTATCTATCTATAGAGATAAATATTTATAGATATATATAGATATCTAATGTTATATAGATGTCTATCTATATATATCATAGTAGACAACAACCTACTTTGACTAAGCATCTGACGAAGCAGGCTGTCACCTACACAACCTTATGCCTTTTTGAACCAGTTAGTCTCTAAGGTGCCACTGAAAATTGGGTATTTTTTTAAATCACAGAAAACCAGGATCCCTGCTTATGAATTACAAATAATTATACATTGTTGTTCCATCTGTCTTATCATCACATAACCCCTCCCTCTGGTCCTCTGCTCAGCTAGATTCGAACCTTGTTTGCTTCAACCTTGCAACAACTCTCTCCTTTTCTGGGCAGGCTCTGTTTGCACTCCAACTACTGTCTCATTGGTGGTTTTAACATTTTGTGATGTTTTCTAAAAATGTGCCACCTCAGCTTCTAGAGAGTGGTATGATCTTATGGAAAGGGTACAGTCCTGGAACTGGACAGTTCTCTCCTCATCTCTGACATCAGTTCTCCTTGGGGCTTTGTGCAAATGATTGGGCTCTCCTCTTATTTTCCCTTCTGTACAATTGGGACATGAATATATGTAGTACTTATCTATGCCAGCCATACTTTTATATGCAAGTGTTACCTCAGCAGTAGTATTTACCTTCCAGGGCATAATAAGGATAAATTAGTTGGTTACTTAAAATAAATTACTTAATCACAGTTTTAAAAGCATTTTGGTTTATTAATTAATAGCATTATATTTATTAATAATGCTCTGTAATTACCCTGAAATGTACTTTGCTAAGTCTTTGTATTTTGCAACCAACCGTGAAGTGTTTTGTGACACTTGTGGTATGAAAGCTGCTGTGCAGAAACAAAAACAGCAGTTGTGAGTTGTGTGTATGAGGAGGGAGGGAATGTGGCCCCCTAATTAATATGATGAATGTTACTGGGAGCCCATGCCTTGTCACTGGAACGCTCTTGGAGTCTGTGATTTTAAAATGAGTTGCCAAGAAGAAAGCTAGGTGAACGTTTTGAACTTCCTCACCATCCTTGAGCGTAAATACAACTTATTACGAATTAAGACTAATCTCAGGTCAAAAGTATATTCCAGGGTATCTGCCAGCCATCGAAGAGAGTTGAATAACATGTTTTAGATTCACAAAGAAATGGATAGTAGTGCCACTTCAGTGCTAGTTAAAATGTGTCACAATCTTTTAACTGCGAACAATTGACATTAGGATTCATGTATTACTATATTAACCTTAATTTTAATAGAAATGTTGTATTCGTCTTCACTACTCCCCCTCTGATATAGGTAGTTTTACAGATGAGGAGCTGTGAGATGAAGGCCTGGTTCCTCAAGTGACACCTATGCCTTTCTGACATCAGTTGATTCCAATAGTAGTTTGCTGCCCTAAATCCCTTTGAAGACCAAGCCCCCAGTGACTTGAAAAAGAATTCTGGCACAACAGAGAACTCAACTCAGATTTTCCAAATCTTACCCTTGGACTCCAACCATTGGACTCTTTTCAATAATAAAAGCTGTGGAACTTTAGATGCAGATGAGAGCAAAAGCTGTGCTAATAATTATCTGCTAACCATAGTCACTTGTCCTCATGGACAATAACATTTTAATCTTCCATACCAGAACTGTCCAATTGGTGCCCCACAAGCTGCATGTGGCCCCTGAAGGGTTAGCATGTGAACACAGGCTCTTGCTTGGCCATCATTTCCCCCCATAATTGCTTCTGCTGTGGCAGCTGCGAGGAGGCTGGAGTGCCCAAGCAACAAATGTAGGAAAGAAGTTGAGTTGGGCTGCCTGTGCTGCAGGTGGGTGGTGCTTGCCACCAGGAGGGTGAGGGGCTGCTGCTGTACATGGGATGGGGAGTTGCTGAGCTGTCTGTATAGCATGTATGTCTGGGGGTGGGGGGAACTGAGCTGCCTAGTTCCCCCCTTTTTTCAGCTGTATACACTACACATGCAGCACCCCACCACTGGCCATGTGGAGAGGCCAGGCTACCTGTGCTGCAGGGGACTGGGAAGGGACTACCTTTGTGGTGCATGCAGCTGAGAGGGTGGGGAGTTGAGTTGCCTGGGCTATGCTAGCAGCAGTCGGGGCAGTGGTGCTGGGTGGTCTACATGGTGAAGAGCACCTGGCAGGGGAGTACCTGCTTACACAGTGTGCAGCCCCTAGGTCTGTGGCCTGGGTGGTGTTTGGCCCCCACCTGCCCAGAAGTTGAACAGCCCTGTCCTGTACTAATTGTGCCAGGCTACTTTTGTTTCCTACAAAAGTCCCTTTATTCTTTTTTTTTAATTAAAAGTCTCTGCTGTGTTTGGTGTATCATCAAGAAAAAACATCTACTTGGGATCTAAATGAGACCATGGACCTTATGGACCTTAGTTTGTATTCAAACTTGAATGTAGCAATCAGGAAGAAACTAGTTGTTTAGCTGAGTGAATCTGGAGAATACAGTTGTGATCTTCCTGTGGAAGATTTGGAACTGTGGTTCAGTTCCAAACCCTAACACATACATTCGTATGTATTACCTAATCGCTGCCTCTATAACTATATCCATCATAACAGGACATCGAAAGGAACAAACTGAATGATTTCTTCCTAACAAGTGTAACATGGATGGTCACTATTAAGAAGCCTAAGCTACACATTTTATTTTTAAGGAGAGACATGGGTATATAGATTGCACAAATAAAATATGACTCAAACTGCTTCCCAAAATTTACTATGAAAAGGTTTGAAGTTTGAAAGTGGGGGTTTTTTTGTTTCATTTTGTTGTATTCTTTAAGAATTTGGTTTCAGTCACAATGCACTGGTGAGCATAGCTCAAGTGGGAATGGCCAGAAAACTGCATGGAATCTGAAAGATTTCTAGCTTGACTGGTAATCTAGTGTGAAAGTGTGTTCTGCAGAGCTCCAGCTCCCATTTTCCAGAATGGAAAGTCCCAAACCATTTAGATATGATGTTTTTGTGAAGATTAACTTTTCATGTGCCTATCTTAACGAATATTTCAAACTTAGTTAAGTTTGTCTTTTCCTGGTAATGGCTAAGGCTTGAGAAAAGAACAGACTCCGAAGTAAGTTGGGAAATACATGGATTTGATAAATGAGCAAATGAAGTTTTACTTAAAAAATTAACTTGGAGTGTTTGTAGCTGCTTTCTGCATTTTAATAAGCGCTGCTAGGATTCTGTGCTCTGTAGAAGATACAAGGGAACACTAAGCTCCACAGGAACAGTTCACACATCCAATATGTATGTGTCATTGTATATACCAAAAGCAATGGAGTAATGAAAGTGTAGTACCAAGTTAATTTTCCTCCGTTACCTGTTATTATTGTGACCTGGATCTTGATTTCTTAGAGCCTCCTGCAAAGTAACTTTCAAGTCTCATCTTATATTTGATCGAGTTTCTCTCAGATCCTATAACTCAAGCCCTATCTATATCCTTTTTACCTGTGACTTCCCACTCTTTCCCCTTCAAACATTTTGTCACAAAACACTTTCATATCTCCATGGTCCCTGTCACTGAAGTGCCACTTAAACTGGAGAAAGCAAGATTAGTTAGGGAAATTAAGTGCTGTTGTTACTGACTACTAGCACCACAATTAGATAATGTCCAAGATGGAAGATCAGGGAAAGTGCTCTGGCTGGTAGGTCACATGTGTGGGGAAGAGCAGAGGAAAAGGAAGGAGGAGGAGAGGAAATATGGGCCCTAAATAGCCGCATAGGTTGCTTAAGCCCAAGGCCATCACTGTTTCTAGTACTCACTGGTCACATCTACACAAGATGCTGACTGTGCAGTAGCTCATGACTACAGCGCAGTAGCATTGCATGGCAGAAAGCATGTTGCAACATTACTGCACAGTAGTCTTGGGCTACTGCATGGTCAACTTCATGAAAAAGCCATTCAGTGATGCTACTGCACAGTAACTCCAGTTACAAGTACTAAATGACTGTGCAGTAACGATTGTGCTGGCAGCACCTTGTGTAGACACAGCCACTGAAAACATAGTTTACTGTTGACTCCTTAACCTTATTAGTCTCTGGGTGCATCTACATGTTCAATTAGTGCGGCATGATAAATTCCAGCACAGTTCGTGCTGGAGCTAATTGCTCTTGGTGCAGCATATACACATGCACCTGGGACCACAGAACTTTGAGCCGGGGTGGAACAGCCCTAGGCTGACAGCAGGTTTGTGGGGATCAGCCTGAGTTTCAGCCCTTGGGTCTTTAAAGAAGAAGTGCAGGGGTTTAAACATTTTAGGAAAAGCAGGAGTGGTTGAAATTTGGAGATGGGTCTGGAGTGAAACTTGGGAGTCATGAGCACAGAGGTGGTAAATTGAAGCCATCATTCCACAATGATGTGAAAATACAGACATTTTAAAGTGAACATAATTGCTCGGATACCATGGGGATGGGAACATTAAAAATACATAGAATCTTAAATAACATAGCAATTTGTAAGAGCATGGTAATAGACTGTGTGAGGGTGGAGGGGAACCCTATAATTATTGGGATACATTTATAATAGATTCGATACTAAGCTGAGATGCAGCTCTAAATAATTTATTTTATTTTAGTTAATTTTTTCTTTCATTTTTTCCTGTTCAAACTATCCATTCTCCTCCCATTCACTCACCCACGGCCGTTTGTGCCCTTCAGCCCATGGCAGGCAGGTGGCTCTCTCTGCAAATAATGTTAATGCTGTTCTGCCACTTGACCACTAAGTAGTGTTGTAATACAAGGGCAGTTGAACTCACCGTGTGAAAAATATTAACATGCTTGGCCTGTTCTGGTGTGGGGTTCAGGCATCCAGGTTAGCTTATGAACCTGTTTTTTTTCTCAGGGGACAGTGTGAAGCATTTGCTGAGCCACCAGGTCAGCTATCAAAAGCTAATTTTAAATGGGTTCAGTTCTCTGTCTGTATGTGGCTAACATGTAAGTGAGAGTAATTTAGACATTTAAATCAAACAAAGATCCATGCTGAAAAACCAAATGAAGATCTTATTATAGATTCATGATGCATTGTTTTGGTGTGTATTGAAGGATAATAATACTGGGATACATTTCAAGGGAAGGAGATAAGTAAAGGTGCAAATTGTGATGGATTTACGCCTAAGTAAATTAAACACCATTATTTTAATTATAGCATTTAACAGTGCATATAAGTGGGTAGTATAGAACTGTGTCCTTCTAGATTAGAATTTAGGAGGTTCCGTGAAGAGGAAAGTGGATCTCTCAGCTTCAGATAAGTGCAGGTTGGGTGACCTGACTTTATTTCCAAGGACCTGGGGAGTTGGCATTAGAACCAGAACTGGGTGCCCCTGTAGTTTTTAGGACTTAGTTCTATACATTGATGGGAGTCCTTGACCTTTCCCGCTTCACAGAATGAGACCCTTCATCTATAGGGGTTCATGCAAACCTCTTTTTCAGTTTTATGTTATGTGGTTTCATGTCCCTTGAGTTTCCTTTTAGAACAGAACCCAAAACACAAAATGAAACTGCTGAAGCCACCACATTTTGCATAGTTTCCACCAAAAACCATAACTCAGCCCAGGTTTGCTCTAAATTTTGCCCAAGTACACCAAATGTTAAGAGAAGCCTGGGTGAAAGTTTCTGTCAATCTGATCTGGGATTCTTTAGAAGGTTTTAATCCTTGGCATTCTGATTTGAGGCTTGTGTGGTTACAAAATGTTGGTGATGCTGACTGTAGTCTGTTGTGGCTTCTGGCAGAGACTTAAGATGTTGTTTTTGACCTACAGAATCCTAGTCTATCCTCACTTAGTTTATCTGAGATATTTCTTGTAGTGTGACAGTTAGCATAAGTGAGTGCTCTAAAACTGATTCTCTAAGCACTTGTGGTTATTAAATAGTTTAGTATGCCATTTTTAAGCTTTGGGTACTACCCCTGGTATACTGCGAAACTCCAGTTTGGGGTAAGGACATGCTGCTTACCTTTCTACCTCTTTTAGTATCACATAAAGACAATATTTTATATTTTTCCTTGTTTTCAGCAGTAATCTTTTTTATACCATTTACTGGCTGTTGTGTTACAGTATAGAGAGGGGCTTCATTTGACTAATAGATGGGGAAATGGTGCTTGTGAACAGTCTCTAAACCATTGCTGGGGGCTACAGAATGAAAGGAAGTTTGTGTGTATGTGCACACACACATCTATGTATATAAGTTTGTATACAGCTATTGAACATAGCTAAAAGCAAAATTTTTTTAATACTAGGTATATTACTCTATTGCAACAGATAGGATCTTTGTTAAGAATGTGTAGCTTTAGGAGGTGTACCCCTCCTTCTTGCCTTTTCATGTGTGACAATGGAATGTTATGTAGTGATACAAAATCTCCAGATATGCACACCTGCAGCCAAACTGAGAAGCTGCTTAAGCAAATATTTTCTGAAGATTTATAGCAATAAATTTCAAGTCTCTATTATAGTTGCCTTTATTTTTTTCCTTTTTGAAAATGTTAGTATAATTTATTTTCTAAGGCACATACCTCTCTAGGCAGTAAAAACACCAATGCATATGCAGTCCTGGGAGGTTTTTTCCCTTTTGTTTCAGGCAATCTGGTTCAGATTCCTCCAGGACATGAATGAAGTTTTCTTTGGCAGTAATACAACCGATAATATTATTAGAATCTAATCTTAAGCCTTTCATCCAAACCTCTTCAAAATTCAGAAAATTCATTGATATGAAGTTATTTAGAAGATTTTTGCTTCAGGATTTGATCCAGAACTTGAGAAATACTTTTTCTAGTTATGATTAGTTTGATGGCTTAAGATTACATAAGGAACTCAAAAAATTTCTCTGCCCAAATCTTAGTCAAGGTTTGGTACTGAACAGGAATCATAACCTAAATCTGAGCTGGATCAGAATCACATGTGTAATGATCTTATCAATGATTACTTCAATTTACACAGCAGTTTTCATAACAGTGAATGGCAAAATGGTTTACAAACATATGGCCTGACTCCATAGGAGCTCTGTAGTTAATAGGGTTTGAATTTGGTTGGGGACACTGGGGTTAAATAACTCAATTTCTTGAAAATGGGGTGGCCAACCTGTGGCACAAGTGGCATGGGCAGCTTCTGTGTGGCATGTGGCAGAAAATCAGGGATGGGACAGGTAGCACATTAGCAGATAGAGCAGAAAAGTACACATGGCCAGAGTGGCAGATCTGACAGGGAGCATGGCAGAAACAGAGTGACAGATTGGGCAGGGAGCCAGGGCTGGGAGCAGAAAGCAGAGAAAAAGATTGTGCAGGGGAAGGGGGTCGGAGTGCCACTCAGGGAGGGTGCAGGACTCCTGCCGAAAAGGTTGGCCCTCACTGCATTAAACAATGGCATAGCTGTAATGATCACAAGTTCTGTTTAGTCTAACCCCAGCACCTCATTAGTAGTGTGATCCATAGCACCACTTTAATACACTAACAGCCTGATCTTGCTAAAACTTTAGACCCATGTTTGACTTCAGCACATGGATGATTCCACTGAGTTAAGGCCACACTTCTTGCAGCAACTACTTGTTTCTCACTGGTAGTGAAACAAGTACTTAGTTTGTGAGATGAGACTAGATGAGAGTCCTGGGTGGTATGCCATTCATGTGTGTTCTGTATTTAAAAAAAATAAAAAAAGAGATAAGAGGTTTAGTTGTCTTTAAGGCAAGTTATGTTTTGGGCCTAAATTTCCTAATCACTTGGTTTTTATTTCAAGGGGTATTTTGGAGACTTAATTTTAAATTAGTGGAAGGAATGGAGGTATTCATGAGTGTGTTGATTTCAAAACAGTTATTTATGTACATGAGTATTTATGTACATGTATGTATGTACAGTTATTTATGTACATGTATGTGGCACAATGTACTGCTTCCTGAGTCCAGATGCAAAGCATTTCATTGTTCCTATTGTTTAGGTGTAAGTATATGAGTGTATGACATTAACCTGATTTTAAAGTCACTCACAATTAAACTGATTATATAGCCACACCATAGTCACACCTGTGTATGCACATACACATATGCTCTACTGTTTGAAAGTAAGCAGGAAGATGCAGTTTAAATGAATGCATTATTGATTACTTTTGGTAGCATAGAGCTCAGTTTTGGATGGCACTCTTATTGTAGTCATTTTTGTTGCAATAGGACAAATAGGTAATAAAGGAGTGCGGGATTTGGGCCCTTTGACAAGTGCTTAGTCTGTAGTTCTGGACACTGATATATATACACAAGATAGCCATAAATATTTACATTACAATGCCACCTTTCAGAAAACAGGAGCTAGAATCACAACCTCAGCTGCTGTCCAGAATGAGACTCCTTTGTTTGCTGTCTTCAGTCAATATTTGCATAGTTGGTTTAGTATAATTATTGATGTTTTAAATGGATGTAGTTTTTCTTCAAGTAATTTAGTATTACATGCAGTGCAACAGAATAAATTGGTGGAATATTTGTCATTATGATTAACAATTTATTATTCTATAAAAAATGGTCACCCGTATTTGATCTTTAAGTAACACAGATTGTGCTCTATTAAAAATAACATAGTGCAATTTCATAACAGTGTTACTGTAATGCAGTATTTTGGCTTGTTACTAGTACTTTTAATGGAAGAGTTATCCTTTCTGTAATGGTCATTTTTGTATTAGTGCTAGAGACTTTCAACTCCCCATTAATTTTAGCAGGAGTTGGTACTACTCAGCACAGCACAGAATTGAGCCCTACAGCATCTGGAAAAGTAGGTAGACACAACATGTGATGATGGCAAAAGTGAATTTAATCTGATGTGAAAGTACATCATAGAAAAGTATCAAGTCTTTATATAAGCCTTTGCAAAAAGTCAGAGAAAAAACCTGTTAATCGGTATTCTCTTTCAACTCAGTGACATTTAGATGCTATATGTTCAAGTGGCCTCCTTTTTTTTCCTGAAACAAGAGATAATCTTTGAAAACTGTTTTGAAGTTGTTCTTGGGGTCAAAAACTGATGTTGTGTGACTGGGCACAGTCATCAAACTGTGAGCCCAAACATTTGCAAAAGAGAGAGCTCTAACAAGTTGAACAGAAGTATGTTTAAAACCTTGGGCTGCTGTACTCTAGATTGTTATAGGCTGTCTGTGTGCATCAATAACAGCTCAAAGCTTAAAACCATGTTAATCATGCATTTATGTTGTATAGATTTTACACTACTGTCATGTAAACTATTGATAATTATATACATACTTTTCTAAGAGAAAAAGTTTAATATGATGCCCAAAATTAACTGGCTTTTGGGTGGAGCTTTTAGGATGTAAAGAGTTTCAAATGAGATTTTCAATAAGGTCTAAAGAAATTAGGTGCCAAATTCCCCCTGAAAATTAATGGGAGCTTTGGTTGTACCTCCATTAGATGATTTTTTGCAAATTTTAAAGCACCCAGTGTAATTGTCAAATATTATTCATTTTTTAACTCTCCTTTATGTTGAAAGAGGGAAGGGTATCTAAAAGGTCAAACCCCAGCTTTCTGACTTGGTAACCTGCTTATGATAGATTTTGTTAGAATGTGAAATGTGTCTGATAGTTTAGTGCCTGTTTGGTGACTGTTTTTTTTCTGAAAATGCTTTGATTGGGGCAGGAGGTGAAGGGGAGAGAAAGATAGCAGCTACTGTGCTGGCACCAGCAAGGGTTAACAAGCCTTGCTAGCATGAACAATGGAGATGAGGGCAGCTTTAAATGAAATGAGCTGAATATTTCATTCGGCCACTCAGCTGCCTGCTCCAATTGCATCCTTTGCTAAAAGGAGAGCTTAATCTAAAGTGACAACAACATCAGTTTCTATGTGCTCCAGTCACACAGAACATGACTTCCTTAACATAAACACTATTTACATGGACCGTCTGGATATAGCAGGGAATCAGGAGCATGCCCAGCTAAGACAGAGGCTACAACGAAGGACGAATAACAGGCAGCTGAGAATTAACATCAGCAGATGAAAGCCTGACCCTCAGAGGGCATGTCCCTGGTACATTTTAAAGCGAGAAAGCCTTGCACTGCTAACCTTACTTCCAGTAAGACTATGTAATTTAAAAGAAAATAGTACCTTTTCAGTTTAGATACTTAACCAAATGCATTATGTCTGACCCATTTTCCTACTCTACATGACATAAGAGGAAATTTGGTCATGCTAGGTAATTTGGTCGTCACACCAGATGACAAAGCTAACCTATTTAACGACTTCTTTGCCTTCATTTTCCTGAGCAGGGACCAGACCAGCCCCCCCAAACAGGCCCCCCTCAGGCCCTAGGGGAGGCACACCTAGGCCAAGGGTCAGGGAGGATCTAGTCAGGGAACTTCTGGAGGGACTGGATGTATTTAAATCAGCTGGTCTGGACGATCTCCACCCCAGAGTGCCGAGGGAATTAGCTGAGGTCGTTG
>NW_017728931.1:27136359-27180112 GCF_001723895.1 Crocodylus porosus | reverse complement strand
CTGTTCAGCCTCCACAAGAGAAGGCTGAGGGGGGATCTAGTGGCCTGTTACAAACTAGTCAGAGGGGACCAGCGGGCACTGGGGGAGTCCCTGTTCCCCCAAGCACTACCAGGAGTGACTAGACATAATGGTCACAAGCTGGCAGAGGGTAGATTCAGAATAGACATCAGGAACCGCTACTTCACTGTCAGGGTGGCTAGGATCTGGAACCAAATTTCAAGCAAAGTGGTGCTGGCTTCTACCCTGGGGTCTTTAAGACAGGGCTTGACAATCACCTTGCTGGGGTCATATGACCCCAGTACTCTTTCCTGCCATGGCAGGGGGTTGGACTTGATGATCTGCTTAGGTTCCTTCCGACCCTACTAACTATGAAGCTATGAAAGACCTCCAGCTGCAATTACTGGAGTATTTCAAGCAACTGTAACCAATAACCTACTCTCCCCACTTCCTCTTTGTTCCCTTCTCAAAGCAACTTCCACTTTTTGGTATTAAAAAGGGGGTTCCATTCAGAAGAAGCAGTGATCCATGCAGAGTGGGGCTTTGGAATCAAGGCCTTTGCGCTATAAACTTCACTGTAAGTGCCTGAAAAAGCAGATGGGCTGAATTGGTGTGCTGCCTATTTGGGCTGGGGGAGGGGAAGGGAGGAGTGTAGGGGGCTGGAGGTAGAGAAAGAGAGTGAGGGCCTGAGAGAAAGTGAGAGCAAGTAAGATCTAATTCAAAAGCAAGTGTTATCTCTGTTTTGGAAGTTATGTCATAATAGATATAATCTGACTTCTTTATATAGGCTTTGATGGAACAAAAGCTCTGTAGGTGTAAATGTTTACTAATGCATGCATGTAAACTCACATCTAACTGGAAATCCATCCCAAGAGCTAACTGTTTGCCTGGATTTCCTTCTGCAGATGTTTGACTACTGTATCTGGCTACTAGTATCCCAGACCTGGAGTCTCTCTCCAGACTATACTTTGCCACAGGTTGGTAGAGCATTGGAGGACTTATGCATACGTATCCCCCTGTATGCTGAGGAATAGGAGGACAAGCATTTACGGTAAAGGGAGCTTGATATTAGGGGATTCTGCTCAGGAATAAACAAGGGAAAGGCTGATGTGATCTATAGACACATAGCGCCCCCCCCAATGTACAGTATCAGTGAAAAGGGGACTCCTACTCTTGAGGGCTACAGAGGTAGCAGCAGGCCTTTCCTTCCCATAGAAGAATAGTATGAACGTGGGAATAAGCACATGATTTAACCCATTTCTTATGCCAGGAGGCAGCATGTATCTGCACAGATCTGACTGGCTGTTTTTATTGCACACCACACACAACCTCTGTTGTGGTCGTGTTACCCAGGCCCTTTATAGCTGTTGGTTTCTGATAGGGACAGACATTACACACAAACTGGTTTAAGTGATCAGAAACTGGTTTAAACCTGTAACAGAACAGATATTAGTGCACAGCAACTAGTTTCAAAATACCCAAAATTGGTCTGAAATAAACCTGGTTGAATGTAGTATCAGACTTAACTGATTTGCTTCAAACCGGTTTATGCAATGTCTGTCCCAGACCCCTTGCTGGTTTAAGATAAACCAGATACCCCCACCATCCTGGCATGCTCTCTGGGCTGGGCAGGGCTCTCTACTCCACAGCAAGGCTGACCCTGCCCCTCTGCTCTCTAGCTGGAGCAGGGACCAGCTCTAGCAGAGACACTGGCCGGCATGGCCCCGTTAAGGCAAAGTGGGCAAGGAGGCAGTTAATTCTTCACTGCTTCCCCTCTTCCCCCACATCAGCCATGGTCAACCTGTCTGCCAGGGAGCAAAAGGGAGGGGGCTGCAGCAGTGGACGCTGGAGCTGGCAGACCCCGGCTGCAGGGAAGTGAAGGAGGGAGGAATTAACCCTTCTCCCTGCTCCCTTCACTTTAACAGGGCCATCCTGGGTATGTTGTCCTGCAGGGTTGGAAGCAGGGCACTGTTTTGTGCTGGGAGGGTCTCTTTCCCCTCCTCTTCCTCCCAGATTGGGGAGCGGGACTCTGTGAGATGCTGGATGCGAATTCTTCCTCCTCTTCTCCTTCTCCACCTGCCACTGCAGGGCTGGAGGGGTGTACTGTATGCGATGCTACCTGGCCCGAGAGTGAGGATGGGAGCTGTGGGCAGGTGGAAGTTCTGTTCCATGCTGGGGGAAACTCTTCCCCCCCCCTCCCCCTGGAGGGTCAGTGGGAGCCTCAGGGGTAGAAGCAACTGGGCAGGCTGCATGGGGCTGCGCTCCTTGTCCCCAGTGCAGTGCTGGCTGCCTTTATCATGGCTCTGTGCCATGCCTTCAGCTCTGCACTCTCAGAGGAGAAGCCCCATGTTGGACTCTGCAGGGAAGCAGAAGGCGGGCTCCCTCCACTTCTAGCAGAGTGCAGGACCTGCGTAGTAGGCAGGGAAGGAAACAGCTGGGTCCAGACCAGGGCTTCCCACCCTGCAGGCTCAGGCTTAGGGAGCAGAGCTGCAGAGATAAGGCAGGCTCCACTCCCTCCCTGCAGTGCTGGCCGGAGCCGTGCCTGTGTCTGGCACGAGCACCCTGACCTCCCTGGCTCCTGCTGCTGCCAGGCAGCAAGGGTTGCATGCCATGGGGAAAGTATGTGGGGTTCCCTACACCCCCCACTTGCCCTCACACCCACACCCTTCCCAGGTGAGCTCCGTGCTCCCGCTGCCCCTCTGGGGGGAGGAGGAGGGGGAAGAGTCCCTCTTTTGGGCTAAGCAGTATCCTATAGAGCCCCCCCTTCCCACCCAACAGCAATGGGGGAGAAGCAAGGGGAAGAGTCACCCTCTGGGGCCAGGCAGCCTCAGAGCTCCGCTCCCTACTCCACCGCAGGGGGGGAGGAGGAGGGAGAAGAACCCCCCAGCAGCAAACAAGGCTCCATGATTGTGGGGGAGAAGGAGGAGCTGCAGGGGTGGGCCTGCCAGGGCTTGGCTACACCCCCGTACCTCTGCACCTCAGCTTAGCTCCCCTATAGAAGGGAGGGTGGCTCTAGCACCCCCAGGCTTCTGGCTTGAGCCACTGCTGGCATGTACAGAATGTGTATCCACTCGCAAACCAGTTCACTCTTTGCAGGTTAGACTAACCTGCAAAGACTGAATCAATTTAGGCTCAGGCTTTTTGAATGTCTTTCCCTAGCCATAGAGGTTAACACCTCATTGGGCTGCAGTGAGAAATTCACTTTACTTAGAACTATTGTTTCAAGCTATCTGCACTCTCAGGCAGATATTACCACAGTGGTGGTGCTCCATTTTTTTAAGGTTTCTTTGCAACCATGTGAACTGGAAACTTTGATTTTTTTTAAAGAACTCTAAGATGTGATTTGGATGTAATTAAATGATTTGGATGTAATTAAATGATAATCTGGGGACTGAGGTATAGTTCTTTAGTATCTATGCCTTAATCTGGTCCTATGGTGAGCTGGCTGGGTAACAGATATGGTGTGATATGCTGTAAGCACAGGCTACAGAGTAGACAGGCACATACTTTCCTTCTACTCTAGGGACGGGAGAAAATCTTTCTCCTCTAGGCAGACAGTCTTGTGTATTGTTGGGTATCGGTGCACAATGGGCTCGAGAGCCCTGAATACAAGTAAATGTTTCTCTTGGATGTCGCTGCTCTTACTTAGAGAAAAAAATATCCTCTTACCAGTCTTTGACCAAGAGCAGAACTTAAAAAATAACTGGTCCTGAAATAATTTGTTTTTATTTTGCCTGACTGTTTTCTATCTGTAACGGGTCATTTGTTGGGGCTTAAGGCATCCTTAAATAATATTTCCATTTTTTTGTTAACAGTGTTAATTATTAAAACCTAATGTTTACAAAACTTTTAGGGAAATTAATATTTACAGATCAACTGAATTTCACTCATGCAACAAAAATCTGAGATATTTGTGACTTCAGTGCTATTGCTGAAGTCATAAGTAGTTCCCGTTTTCATAATCAGGAGGCTCAATTATGTAGATTTTGACATATTTTCTTTTTCCTATGTCAGTTAAGTTCAATGAGTTCTTGCCACACATTAATGAGGAAACAGGGAACATTTACAATGATAACATGAGACAATAGTCACCAAAATATGTACATTCATACAGTTTATTCTTATAATCATTTTGCTATTATCCTCAATTTTAGTTTTAGCAGGAGTTGTAGCAGCCAGCATTCTCAAACTCCAAGACTTGCAGAGGTATTCTTTATACCATTTCAGATGGTAGCCATAGACAGTGGTTTAAGATGTAACAGCTCTTTAAGACAGCAGTTGCTAAAATCAGGTCATAATAGAATTATAAAGGAAAGAGATCTCTTTAAATGTGAATCTAAAACTTATCCTCAAGTCCAATGGTGTAGGCTATAAGTCTCATCCATCTTAGGTAGATAAGCAGACTCTTTATTAGACAGGCCACTCAGCATTGAACCCTGACGTTACACCTGCTTAGTGATGTCAGAAGGCAGGGCAGAGTGGCATATTAGAGGGTGCCAGGAGATGTTCATTTGATGGTGTGATGGGATCTGATCCCCAGTCCCAACAATCACACCTCCTGCCACACCACATGTTCATGGCAGTGGAGCTGCTGCTGCACTTTTAACTTGCTGCACAGGCAAAGAGTAATCAGTTCCTTCCTGCAAAGCATTTGCACATCCAGCTTTGAACTTGCAATAGCTAAAGCTTTGCAGGAGATGTATAGTAAGGCACTTTAAAATGCTAAGTCACAGGGAATGCACCTATATGAGACACTACTGTACAGTGGTTACTATGTATTTATTTAGTATTTCATTATACAAATATTAAATAAACACGCTGTAACTGGAGTTACTGTGCAGTAGCACTGGTGAATGCCTTTTAAGTGACACTACTGCTCTGTAGCTTAATAATACTGCACAATAGAGTATTCATAGATTCAGAAGGGACCACAATGGATCATCGTGTTTGACCCCCTGCCCTGGCAGGAAAGAGGACCGAGATCAGGTGACCCTAGACAAGTGCTTGTCAAGCCTTCTCTTGAAGATCTCCAAGTTAGGTGATAGTACCACCTCTCTTGGAAGCCCATTCCAGATTCTGGGACACCCTTACTGTAAAAAATTTCTTTCTAATGTCTAACCTAAATCTATTCTCCACTAGTTTGCATCCATTATTCCTACTTACTCCCTGGGGCACTCTGGTAAATAGTGTATCACCAAGTCCCTGTTGTCCTCCCTTGATAAACTTATAGGCATCTACAAGGTCTCCCCTCAGCCATCTCTTGTGAAGGCTGAAGAGATCCAGATCTCTCAACCTCCCCTCGTAGGGTCTTTCACGGAGGCCACTAATCATGCGAGTGGCCCTCCTCTGAACCCTCTCCAGATTCTCCGTGTCCCTCTTGAAGTGCAGTGCCCAAAACTGGACACAGTACTCCAACTGCAGCCTGACCAATGCCACATGGGGGGGAGCATCACCTCCCTTGATCTGTTGGTCATGCATCTGCTAATACACGACAAGGCTTTGTTGATGGCCTCTTTACACTGCTGGCTCATGTTCATTTTGGAGTCAACTGTGACTTGAAGATCCCTTTTAGCTGCTGAGTTGCTGAGGTGGTCATCCTCCAACCTGTAGGTGTGCTGGGGATTCCTGCTCCCTAGGGGGAGTACCTTGCATTTGTCTTTGTTGAATTGCATCTTATTTCATTCCGCCCATTGATCTAACCTGTCCAGGTCGGCCTGTATCTGCTCCCTGCCCTCTGGTGTGTTAACTTTGGCCCATAACTTGATATCATCTGCGAACTTGGAGATGGTGCTCTCCACACCCTCTTCCAAATCACTGATGAAGATATTAAATAACACCGGTCCAAGGACCGAACCCTGCAAGAACCCCTGCCCACCTCCTTCCAGGCTGAGAACAACCCGTCCACCACCACTCTCTGGGTGCAGTCCCTAAGCCAGTTAGCCACCCACCTGACTCTGTAAGTGTTCACTCCACAGCCTGTTAGCTTCCCTATGAGAATAGGATGCAAAACAGTCAAAGGCCTTCCTAAAATCCAGGTAGCTGACATCAGCTCCAGCTCCCGCGTCAAGACAGTGTGTGACCTGGTTATAAAAGGCTATGAGGTTTGTCAGGCAGGATCTACCCTTGACAAACCCACACTGGTTTCCTTTCAGCATCGTTTCCCCTGCTGGGCCTTCACAAATGCACTCTTTGGTGATTTTTCCAGTATTTTCCCAGGAATAGAGGTAAGACTGACTGGCCTAAAGTTACCCAGCTCCTCCCTTCTCCCTTTCTTAAAAATGGGTACCACGTTGGCCCTTTTCCAGTCCTCAGGGATATGGCCGGAACACCATGAGTGCTCAAACAGCAGTGCCAGAGGCTCAGCTATGACTCTGGCCAATTCCTTCCAAGTGCTCCTTAACTAAGTCAGCACTAACCTTTGGCAGTCTGATGCCTTTTGGGCATCTGTCTATGCTCAAGGTGAGGGAATTGTCTTGGTCAGTACTTAGGAATACTGAAGCAAAAAGCTTATTGAAGAGCTCTGCCTTTTTCTCTGCATCACCCACCGACTGACCTGATTTGTCCTGCAGGGCCCCTATGTTACTCTGTGCTTTTAGCAAGCCAACTAGGTCATACTGTGTGCTAGCAAGTAGGAGTGTGAGCTCCTCCTGCTTATTCCCCATACTCCTGGCATTTGTGTAAAGACATTTTAGCCCCACAATGGGTGCGCTTGGTGCCCCTTTGCCTTGATGCCTTGTGTTCCCCTTAGTACTTATCTGATATATATGTTGGTGCTTTGATGCACTACTGTGCAGTATTATTTGGCTAATACCATATCATACAGATGCATTCAGGAAGCGGGTATTTCAGTGACATGCTCTGTAGCTCTCCTTGGTACCCCCTACTGAGAACCTTGCAACCTGCTTCCCCAGCAGCCCATTTTTTGTGTAAGGACTAGGGGTTGCCCTGGTCTTGTTGCCAACCCTAGTCTTGATGCTGACAAGCAATGGATTGTCAGCCTTGCATTTTGGGCATAATACATGTTTGATTTATGGCACTGTGCAAATGAGCCCCAAAGACTTTTCTCATTTTTGGTGGAATATCTTTGTGGTTGGTTTGCCACTTGTGGCACCATAAATCAACTGAATGTGCATCACTGTAACTATTTATGAAGTGATTAACATGTTAGTCTTCCATAAATGTAACCTGTGCCAAGGGTCAGAGTTTAATTAATTCAGAGAGGCATACACTTTGATAAGCATCTGATGAAGTAAGCTGTTACTTACAAAAATGTATGCCTCTGAATTAGTCTATAATGTGCTTTGCTGTTCTGCCTCCTCCATGACTTCAGACTAACATGGCTAACTACCTCTTTCTGCTTTTGGAAGTCTACTGTAGCTCTTGCTCAACTGAGGTGATTAGAAGGAGGTTTCTCTTCACAGAGTGCTTGCTTCTAGATGCTGAGTGTTCTTTTTTTTCAGGGACGAAATATCAGCTGAGCAGCAATATGGATACTTCAGGTTGCACAAATATTCCTTGGAATGATTTGCTACAAAATACTAGAAAGGACATATAAGTAATTCAGTGGTAGCAACATGAACTGTGTCTGAGTTAAGATGGATACACATTTAGCATTATTCTCCTAGCAAATGGGAGTTTCACTGGACAGAGTTGTTCATTTTTACAGGGACTCATCTTCAAGTCTCCCTCACGCTCTGCCTTAAGTACTGGGTCAGTTGCCAGCACTAGACCCATCTGTTTAGAGGCCTCTTGCCCTCTATATTCTCTTTCTTATCCACTTCTTCCTTTGACACCTTAATAAGTGGACTTCTGTTGATAGGGATATTTCCAAACTTCACATTTCTAGAGAACTTTAGGGGCAAGTATTTTATTTTGCTGAATATTTTTGTCTTGTATACTTGAGGGATAGAAAAGTGAATCATGCCTTATCACATCCTCTGTTTTCCTTTAGCTTTAAATTACAGTATAGGCCTCATGAAGGGATTTATGTAGGGTTGAAGGAAGCATATTGTGGAGTTGGTTGTCCCCTTATGCCTAACTAGATCAGATGTTTTGGTGCACTTAATTTGCAAAAGTGGCATAGAGCATAGGCCTCTGCTTAAAGGAATGATCATGGATGTTCATAAAAGAAATGATTGGTAATCCTCAGAAAATAGCTTTTTAACTATCTGTCCATTAGATGTACATTTATTACATAGTTATTAAACCTTGATGAATGTATTTACTTAACATGCAATAATTAAATATTCAATGAATTTAATATTCAATGAATATTAAATATAAAGAATTAGATTAAGTAGGCTAGCACTCGTGCTTAAATACTGACTGTCTATTACAAGTAGATTTATTGGGGATTAACAACTACATAATAGAACTGTATCTATTTCACAATTGTTAATCCTCAATGAATGTTTTTAATAATTAATTGGCACTTAACTAAAGGATTATGTTCATTGTGATGGAGTATACGAAGTAATAGAAAGGTTCTGTGAATGATTAAGTGCCAAGAGAATATTCCTATGATATAATGAAAAGAATACAAAGGAAAAATGGCAAATATAAATTGGGATGCAGCAATTGTTTAAGTCAGTAACAAAAATCCTATTATCTCTGATAGCTGGGAAACTTGCCCTATCATTTTTACCTGGTGAGAATGTAAAAGTTCTGGTATCTTGTTTGATGTGATTTTGGGAGTGAGGCTCAGGTAGTTGTGTAGGCAGCAGGGGGCTTAAATAATGGAAAAGGGGGAGGGGCCATTTGAAAGTGACACCATGGGATTTACAGTAGCTGATAAAAGCATTTAGTGCCTGAATTTTTAGTTTCAATTGGTTAAAGTTTTTTTTTTGTCATGAGCTATGGGAAGTAATCTAGAAAATCTACACGAACTATGTAAACTGTCAGTATTACATAAGTTAGGTTGTCTGACTTTATTTCAGCTATGCATTTGGCCCCATAAAATATATCACCACCAAAATCCAGGCTTCTTGCATATTTTTAAAGCTTTGATTTAAAGCGTAACTACATAAAGTTTAGGAACATGTTCCTGTATCATATATAATAATATGCAGGAGGAAGTTAAGAGGGATTTGTAAGCATAAGGAAGAGCTGTGATTTTTTATGAAGATAATTATGGAGACAAGAGAAGATAAATACTGTGTTGGCTAAATTGACCCCAGGAGAAGACAGTATTCCCAACATTCCCGTTAGGCTTCCAGCTCCTAATGACTAGAAAGGCTGAGTCAGAGTGGGATTAAACTATACTTTTACTCTGCACTGTTCCCTGAGATTTTACATGGATGAGAGAATTCTGATGTAATTTAGTCCCAGTACCTTAATTATAGAGCCTTGCTTTCTTTACTGTATTAAATGTGTATACTCACGCAGGCATTCATGTCTTGAATGCCTTTTAAAAAAAAAAGGTATCCAAGATGCAATGTACGTTTTGAATTGCAAGATGATTGAGTAGATAGAAGTTGTTGTCATCATTTTTAACTAATGATGAAAGATACTAAAAAAACAAAAACACCAATTTGATCTTATCAGCCTTTATGATTTTATTGTGTTTGAAGGTCTTAACACTTACCAGAATTTATGAAGAACATTTTTTTTTATCTCCCTACAGGATGATATTATTATATATAAAAAAGGCTTTTTCCCATCTGTTTTGTGAATAATCAGTGTATGGAATATTGCTTCTTTCTAACTTAATACCAGCTAACCTTTATTTCGTGGAAGGCTTGCTGCTTTTCATACAATTAAAAAAGTGGCCAACACATTCTCTCTGATTATTTGCTTTGAAAAATGGACTCTGTCCTATAGCTAACTTGCTATGAATCATAACTGTATGCTGTTTAAATGTGGTCTTCAAGGTATGGAGTATGTTTAGGTCAAGTGTTTCACTTCCCAAAGGGAATGAGTAGTTTTACTCCTGAAAAGGAAGGAGTGCAAGGTTGGATACCCCAAAATCACATAGAACATTTTGGTCTGTGATTGTTTCTCAAAAATGATAAAATCCCCAGGGATTTGGGGGAGTAGAAGGAAGAGGCAGGTTATGGATTATCTGGGGAAAAAGGGCACAACTAGCCTGTCAGTCCCTTGTGCTCTCCACTAGCTCTTGGACTTTGAACCCATACTTCAGTTAAAGAGACCAGACAGCTGAAATGACTCCAAGGGTGTAGGGTCTGAAGGAGCACTGGGTATTACTTTGGGTCATTTTGGTGAACATCACCTCCACATGCAGACTTGTGGACCTGCTTGAAAAAAGACCAAATTAAAACAATAAAATTTGCCTGTGAAACCTTGACAGTTAGAAGATTAATGTCCTGGATTGCACTTTGCAAAAGATGGCACCTCTGACTGCCCACAGGAATTGGCAAGCTTCAAGACAAAGCCAGGCACCCCAGAAAGCTTAGCAGCAGTCACGTTGCAGCAGCAGCTGCTGCAGAAGGTGAATGTAGTAATGATATTGATGAGATTACTAATTTGTTTAGTAGAAAGTATTAAGAAGGGGGAATGAGGATTTGTCTGTTGACTGTCATCATCCATCAACCGTATGTTGCCCCAGGCTGTGGGTATATGCTGTTAGCCTGTTACTAATTTTACTTTGTTTTTCTTCAGCTTAGTTCTTTTCTTTGGTTCACTTCATTCATTTGTTGTGACTAAAAGCTAAACAAGAAGAAAAAACACCATTTTCACTAAACAAAAACCTTTCTGTTTTTTGGGAAAAGGTATCTCACATCTTCAGCCAACAGCCTGCTTTGTTGTTTCAGTTGATTAAAAGTTGGGAGTGGATGGGGGGAAAAGACCTCTTAGATCAAAGACTTAAGATGTTTCCTCTAGAAACCTCTGCCTCCATGATATTTGCCCTTTAAGGTCAGAATGTGAGAGGTCAGAATGTCATTGATTGGCAGTGCACAAAACCCATTGATGCCTTGACATTATCATTGCATTTGTGTTGAGATATCTTGTCATCCCAAATAACAACATGATCATCATCATCTGCCACTGCTTCTGTATTAGAATTTCTTAGGCATCCTAAATTCTGCTAATCCATCTTCCAGTCTTGCAAAGAAGGAGAGAATTTGTTCATAAGGGCTTGGAGAATAAGAGCCCCATTAATGCTGTGGGCATTTGGGGGAAGGAGATATAACCCTGAATAAGAAGCAGCTCAAGGGGCACTTCTACACAAGAAACTTACTGCAGTTGCCTAATTAGCTCCATAGTAAACGTCTCTGTGTCTATATGTATGGCCCTATTAAGCCTCAGGAAACTAATAAACTCAGCAGCAGGCTAGTACTTGTATTTACTTGTAAATACAAGTACTAGCCTGCTGCAGAGCTTTTTTGTCCACAGTAACACACAAGTAGACAGTGACCCAGCTGGCTGAGGCATGAGGGTGCTATAACGTGGGGGTTGCCTGCTGGCTAGCTGCACACTGGTGTCCCCTTGTGCCCCAGCCATCCCCTCTGCAGCAATTTGATCTGGGTTGGAACAGCCCTGGGCTGGCAGGCTGACTCCCTGTACTTCCTGCCAACTGAGCGGCTCTGACCCAGCTTAACATGGTACAGTCTTGGGCACACGTGTAAACTCAGTGCCCAGGAGCAATAAACTCCTGTACAATATGCGCTGGAGTTTATTGCTGCATATTAATATGCACATGTAGATGTGCCCAGAAGAGAGTCTCAGGGGGAAAAAATTCAAACCCTGTTCTAAATCTATAGTAGTACAAACCTGAGGAGCTGAGAACATTGATAGCTGCAGTTTATGCTTCATGTTAAGATTTCCAGGTCATGACAATACTGTTGTAAGTGGTGTTTGACATTTTCCCAATTGGGTCGGTTGCCAGAATTCTTACTTTTTTGCCATCATATTTTCATGATTTATCTGCCTCAGTATGCTTGTAAGTGTTGTGTTTTATAAATGCATCCAAGTTCTTCCTGACAAGGCATGCTGCACAAATGGTGGAAAGGCAGGCCTAAAATGTGTCCTCTGGTTTGAGAAGCCTAAACTTTGGATGCTGAACTTCACGAGTATCAAACATACAGCTTGTGGACCATAACCAGGCCTATGATCTGGCCCATGGATCTTGGTCTGCCAAGCGAGCCAGTTGGATATGTGGGCTGCACCTGGTGCCACAGACACTGTATACAACACAAAAGATTGGTCTGGGGTGCACACTGCATGGAGCAGCTGTGCCAGGCCGGCCTTGTGTCCTGGCTTTTAAGCCAGTTTGGATTGGGCTCTTTCATTCCCTCCTGAGGGGAAAGGAAGGGGTGAGTGGCTGACAGCAGCTCTCAGCTCCTACTTTCAGGCAGCTCAGGTGGCTCTGTACTGCCACCACTCTTTCCCTCTTCTTTTTGCCCTTGCTGCTGAATTCAGGGGAGAGGTGGATGTGGGAGGAGAAGAGTGAACAGCATTAGGCTTCTTAGCTGTTTGAAAGCAGGGACTCAGGGCAGACCAGCCAGTGCTGAACTGTGCTGACCAGCTGGTGAGCTCACATAGCTCACTGACCTGTGAAACTCCTAGCAGAAGCTCAGAAAGCTCACTGGCATCCAGGATCACTGTGGCTGGTTGCTGCATAATGAGTTCTTTTCACTACCCATGCACTACACTGTTACATCCCCTTCAGCTGCACCCCCAATGCCGAAATACTGGCTCTGCCCATGTGTTCAATGCATCCATTAAGTTAAGCAGCTAAAACTTGAGGTGTTCCAAATTTATGGAAGACTTTGAGCCATTTAGACTTACTTGATCTTGAAGGGACCACTTAAACAGAGTTTATTTGGGTGTGACTGTGGAAATGAAAAGACCAAGTATTTTGTTGCTATGTCGATCTCCCTTATCTTCCCCACCCTGCCCCAGCCCCCGGATAACACTAGCTCATGGCCTAAATCCTTTAGTCTTTGACTCATTCAAAATTTGTTAAGCAGACAAAGAGGAATATAAAACTCTTGGTTCAGAGGTGATACCGTTTATTAGACCAACTAGAAAATAGCAAAAAAAGTTCTTTATTCAGAGGCTAGCTGGCCCCAGTTTTATCACACTTGAGAATGACAGTGGAAATTACTAAAACTCAAGTAATGTGATTTGCTAGGAAATCTGCTCAACTTGCTTCTAAATAGACAATTTTAAAATAATCAAATATGCACAACCGTAATATTTATATTGCCCTAGATTGAATAACACTATTTGATTATTAATCCACTAAACAACATAAACCTTCCAATCTGCTTTGTTCCTATTCTGTGCATAAAATGAAGGGAAAAAGTGTGGGCCACATTTCAGCTCTCTGAGACACATTTTGGCTCTTGTGCTAAACTTTTGGGTGTGTCTGATTTTCAGTGGCAAACTTCAAAATAAGTATTCCCTCTTTCCTCTCCCCAAATATTGAACTTCAGAAGTTATTTCCGTTACAAATATTCTTCACACCCATCAAGTGCTGAACTTTGTGTGTTGTGACAATAACTCCTTTAAAAAATGAACAAGTGGAGTAAAATTCAAGTTGTTCACAAGGGAGCAGGCTAATGAATCCACATGAGGTCACACCTCTTTAAAGATGCAATTTGATAATCCAACATCAAGACAAAGGAATTCTGCTAATCCTGTCACAAAAGTGCAATTTGCTAATCAAATCCTTGCATTAGGTTGGTGGCTTGGTAAACAATGAGTTTGGCAGAGGGGTGACTCTGGGCAGAGAGATAGCAACTTTAACAGCCTGTGAGTTCAATCAGTGCTCCATTTAGAAACAGTTTTAACATGCTTTCAAGTGTTTTCATTTTTTTTAATACAGTTCCTGTTAAATGTGGCATTTAGTTTTTTTCACCATCTCCTTTGTTGACTTGAGAAATACTTGATGCCACCTGTTTGCTAAAGAGGTTGGGGCAGACTCACCCTAGGTTCTGTTGATGGAAGGCTGAGTAAGCTCTGTTACATCGGGCTTCTGAGACCAAAGTGTTTTAGAGAAGATTGCTAGAGCATAAGGCAGCTACCTAGAACAAGAGATGATCAGCACAGTCCTAATGGGGGAAAGGGGTGCAGCACTAGAAGTGAAGGGAGCGTGGTGAGGGCCACTGGAGAATACGTTAATTCAGCCCATCTTCTCAAACAGCCTCCGAGTAAGCCTCTGTGGCAACCAGAATTTGCAGTTAACTTGAGGGAAATACTCGCACAGAAATAGCGGAATGGTAAAAATAGAGGCCAGCCTTCCTTCCTATGAAACCATTTGCAAGTGGCAAAACCCTAGATAGAAAAGACAGGCAGTTTTCTGCCAAAGTGGAAGTTTAGTTGACTCATATTGCATCTAGATTTAAGATGGGGTGGCAGAGGTATTTTATGACATAATATTTATAGTTACCACACTAATACTTACAGCAGCCCATGCAAGCTACAGGATTATTACAGAATGAGCTCTTTTAAATGTACCACAAAAGTAAACAATTCTCATGCTTTAGGTAGAGTAATAGTTTTGCCTGGTTTCTGTTCCTATGGCCTAAAGTGGCAACCTCTTTTGGAGACAGATTACTAGCTTTCTAGATTGTTCACGGTATCTGGTGAAATACCTCACATATTCTTGAAGGAGGAAGAGGGTAACAATTTAGAACATGATCACAGCTGTAATTTTTTAAATAAGGATTGTAAGGTTTTTCTTTTTTTTTTAATCCTTTCAATTGAGTTATGTGTAAAAGTATCAAAGTGAAAGGAAATGTGAGAGCCCTTTTCATAAAATGCTGCTGTTTAAAGATGGCAATATTTTGAGTACTTCCAGCTAGTTGCATGTCTCTTATCAAAGCGGTGTTTTGTAAATTATTTTGGTGGTGTGTGTGTGTGTGAACATGTATTAAACACAGAGCAAATTATAGTACTGAAGCCAGAGAGGCATCTTTCAGTTGGTAGCTGCACTGTGCTTGATATAGCTACACTGTGAAGGCTGCAGGGTCAATCCTGTGGCATTTGGGGATAAGACAAGAAAGGGGTGCAATCAGACAACCCAAGGAACAGAGCAGAAATAAAAAGAAAAAATAGAGCAAGAATGGGTGGAGGAATGCTGCTTATCTTAACTATGCCTTTGGTAATAATGCTTGTACCCAGAAGATCCTAAATACGGAGAGTGTCTCTTTAAAAGCAGTAGGGGGCTGGAGCTGAGGGAGTGCTCACAGCAGTAAGTATAACACAGCTGTGCTCTGTTTATGCTTAGGCTACAATAAAAAAGCTATAAAATGTGAGATGTCATAGCTCCACTTTGCTTTATTTATACTATTTCCTCTGAGCTCTGTCACACTGCACATTCATCTGCTAAGTTGCAGCAAGAATGGAGATTAAAATATCACAGCTCAAAATAGGAGTCAAGCGGAAGGAGATTCATCATAGCCCTATTAAAAAATATGTAAATACGGGAATGAAGTCATTTTAAAGCTGTATGGCTCTCCTCGGTGGGCTGCAGAGAACTGTGAGAGATCTCTGGAGTGAGTGATGTGCTATGCAAATGACAGATTTATGGGACTTGTCCTTCTTTATATTCTCCCCCATCCCACCAAAATACTTTTAAGATTAAAAAATTTCAATTTGAATTGCAAATTTTATCTATGCTATATATGTTTTTAAAGGGTTTTCATCCTAACCATTGCCTAAACTAATAATGGAAAGAAATATTATTCTTGATTTAAAGGGGGCTGGAAGTGTAGCATACTGGTAAAGCTGCAGTAGGGAAGCTTTGCACAGCGCTCATCTCAGGCTCTTGGAGCACTTTGCAGGCATCACTTCAAACCCCACAGCACCCTCAGAGGCAAAGCTTACCTGGCACTCAGGGAGGCAAACTGAAATGGGCTAAGTGCATTAGCTACCGGAGACACCATAGATTTATTGGAAATAGGGCATACAATTCTTTTAGGCTGTTTTGAAAATCCTAGCTAAAGAATTTATACCAGTTGCTTATGGTTACACACTAGGACACTGACTGAGCTGAAGAAAGACGTTGGCATGTTCAGTCATCTACCACAAGCACTAAATAATCATCCTGCCTTTATAGTTGCAGCAATGATACTCTGCTAAACTTTGGACATGGACAGTACATTTAAATGAAGTCAGGAATTTTCTCTGGTGCAGTATTGGGCGAGGAGTTGGGACCAAGACCTGACTAATTCCAAAACCTACAAAACTTTTTCCCTCAGTTTCAGTTCACTGGCAGGGGGCAGTATACCTTGGAACTTATGGTGTATTTTCCCTTTCGTAGTAAATGTTCAGTTGCTAAATCCAAGTTCTGGATGAAGGCACAAGGTAAAATAGACTCTTGCTACACATAGCCAAGTTTTGGGTTTATATAGGTGGAGTATAGAGAAAAGAATCAGAAGATCCGGGGGATGGGGCTGACTGTGCTACCTTCACCTCTTGTGACTACTTTTTGAGCCCAGCAGCTGGAAGAGTAGCTGGAAGCCATGCAATATGCCTTGAGCAAGGTATTGGGTCTGAATAAAATGTATGCTCGACCACCCCTCAACGGCCCCTCTCCCACCTTTAGCTGGCTCTGCAGGAATTGTAGCTAGGGACACAAGTTACACATAAACTGGTTTAAGTGATCAGAAACTGGTTTAAACCTGTAACAAAACAGAAGTTTAGTGCACACAAACCAGTTTCAAAATGCTCAAAACTGGTTTAAGATAAACCTGGTTGAAAGTAGCATCAGACTTAACTGATTTAAGTTAAACTGGTTCTTGCAGCTTCTGTCCCAGACCCCTTCCTGGTTCAAGTTAAATCAGAGTCCTCCAGCATCCCAGCATGCTCTGCAGCCAGGAGCTGGGCTGGGCTGTCTTTTCCAGCCAAGCAAGGTTGTCCTGCCCCCTCCTCCCTAGCCGAAGCACTATCACTGCTCCAGCTGGCTGAGAAAGGGGTGGGGTGGGAAACTTTGCTCTGGAGTGCTGCTGGGTCTGCCTAGCAAGGGGGCAGCAGCCCTTGCCAGGCATCTCCCAGTCCCCCACCTCCGCTGCTCCAGGAGCGGGGGCAGAGCCAGATCCTGTAGCCTGAGGGGAAGCAGGAGTTTAATCCCCCATTGCATGGGGGGGTGGCACAGGCACCAACAGGCTCTGCTCATGCATCCCGTGCCATGCACCCAGGGCCATGGGGGCCAGATGCCAGTAGCCTGAGGAAAAGGGGGGGTGTTAATTCCACCATTGCAGGCAGCAGCAGTGGAGGGGCCACTGACACGGTGCCCTGGGCTAAGTCTCCCTGAGGGGCCAGCCAGCCACAGGGGCGGGAGATGTGACTTGGCTGCAGGGATTGGGGGAGGCAAGGCTACGTATGGAGCCCAACTCACTGCTGACTCCCATTGCAGCAGTACAGCCCCAGCTGCAGTGGCCCCTGGGGGGCAGGGGTCAGCACCCTCTACCTCCTGCCTCCAGCTCTGTGTGGGGGCCATGGTTTACAGGCAGGCTGCAGCTGTATTGCAGCTCCCTACCCCTCCCTCTCCCAGTGGTAGTGGAACAACCTGTCATAGCGGGTGCAGGTGAAACACCTGTCACCCAACAGGCTGCTTGCAGTGGTGGTGGCGCTTGGGGAGACTGCTGTGGGCCAGGGGTGTAGGCAGTGGCAGGGGCAGGCAATGGACCACTGCAGCCTGGTTTGGCCTAGTCCCACAGCCCAGAAGCATTGGCAGCTGCCTGTGGCAGGCCACCCCTCCCTCTCCCAATGGCAGCAGTGGCAGGAAGAGGTGAGGCACCTGTCACCCGCCTCTTGCTTGTGGTGGTGCTGGGCACTCAGGACAGGCTGCCATGAGCCAGTTGCTGCCTATATCCTTTGGCCACAGGGCTGGGCTGCACTTCAGGCTCTAGCTTTTTGCATGCCTGTCTCTAGCCCAAATGTGCAGCCATTCAGCTAACCAGGGCCCATGCAGCTCCTGCGTAGCAGTTCAGATTTGGTGGGCTTTCTGCTTGCATGAATTTCCCTCACAATGAGGAATACACATCCTTTTATAGATTCCATAATAGGGTGACTGAAAAATGTTTAGTTTTCTTTGTTCCTATTCCTCCTCCCATATTTTTTGTTTTGTTTCCTCACTGGTTTTTAAAAAAACAAACAAACACTAATATTTTTCTAGTTAGCTTGGTTCTTATCATGCTCTGTGGGTATTTGGAGAATCACTACAGTATGAACTGGAATAGAGGGAGCTTTCTACCATAACATCCTGTCAAAATGCCACAGTCCTGGATTGCAGAGAGCATTTCTGCAGTTCAGAGTATAGTTCACGGTTTGGATCTATCCTTTTTGTAGTATCTCTACTGTGGACATTGGCAAGGTCTCTGAACAGTGCCAACTATATTTTTGTTGTTTGTTTTTTTTCATGTGAGCACTTGTCCAGAGTGAAATTACCCATCCTTTCTTAGCACTCTTTGACATGAGTTATGGGTGATCATAATGACCACCTAGATGTCTTCCATTGCAGTTGTGTTAATAGGAGTAAAAAGAGATCCAGCTGTACTGGAAATCGGGTCCTTACCTGATGCGGGAGTATTTTTTGGTTATGTTAATGTAATCAGTGGGCAATTGTGGCCAGTGGAAGGGAGAGCATGAAGTTTCTTAGATAAGCTGTTTATATCGTGTATATCAGGTCACAGTGAATTTCTTCTAAGAATATATGTGCTTCAGAGTGATTTAAATCTATGGCATGCATGGCATGAGTAACATGGGCAGCCTCTGTGTGGCACAGCCAGCTGGGGAGATGACAGGTGGAACAGCAACAGATAGGTTAGGGGCAAAGGAACAGATCAGGCAGGAAGCATATGACAGGAAACAGAAAGCAGAGCAGTCGATTGGGCAGGGGAAGGGGATTGGAGCGGCGCTTAGGGAGAACGCCCTTGTGCATAATTTGTGGCATGGCTAGCAAAATGTTGCTCCCCACTGATTTAACCTATGAAAACATATGAGGGGCTTGGTGGTATCACTGCTCCTCAAATGAAATAATTGCTCTTCCCTTTAAGAAGGTACTGCATTTCATCACTCTTACAATGTAATGGTCTAGAAAGTGCTCTGTATTTCAGGGTTAGAGTATTGATGCAAACATGTGACAGACAAGCCCTAACCTTATTGGGCAAACTTGCATCAGTAATTCCATCAGTATTGGATTGTGTTGGTGCATTTTACTGCAATACACTACTGCTTTAAACTGCACTGGTGTTAGCCCTTTTTTGCCTGGAATAGTGTACTTGGTTTAGAGTTTTGCCTTGGTTTAACTACGTTGATGTGGTTTTGTGACATGAGGTTCCTTAATGCAGACCCAGGCATAGTCCTATAAATGACATAAGGTGTGTGCAAAACGTTATCCTCAAGAAATACACGTTTTACTTGCCTAAGTTAGCATGTATGGTGATGTATTTGTTGTCTTTCTCTTATTACTAAATTTCTCTCCATTTTGTTATTTCTTCTTTTTGCCTTAAGCAGATAGAAAATACTTTGAACCAAGCAAGGACGTGAAGTAATTTTTTTTTTCAGAAGGTCTATATGACTCATGAACTGAAGCCTCATTTCCAAAGTGAACTGGGCACTTTGAGTCCCTTTTTTGGTTTTGTAGAGTGCAACATGCAGCTGTAATGCTGTTTTTATCTCGTAAGTAATAAGAATAGTATGTTCTTAAGAAGGCTACTTCCTTTTCGTTTGCCTGAAGATTTTCTTTCTTTCTTCCTTTTTTTTTTTACTAGCGTTTCTTGAAATGAAGATATTGATGTATCATATTAGCCATATTAGTCTGAAGTTAAATAAGAGGCAGGGCAGAGTGGCACCTCTATAAACTAACTTGTTCGGGGAGACATGAGGTTTTGTACGCTACAAATTGTAATACAGAAAAAGCCAGCATTTCAAGCTTGGCTTAAAACTGCAAGGTCTTCATAAATATCAAGATCTAAATGGGTTCAAAGAACATGTGATATCTTTCTTTTTCTATTTCCCAGGTGCAGGGAAATAAGAAAAAGGGAAAAAAATACAAACAGCTGTTTAAGGTTGAAAATAAGCACATTGTATATGGCCAGAACCTTAAAAAAGCAACTAATGATTCTGAGTTGCCTCTCTTTTTGGATGGTTAATTTTCATCTTTCAACACAAGCCTACTTTTAAGTCGGTGGGTAACAGGACTATCAGGCCCCTTTTATGTTTACATCATTTCTGAAAGTTTTGGCCACTGCGTTTCTTAAGTGAAAGGTCTAACCTAAAGTATTGTATAGATTCAGCCTGCAGTTACACCAAGTTTAATGTTACCTTATTTTTCTTAATGGTGATATTTTAATGTGTGTGAGATGTGTACATTTTCTGCAAAAGTTGTTGCTTTACAATAATATAGCTGATAAGAGTTTTATTACAAAATTCTAAGAGCTTCTTAATCTTACAGGTTTCAGTCAATTGGCACATTTTAGGTTGCAAAAGATTACTGAAGAAGACATTTTAGATAGGTCTATCAAAGCTGCTTCTCTGATTTTTTTAAAGGTCTAGTTTATAAAATTGTATAAAGCTTCATACAAAATTGCCTCCTCGCGCTCTCTCTCTTTCTCTCTCTCTCTGACTCGCATGGAAAATCTCTAAAGCAGAGTTTAAGTAGTACAAATTTAATGAATTTTTTGAAAGTTAGTGAGAGATGAATTTGAAATTAGCTCCTTAAAGTTAAGGCTCCTGATTTTGAAGATCTTAACTCAAACGGCTCATTTGACAATCCAAGGATTTTAAGTAGTTAATATTAAAATCTAGTTTATTGTGAGAAGCAAATCTGAGAATGAGTTATGTTGTCTGTATTTATTCAAAGTGCAAATTCAATTCTTTACTGCATGTGTGATCATCCCCATTAAAATAACTCTTAGTAATTTTGTAGTCCTATTTGTTTGAGCCCTAGTAGGAAAATGTAAAGAGCCAGTATTGCTACATGTCCTTTTGCTAGCCATCAATGTCAGTTTTAAGACAAATACCATGCATCTGGGATACTGTGAATAATAAAATACAGGTAATCCAGTAAATCCGCTGAAGGATTAATATTAAAAAAATAAGACTCTCTCAGGAACAGTGTGTCTGTCTGGCCAAATATAGAGGGTTATTAAGACTGGACATTAAGATAAAATAAGTTGTTTGCTATTAGTTAAATTTTAACAGGAGGGTTTCCTAATGCCAATTGGTTGACATTGATGCCTCACAGCCTTAATAGCATTTATTTTGATATATTTAGTAACAGTCTTAATACTGTCTCGACAGAACATCAAAAGTGCTACTAATGCTGCCCTGATCAATTTTTTTAAAAGGGCAAAAAAGAAAAATATGCTTTTTTTCTCCTCATATTGGCAATCAGTTTTTAATTGTTTAAAAGTCATTTTTTTTGCAGAATTATGTCAGTCCTATGGAAACTCATACACAGGTTATCTATCTATCTATCTATCTACAGATAGATGCGTATAATAGTACATATATATAATTACTGTACAGGAGGTATGAGTGTATATAGTGTGTGTGTGTAAAATGTATATATGTAAATAAATAAAAGATGTTAAATCTATTTTACCCATTAGTTCTTAAAGGGACTTAAACTAATTTGTATAATTTCCATTTTTTCAGAATATCCTCATAAATAGTTTTGTAGAGCTCACTGATGCATTCTCTAATTGCATGATTGTGGGTTTTCTTATGAACACAATTGCAGCTAAGACTGAGGACAAACTTTAAACGCACAAGGAAGTTAAGGAAGTTCTTAGTCTTTTCTGCACACTGTGGGTTATTTTTCCACATTGTACCATTTGGGTCAACAGATTACTTCATCTATCCTCAGTTGGAAGGACACTGCCTTCCCAGTAGTTAAGAGATGGCCTGTTATGCTAGTTTAATTTTCTTAGAATCAGTTTCCTCCCAGCTCTGCCTTTGATCATCGCAGTTAGTAACCTGCTACTGCCTCATGACAGTTAATTGACTTCAATTGCATGGGACAGCACACTGGGGATGGAGCCAAAGGTCTGACCCTACTTTGCCTGCCAGTATAAGAATGGGAAAGAACTAATTGTGCAGCCCCTTCTCCCCACACCAAGCCTCTGTGCATTCACCTAAGATGGGGGCAGGCCAAAGGAAAGGGTATATGTATTGTCTTTTTTTCTTACACACTCCTCTGTGTTGCCATGTGAAGCCCAGACCCAGTCTAGGCCTTTGTATTTCAGTGTCTTATATTGTTCCCTCTGTAATTACTCTGTGTTGTGTATTTCCATATTTGTTTCTGCCTGCTACTCTACAATTGTCAATTGAGAAATAGGAGGAGGCAGAGAAGCTAAACTGGAAACTATGGGCTTGAGGTGCAGTGGAGCATCTGAGTTGATAAAAGCGCCAGTTTTCCTTTATGATATGTAAGTAACCCCCCGCAAGAAGAAGAGAACATCCCGTTAGCTTTTGAAGTAGGCTTGCCTGCCATAATTGAGGTACTCAAGGCAATGGTGGAGCAAGTGCCAATAAATGAGGATGGAATAGATTCCATTCTTTCCTGAACCTTATTGACTGCTGCTCTGTTGTTGCCTAGGAGCATTTCAGTTTAAATTATGAGATTCTGTAGAGTGGCCACACATTGTTTTTGGACCACACAGATGCGGTTCCATTGAATGCACTTGACACTCCAGCAAAGCCAGATGTGCTCAAACCACAAATGAGGTAAAAAAGATAACATTTAGTGTTCATGTTTTATAGAAGTCTAAAATGTATTAGATTAATTAAATTATATTTTTTACATACAGTCCCACAAAAATTCACTAGAGGAAAGGAAGTATATGAGATTATACAATATCCACCTACAATCCCTGCAGAGACAATGAGTTGCACTTAAATTTACAGCTACCAAGGATAATGAGGAGCAGTAACTACATAGCCGTGCCCTGGAGAAAGAAAGAAACCAAGGATAATGTACTACTTAGGAGCTAGCTTAATGATGACTATGAAGACAGTGTACTGTTAGTCCTCTCATGTGCAACAGTTTATTGAGAGAAAGAGATGGTGGGGGGAGAGAGAGTCATAGTTACATTTTCTTATTAACTAAAACAGGATAGACATGAACACAAATAGTCGTGTCTGTGGATTTTTAGCTTGGCCAGTGAGCACCATAGCTATGGAAAGAGGAATTAAGAGAGTGTGAGTAAATCTCAACTGGATTTATATAGCTGGAGAAGTTTTCACTAGCAGCATGGGAGCCCAATGTCAGATTGTAAAAACAAACAAATAAAAAACAAAGCCTCTGTTCTAGTTCAGCAATCATAAAAAAGGATGTCTGTGTTTAAGCATTAAGAATATTCTTGACTTATTCTTTACTATATTTTTGGTATATAAAGATGACTATAAAAGCAATATGTACATAACAAGAATAGCCTTCTGTCAATGTAAAAGTGCATTGATTCAGTTTTAGGTTGCAAGGTTATATATTAGTTTGATGTATTCTTTTTGGGATTATTTGATGTTGCTTGATTTTTAAAAATCATTTCACTTCAAGAACACTTCCCAAAGTATTGTGATGGTGGTTTTTACTGCTATTTTTAGCATTGCAGTAGTACCAAGGGAAACTCTTGTCATTTGAAGTTAGCTTTACATTATGGTTCTGGTCCATGTGGTTCTGACAAGAAAAAAGGGAGTGTCTCGACTTCCATGAGTTTATGTCAGGACATCAAGCTGTCAGTCTCATCAGTGATACCACCTTGTATCCAAAAGACTACTGGAGATAATGTGTTCATTAATCTAAATTTCAAACTTGAAACCTTGCTTTCAACTGTGGGATCATGTTCTGAGACCCTCTCTGTCAAGACTGCTTTTGACTTTGGTGCAAGAACTGGCACAGAGTGAAGCTAATAGGGGGTTTATATATGTGCTCCTGGTGTGGGGGAGGGGTGCTTTAATTAGAGCGGCTCTGACAGCTGCTCTAATTAAAATACCAGGAGCATCTTGTATATCATCTCAGTGTCTCATGGAGCATCTCAGCATCCCCACACTTCAAAATGGTGGCAGGGGTGTTTTATCTAAAGCTCATTGAATATGATTTAGAATTTTGGAGTGTGGGGACACTGATACACAAGACGCTGGAGGCTGCTGGAGTGCGGTTATTACCAGGCTCCAGCAGACTCGATTAATCGGGTCTGCTTTGACACACTGTAATTACAGCGCATTGGAGCAGCCTCACCGCTCGTGTATAGGCGCCCGTAGAGTATAACCCTGCAAATAATAGGAGTTAGATTAAAAAGGGATTTAGGCAAATAGCTACGGATAGAATCCAGACATCCTGAGCTAAGCATGTAGACTCTCTTGTACCGTGCTTGGGGAGAGTTTGACACCTCAGAATGGGATCTAAAACCACATGCTGACCAGGAAGCTACCTAAAGCTGGCCAATTCACTTGTTCTCCAGAACTTACACAAGACTCCACTTGGGACCCACCGCCAGGCTCTAGACAGTTGTTCCCTCTTCTGTTAAATTTTTTAACCATGCAGAGAAGAATTTAAAAAATGATTTGGGCAAGAAAGAGTGCACAAGACAGAGCCTGGTTTTATATTCAAGTGGTTCTGGCACCCACTTGAGAGAGGGGAATCTGGGGCTCTGCTCCCTCTTCCCACATACCTCTTTTTGTATTTTTCATGGGTAAAGAGGAAGGCAATTTTGGGAGCAGGGACTAGCAGCCAGGACTCTACCTCCCAGGTACATGCCACAGAATCTTGTGGACACTATTCTCTTTCTAATCCAGTGATTCTTGAATTCTTTTCTGCATATGGACACAAGTTCAGTGGGAAGGCATAGAGTGCCTTTGAAGCCTGAAATAGCTTCTAGTCTTTTGATTAGGGCAATCTGGTGGCAGACAGGGATTCAAACTCCTCCAGTTAGATGAGAAAATTGAACCTGGCACTCTCACATTTTTGGCAAAGGTTGTCGTATCTTGAGGCTTGTAATGCAGAAACAACTCTTTATTATATGCAGAACCTTATGTACAATTCTTTATTGTAAAGTGGTAACAGTTTTTACTGTTGCCCTTGCAAAGGTCTTGTTGCTGACCTGCTCCTATTCTCTCATGGGATGTCTCATTTCCTGGACACTCTACATGTCCAGGAGGACTTACTCTGTCACAAGTTCTTGCAGCCACTGAGTTACTGAATAAAAGATTGCTTCATCCTCACCAACTTTGTTTTAAAAGAGAACAGCAGTCTATTCTGTAGTTTTGTGGGGACACTGATATGTTAGATTTCCTCTGGGAATGCCTACTAGATTGAGTCCTTCAAGGAGAGAGAGCCCAGTGGGGAGATCTAGGTTGGACAAGTGCTGAGCTGCTTAGAGGTTCTCAGGGATGCTTAAGAGGTGCTTCTGGGCATATGCAGGTGTAGAACTTTACACTTCTGGAAACCTTTTAGGGGAACTCTACTCAATTTTTTTCCGACTCTTAGTTTTAGACTCATACCTAAAATCTGTCAACGTCCCACTTCACAAGCCTAAGTCTTTATTTTTTTTTTTGGTTTGGTCAGTGACCTCTTATTGCTTCATTAGGATTACTCAGAGTAGGAAGCATTAACAGTTGGTGGCAAAGTGGATTTGGCTTCCCTAAAATAAGTGTTGAGCAAAGCCTGAGGGAGAATTTCAGGATTTGGCCCATATTTTGCATTTTATAAATATCTAGATGTATTGCTGTTACTACAAACATATATTGCTTAAATAAGTAAAAAGGATGGAGCAATAATTTAAAATGATTACTGAAGAAATTCGAACCTATGAGCCAGATCCTGACTACTGGATCTGACTACATAGCTGTGCCTGTTTTCTAAGCGGCTGTGCTAGCAACCTATACTATGGCCTTGGGTCTTTTCTATAATAATAGTCTCTGCTTCCTTTATGAAGGAATGGTTCTAACACCCCAACCAGCAGAAAGGGGCAGCAAATTGAACTTTTTCAGGACTGCAGCAAATTGCTATAGTTTTTTTGGGACTCAGTGGTAAGCAGGGGAAAAGCTGAGAATAGCCCATCAGAGGTTTTTCTTGTTGCTTTTCCTGGGGCAAGAATATTCTGTACCACCTGAGACTCAGGGTTGAGCCTAAAGACTCATATTGAAGATGTTGCTAAATGGAGAGGCACCCTCTGTTTATCAGAGAGACTAAAAGAATAAAGCCCCTGCATGAAGTAATACATTTTACATCAACATATTTAAAGGAAAAAAGCCACTGAAATTAATGTTGTACCTTCTAAATGAATACATTTTAACCAGAAATGAAAGTTCCATTACTGGAGGGTAAAATACAGTTGTCACCTTTCCTGTCAAAGATAAATACGTATATTCATTATATATGAAGAAATCAGTGTGCCCTGCATCAGTTTTATCTCACTGTTATACTATGCACCCTAAGGGTGTATCATATTTAAGATGTTGCCACATTATCCAAACTATATTTGAGTATTTGGCACATTTCTTATTTTATAATAATAAATGAAACCCTTTCCCTTGCCTTTTTTGAGATATATATATTCAGTGTGTGTGTGTGTGTGTGTGTGTGTGTCGACACACACACACACCTGTTATCTGGTACTTCACCAACCGAAATACTCTATTAACTGGAGTTTCCAGCTGGCTGACTGGACACAAGTTGGGGGGAGAAAGCTCGCACTTGGTGGTGGCTGCTGCTACCCCCCCTCCTCCCACCATACTCTGCAGGCCAGACACTGGAGGGAGGGTGGGGGAAAGCTTCACATGGTGCCCACTGCTGCCACTCATCCCCCTGTGCTGTCACAGTGCCATGTGTGGCCACTGCCCCGCCCTCCACCCCCCCCTGGAAAACCCTGCTGGGTTATTTCAGCTAACCGTAGCTTTTACATAACTGGCAATCCCCTTACCCTGTGGATGCTGGATAACAGAGATTTTACTAATATAGACAGATAGATATGGATATAACACCTTTTATTAAAACAAGACTCATACAGATGGGTACTGTGTTATTAGTAGTAGATTGAATTCAAAAAAGAATTCAACACACAGATATATCACAAGAACAGTCACCGTTACATAACATACAAATTGATAAGGTGTACAAATCCTCATGTTTCAAGACATACACTAACCTCGAACTGCCTTTGTTAAACTAGGCAGACACTTAGTCTGAGCTAATATGGCAATACTTTACAAGTCTTTTTTTAAAAGCATAAACATATTCTTAATATTGTTTCATGCCAATGTGTGCAAATGCAGTATTACCAACTCGCATCAGTTCAGGTTTGTGGGTTTCTGTGGCTCTGTTCCCACTTGTTATCTCTCTAAGACTAATGTACAAGCAATAATGTGCCATGAGCAATAGTGCTTGCATGTTCTTCTCTCGTAATATGTCACCTGAAGGAGCATCTAATGAAACTAGTCCTGCAATGAACTACTGTTTTAATCTTCCATGTATAATAACTGAATTTTAAGTCAGGCTATGGGTGTTGTGTATTGAAGTATCATAGTATTCCCACCTAGATTTTTTGAATGAATCCTAAATTTATGGGATTTTGACACCCAAATCTTTGAGAATAAATGGGATCTAGGTACTTTAAATCCCTTTAACTTTTGTAATAAATATAGAGATTTCAAATAGTAGTAGTACAAATCAGCTTTCAGATCGTCTTTTCCTCTTTTTTCTGCTACTGCTACTGTTAGCAAATAGTTCTCAGCACAGACCTGTCTCCAGATTAAGTACAGTGTTCAGTATACACAGGTACAAGTTGGGTATTATTTTAGTTATGCCCCTGGGAATCTTGAGTCAGTAGTGTTTTATTAAGAACAAATGATGTGGTAGACAAGCAGACTGGTTAGAGAAAAATCTTTATTGAGCATTCTCAAATTACATAATAGAGCCTTCCATTGAAGTGGTTGTAGACTGACCCCAGCTACAATTCAGAGTCCCTGGTACCACATCAAATAGGTTTCCTTCTTGACATTTAATCCTTTTTCTTCAGTTGTACCCACCAGATTACAAACGGGGGTACGTCTACATGATATCTTTATGGGTTAATTAGCTGTGTAGTAAATGCCTCAGTGTCTATACGTGTATCCCTATTAGGCTGGAGTAAACTAATTTGCTCTTCAGCAGGATAGTACTTGTAAAAACAAATACTATCCTGCTGCAGAGTAAAACACTGCAGCAGTGCACATATTGATGCTGCCCTGGCTGGCCAAGGCACAAGTGTGCTTCAATGTAGGGGTTGCCTGCCAGCTGGCTCCACACTTGAACACCCTTGTGCTTCAGCCAGCCCCTCTGCAGCACTTTGAGCCGGGGACCCCCCTGGCTCCCTCTAACCCAAGTCCCTTTCTAGCCAGGGCTGCTCCAACCCAGCTCAGAAAGGCGCATTCCCAGGTGCACGTGCAGACATGTACCCTGCAGCAATAAACTGCAGTGCAATAAGCCCCAGAGTTTATTGCTGCACATTAATAGGTATGTGTAGACATGCCTGGGATGTTCTTTTTCCCCTGGACACAACCCCAGATGAAATTGTGTGTACATGGTTCAGAATCATTCAGTATTTTAATTGGTACAATTAAGTTAATTTTTTATTAAATAGATCGTTTGAACACTGTTTGGATAAAACTACAGACTTGGACCTTGCCCAATGGTCAAAACATTGCAAAAAGTCCAAGGAGGGCATTTAAAATAAAACAGAAAAAGACTTCCATACTTTTCATTTTAGCACATTCTTTCCCACCTGACCTATTCAGGAGCAGGGAGAAAATGACTATGTTAAAATCAAATAATTTATTAATTAAAAATATGCCCTATTGGTTGAGAGTGTATTGTGTTTCCTTGTCTGTATTGATCAGAAAGGAGCTGTTACAGTACCTTGCTATGGAGACTTGGCCATCTAACTCAAACACCTCTAGATTTTGGGGTCCTTGTTCAGTTTCCATTGTGTTGTCAAAGAGGACAACTGTCATACTAACTCAAGGCAGGAACAGCCCATCTTTTAGTGTTTCTGGCTTGATTGGAAACAGTGGGTCTGTTCTCATAAGCTTTCCTCCCCTGTTATCATTTGGGAGAATATCAAAGTACCTCGGCTTGTTTCTGACCAGAGCTTTGGAACTTTTTATGACATTTCCCAATTGTTAATTTTTAAATGGCTTTATGCAAAAAACTGGTTTGATGTCAGCATAAAACCTGGGTAACTCTGAAGAAGAGTCAAACCTTTTAAAATAGTCATAAATTCTTCCTAGAGTGGTCTGGTGACAAAAACTGTAATTTAACAGTAATTCTGATACAGTACTGCTTTTTTTGCTGAGAGCCCTCCTGTGTGTTCTCCCATATACAGCCATGAAGTGAGCAGTGAGGTCATTATACTACTGAGGTCAATGCTGGTCACTGCTATTATGAGCTAACATCTAAAAATTAACATTTGGGCCAAATTTTATATTTTATATTTTATATTTTTAAAAATGATTTAACTTGGAGCCAGATTTCAATGTTGGAATTATTTGATACTTTGTCCACCACTGTGACTGAAATGCATGAGAATCTCATCCTAGCAGTTGCTGGAGATGACTCAAAACCATACGGATTGAGCTGGCAGCAACTGGAGTTATGTATAATGGGGTGCCCAAGGTATGTCAGTGGTTTTTAGTTGCAGTAGTGATAGTGGCAACATTGGAGCCAGCCAACCTGCAGAAATACCAAGACAGCAGAAGTTAGTTCTGCTATGATAGCTTCCAGTTACTGTACATGAGGCCAAGAAAGAACCTTTTTGTTTGGCTAAAGCCAGATGTGCTTTGACTAGCTGTTTTCATTGTCTGGTATTTCATACTCAACTCTTAATCTGAGGTGACAATTAGGAAGGACTGGTGTATATTCTTGTCTACTGACAGCCCTTTATTGTCAATGGAGAAAAACACAGGGTTGGCAAGAAATCGTATACAATAGGATTCTGACAGTATTTTTCCCCCTTCAATCAGATCTTCAGTAAAGAGTAAATAAACATAACTGCAAAAATGGTGGCATCCTTGGGCTGTTGCCATGCTTCCTGGTCATTACAAGGATATCCTTTTGCTTTGAAGAAAGGTAATGTTTTCTAGAGGCTTGCCACATACTTCTGTACCCATTTAAGGGTATGCTTTTTACCGAGGCAAATTGCTGAATTTAGAGAAGTCCATTCTTCTGAGCCTTCCATCCCTTTAAAAGCTCATTAATCTCAGCATGCAGAGTCTAGTGGGAAAGTTGCCTTTTGCCTTTTGACATTGTTTAAAGTTAAAGATTTATGGTGGTTCCTTGTGTATACACAATAGGCATTTTATAAATTAGATTGTTCATGGAGTAACGTGATATGTAAATGTTATTGCTACAAATTCAGTATTTGGTTATATATTTCATATAATGTAGCCACAGGAACATAAAGGCTCTTCAACTACTCTTTTTGTATACTACAGGTTACATACACCCCTGGTGTAACTCCACTTGCTCAGCAGCTTACAAATGGGAACATAATCATCAATGGTGTCTGTATAGAGGAGCACCTAAACTTTGCAACTTGAAGGGCTGCAATGGCAGCTTGCCAAGAGCCTGAGATCTGCCTCTGATTTGCATAAAATGTAATATATTCTATGATCACAGCTAAATATATGCTAATATGAATTATATATATATTAACTAGACAAATGTATGCTAATAATATTAACTCTATCTATAATAGTTATGTGACTTCTACTTTTTAAAATCTGCCAGGATATGTAATCAGTATTTAATGGCTAGTTCTTTGGAGTTTTCTTAAATACTGTTGTATTTTTTCAGACAGTTAAAAAAAGTGGGGGGAGCAAATATGTATTTGACTAAGCAGAAACTGATCTGCAGCATTTTGCTGCATGTAAGGTGCACATTAGTAAACATGAGGAGGACACAGCTGACACCAGTATATGTGAAAGTTTTGTTTTTGTTTTTTCCTTTTAGCACAAACCAGTTACAGCACTGTTTACTTTTTCCAAAGGACATTTTAGAACTACACATGTTTTTCGAATGCTGACCAAAGACTAGGTCACCAAACAGTAATCAGCATACACGGATTCTGGGGAATAAGCAAAGTGTCTAATAACTAAATGTAATGATTAGTGAAGGTAGGATCAAGACAGGAGTATAATCTCCAGAACAACCAGTATCATTTTTCAAATCTAGTTAATACCTTGCCCTTTTAATTATTCTAGCTTCAGAGGGAAGTGCCATGTTTTACCAGGTTCTCATTACTCCAGCACATGCATTAATTTAAATACTTATGTGTCTCTGATTTAGTTAGTTTATAAGGTGCAAATATACCCTGCCTTCTATGTAAAACAGGCCAGGGGAGAGAAGCTAGATGCTTTTTATGTGCCATGTGACTGGGTTAAAAATAAAACACGGACAGACACAACATTATTAGGTTAGCATGAAGGGCACTACAGGACCTTCAGGACTACACAACAGCACTTCAAATTGGCAATGGCAAAATACACAGCCTACCCACAAAATACCCAGCCTGCCTCTTCATGCTGAGATGCCCGTGTTTTGATCTGGAGAGCCAAGTTGGCACCGGTTGGGGAAAGATGTTTTGCATCACCTCTCGCACCTACCACTGACAGAATAGGTTAAAGTGGACTTGACCCTGCTGATCAGGATTGGAGAAGTGAGCATTTGGGGAACCATGGGGATAGATATTCAGATGGAGAAAAGGGAACACTGAGTTAGAGTAGGTGTTATACGGTTAAAGGAACTGTTTAGAGAAATCATAGTAGGGATGATAAAGAAAAGAGGCTGGTTCTGGAAAGTCAGTTGCGAAGCAGTTCCTGCAGTTATACAACTTTCACATCTTAAAAGGATCCCTTTTACCTTTTAGGGGAAAATGCCCCAAACTGTACAGCTTTTGCTTTCCAGAGTCAATCAGGTATTTGTAGCAAGAATTTATGGATGCCGCTTCATAATTAAAGTTGCATCCAGCTTCTATTTGAAAGTCTTATTTTAGCTACATTACAATGTGTATTTGGAAAATACATTTTGGCCTCAGGAAGCAGAGGAAAATATTTCTGTGAGAACTTCTTTGTGTTCAAATGATAGGAACATAACATTTTTGGAGCTCGAATAATCATTGTTCTATAGTTACCTGTGAGTGCTTTGAAAAGTCGTAACCAATTTGTGGTTGAAGTTAAAACCATGGTCTCACTAGAAAAATGACTTTAATCCCTCCTGCAGGAAAAAAAAGATAAAGAAAATGTCATGTTCTTTCAGATAATAGTCAACTTTTCAGACTATGGTTGCCTTCTTTATTAATCATGCATTCATTTTCTAATACGTATGGTCAGGTTGAAACAATCAGTGGTCAAGCCAAGGAAGTCTAGGTCTGTCCTAATCATTATAAATGTCTTTATTTGTGGTTCTCTCTTTACTAGTGCTAACATAATTTTAAAGTGTTTTCCTGTCTGTTAAAGTCAAAGGGTGCTGATGTTGGTTTTCAGACCCTTGTGTAGCTGTGTTAAAATGTTCTGTGCTCAAGAAAGCAACCACACATCGACTTTCAAGGTGTTTTAGTCACCTTGTAACTGTGTGGATTTACAGTGATATGTGACCTTGAGAAAGGTCACTTATATGTCCCCTGTTATTCTTCTCCCACAGATGATTCTCTATTGAGTTGCAGAGTATGCTAGAGCATGGTATGCTATGGATGGCAGATGGTTTTTTGTTACTTTCTACCTTCTAAATATCACCCACTTTTTATGCTCCTGCTTTGGTGATAGCAACTGTTCTTTTTGAAGGTCAGGTTCACTAACTTATAAATGGCTGAAGAGTTGTTGTGTCCTGTTTGTTTGCCTCTGGACATACCTGCCTAAATTTCCTCAGGAAATTTATTATCCATTGAGATATGTTAGGCCCAGTTAGGTAAACCCCCCTGCTCAATTAAATAAATTTCTTGGATCTCGTTTTATCTGTGGAGAAAATATATATGTGGTTTTAGGACATCTGCATGGCTGGTTAGTTGGTTGATGATTCTAAGGTGATAAATGGCCTTTTGCAGAATAGTATTCCAACTTGATGCCCAGACATCAGATAGGATGTTATTAACATGAGGAAACTCTATTTCATTTATATCATAAAACTATAGCTTGAATAGGAAAAAACAAATAGAAGAATAGGAAAATAATTTTAAAAAGGCCACCATATCCCCAAAAATACAAAAAAAAGAGAATAAATTTGAAAAATTGCAATCAGTTTCCATGTGAAAAAATGTTTTTCCTTTTGAATTTTTTTAAGGGTTTTCCACTTTTTCAGGAATTTTTGTTTTGTCTTCATCCATTTCAGTTTAATCAAAAGTAACCTGGAGGATTGAATTTTTTTTTTCAGTTTTTGGATCATTTCCCCTTACTCAGCTCCCACTTTTTTCCCTTCTATTGAGGACCATTATGGGCAGATAGGTGACAAACCAATGGAGAGAAACAAAAGAAAAGAAATGTGGATTTTTTTAATTTAATTTTAATTGAAAAAATAGAAAATGCTGGATAGTACAGAAATTACTTGTATCATTCAAAAGTCCACATTTACAAAACAAAGCAAAATGTTTTTACAAAATTATTTCAGCCAGCTCTAAAATAGATACAGAGATATTTCACAAAAGAGGGAAGATCCAGAACATAAAGAAGCCTGTAGACAATCCTACTATGGGAAATAGGGTGAAGGACAGGTAGTAGGGTTATTTTATTGCAAGTGTTACCTGACAAATGAGTTCATTTTCAATTACAAAGTAACACATACTCTTTGGACATAAAATACACCTTTACAGCTAGATTTATATGTGATTACAGATGTAAGAATGCATACAACATGCAAAAAGTAGAAACAATTAATATGTGTAGTGGCAATTTGATAAGTTAAGTCTTAATTTATTAAACTACTTTCATTCTCATTGTTCCCAAAGCACTTGCATTTTACATATATATGTGCGCACACACACACATATAGTGCACTGATTGCTTAACACAACTTCAAAATGCAGTCACCTCTGTGTTGAAAGATTGTGGTTGTTGTGTGGTGCATAGGACCACTAAATAACAGTATACGACAAGAAATGAAGAATGACAGCATACCTATGCGATATTCCTGGGAAAATTTTAGGCATTGTAAATTACCTGAATTGAAATTTAACTATTATGGTGGAATTTTAGCTTTTATACTAGAACCAGAGCCCTGATGCTCAGGAAAATTATCATGGGATTTTAGTGGGCAGAAGCTTATTCTCATGTCTTATCTTAAAAATATCACGTTAAAGAAGGTGCACTCATCATCACTAAAGATTTAACCAGCTATGTTCAACTCTCCCTTGATACACTTGCATGAAGGCAGTAGTAAGGCACTTACGTTTCCTCTCACTTGCTTTTTTTAGGTTTTCTTTCATTTTCATTCATGACATTCAACACCTTCCAGTTAAGTAACGGCACATATTACAGTGCAGCATTTCTGAGTTCTTTTCTTGGAGGGTAGCTAAAGGAAACTGTTCAATTAGTAGGAGTACTGCCCTTGGACAATCAGTATTGAGTGGTAAAGAGGAGAGCAGAGCCCTTACCATCCAGGATAAGTCAGTGGATTACTTTTCCACTCATACAGGCTCTGTTGGCTCTTCAGAGTGATCGAATCTGAATCCTCTATGCTCCTTAATGGAGAATATCTCTCTTAAACATTTGTTTCTGTTAGTAGGAACAAAATCTCAATAACACCATAAATGCAGCCTCTCTCTAGTGGACCCATTTTTTGGACACCTCCAATTAAATCTACAGATCAGTGGACTTATGTAGCTACTTCAAAGACAGTTTCCTTGGGTCATGAATAGTAGTATCTGAAATAATGAAGAAATGGAAGTCATTGTGAGGCAAAAACACCATGTTTTGGAAAGAGGACAGGTCAGGGGGAGGGAGTGAGGATCAGATGACACAAAGTGGAGGGTCTACATAAGATGCTAAAAGCACAGTAGGCTAATTTTACTGTGCATTAGTGCATCATGGCAAAAGCCATGCTCATTATTATCACATAGAAAGCATGCACTGGTGCAACTGCATAGTAGTGCTGATTAAAATGCATTAAGATAGTACCTGTTATTACAGGTACTAAATGTATCATAATTACAGCATATTAATGCACATGTAGACATGCCCAGAGAGGATTTCACAGCAGTTCAGGATCCATTGAAATGTAACTTTTGGAAAGGGGAAGTGTGAGCTTGATTTTGCTTCCCAGTTTCCACAGTTCATATGTTTTGGAATTGACAGATAGAGTATACTACTACCATCTAATGGGAATACGTGTGGGCATTTGTTTGAGATTTTCCAGATGCTTCTGCTTTTGCCCCTGAATTACTTAGTAGGATCTCTTGGAGTTAAGAAATGATTGTTGATTTTTGTTTTGGTGATGCTGATTTGTGTTCAACATCCCAGTCTTGCAGGACATTGGGCAGAGAATGAAGTGTGCATGTTTTACTTATTAATTTGGAACAGGGTGAGTGGAGAAACCAAACTGCCAAGATCCAATATGATGATTTGCTTTCTGAACAAACTATGACTTCCTCCTAATTATGTCCTAATAAAAGAAACTTTCAGGACATGAGACTTGTTACAAGCTTCCTAGTATCTTTTCCCCTCACTCTTTGTCCCATAGATTTGTTCACAGCAACACCCACTGGAGGTAATGAGCAGTGACAGCAACACTGCAGATTTCCCTGTAGTGAAGCCTTACAACATTGACCATTACAAGCTAATGCTGTAAGCAGTGTTGTATATAGTGTGGACTGCCTCTGGTCTTTAACAACATGTTTTCTGTCAACCAGCAGTTTCTAACAAAAACTGATGATGGTAGATTTTAAATGGTAAATTTTAACAAACTCATTCAAGGCTAGTTGAGTTCTGGTTGAGCGAGATACCGTAGGCAGTTATCAGAATGATACAAGGTTTAAGTCAATTCGGTAAAGTTTATTTTATTTCTGTAAGTGGTTTCATTTTTTAAGCTTATGCATGAAATGAAACTGTCACATTGGCATGGATTTTGACTGCCTTAAACAGAAGTGTGAGATCCTGTTTTTAACAAAAGTCCAACCTTAGGCATATGAAAATGTGGTATTAAAAGTATAAATATAAGATGCTTCCACTAAAGACAAGGAAATGGCACTTGGATGGTCTTCTAATAGGAAGACAGATCAACTGAATGTGAAAGACCTGAGAGTTGTGTTGCTATGTGAGCTGGGGTATAATTTAGTGAGCTGACAGGAGGAGTGAAGTATCTCCTCAATATCTGTGTTTGGCAGAAGAGATGAATGCATACATCAGGAAACAATGTTTAAGTGTTTTATTTCCTTATTTCAGCCTGTCAAACTGTCAGTGTAGTTAATGGCCACCAAGAGAGAGTGAGGGAAAGGGAGGGTGGGGAGGCGGAGGATAAACGTAGAGAAACAAAGGTGCTTCAGAGTCTAAAAGAAAGAAAAACTGGGAAAGCATTTGCAGGGTGCTGAGACATAATGGTCACTTGTACACAAATGTCCAAATATACCCCTCTATTGTGACTTCTTTTCTTTCTTTCTCTTCCAATCTCCAACAAAATTAATTCAGATAATGAATATGCTAGTGTATCACATATAATAAGCTTGTTTTACTGAATTTTTTTTGGTTAAAGGTCCTGTTTTCGGCAAACCAGCTGAACACACAGAAAGCCCCACTTAAGTCAAATAATTTGGCAAATTGGGTTCTAAGCTAACAGTGATTTGACTTTTCTAGAGTTTAAGTTCTTGATTGTCTGGCAGTGGCCTAAAATTTAGGGGTTTTACCCATATGTAGGCTTTTTTAAAAAAACGAACAAACATGATTTAAATTGGGACTCTCTTAAGTATACAGATGGATAAACATCTGGACTGTGTCCACATGAGCATGGACTTTTGGTTCCCTGGGGACAAATAGCAGCAGCATACCTTGTGCTGCTGCTAGTTGTCTATGGGGAACACCTGTGCCATGCACCCTCTGGCATGCAGCAAGTTACCCGGGGTGAGGTCTGGGAGTCTGGGGCCAGCAGCCTTACCTTGGGTCCTGGGGGCCTCTTAGGGCTGCAGCAGTGGTGATCATGCTGCTTGAAGACTGGGTGGCAGTCAGAGTGTGGCTCTGGCTGGCCAGCCTCCGGTTTTGAGCAGCGCATGCTGCCCTTGTGTGTGCCGCTCTGCTTTTTTTTTTGTGCAGGTTTTTTTGATATTCAGGGGTTAAGCCTCACCACCCCAACTTCACTGCTCCCTTTGCAGAGCAGAGAACAGCTGAACGTGCAGTATGTGGCGCTGCAGATATATCTGTGGTACCACATACCACACAGTCACGCTCGTCTGGACACAGCTCTCAGGGTTTCATTCTTCTTTTTGACACACCCACACAATTCTGACACACCCATCGAATTCCCATTAAAGTTAGTATGGGTCGTGTGCTCATTTGAGAGAGATGGATTGGTAGCCTATGTTATGTGTTATTTTCTTGGCTCAGTCATAGAACAGAAGTCATTTCTTTTATTAACACATCAAAGGACATGTGGTTCAATAACCACAGAAAGGGGATAATATGTACTAGTCCTGTACTTTGCTCAGATATGACATTTTGTTTTCACTACCTTATTAATCATCCAAATTAGCAGGGAAAAGACTTAAGGTTCTGTCATGGAATGTGAAATTTATTTTTACACACCCATATGAAGTATTGTTCAAACAGTGCTTCAGAGATATGAGGTCCAGATAGCATTTATCCAGGAGACACATCTGACCAAGTTGAGGCATTGTGAACTCAGTATGGAATGTGGATGTTAGGCGTTCTGAAGTCTGTACATTGAAGCAGAGGTCTCAAATGCCCTGGGAGTGGCTTTTTGAACTGATGTCATGTTGTCTAGCACCATATTAGAAGCCGGGGTTTGGATGCTTTTGATCATGTTTCAAATTGTAAAGGTCCACCACTCTTTTCAGATGAAGCCACTGCAGTATCACCTTCCTAAATATCATCTCACTTCCAGCCACTTCACAAAGTAAGCTCCTGTTCACGAAAGCTTATTCATCCTTGAAGCACAGGACCCTGATTCAGTAAGTCTGAGGGTGCATCTCTACCTTGCATCTATTGATGAAATGAAGCATCTGATGGCACTGAACATTAAATTTGCAAACATTATGTACATAGCCTTGTGTTCACAAGTTTTACCTGCAGCCAGTGCTGTTTAATATCTTCACTGATGACTTGAAAGATGGGATTGAGTGCAGTTAGCAAATTTGAAGATGATACAAAGATGGGTGGCATTCTAGAGGATAAGATTAGGATTCAAAACTGGAAAAATTGTCCAAAATGAATCAAAGGAAGTTCAAAAGGAAAAGTGCAGTCTTTAACTTAGGATGAAAAAAATACATGTACAAAAACAGATTGGGGAACAATAGGCTAAACTGCAGTCATGCAGAAAAGAACATGGGAATTATAGTGGACCATAAACTGAATATGAGTCATTACTGTGCTCTTCTTGAAAAATAAGCCAAGAACATACTGGAGTGAGATAACAACATTAACAGGAGTGCCAGTTGCAAGCCAAGAGAAGCTATTCTGCTCTTTTCAGTACTGATAAGGCCTTACCTGAAGTACTGCATCCAGTTTTGGACACTGCACTTCAACTTTAGTTTATATTCTATCTCTATGTAAGCTTCATGGACAAACTAGAAAGAGTCCAGTGTAGAGCTGCCAAATGACTAGATGTCTAAGACATGATTTACAAGAAAGTTTGGAAAAAACAGGATAATTTAGTCTGGAGAAGAGAAGATTGATAGGGGATTTGATAGCTGTCTTCAAATACCTACAGGGTGATTATAAAGATGCTGATAGACTGTTATCTTTGGCTGCAGGGGACAAGACATGAAGTAATAGCCTTAAACTTCAACTAGGAAAATTTAGGTTGGATGTTAGAGAGAACTTTCTAATGCTGAGGTTGGTTAAGTGTTCAAATAGGCTACTCAGAGAGGTCACGGAATCTCTATCCCTGAAAATTTTCAAGACTAGGTTAGATAAACACTTATTATCTGGACTGTTTTAGACAGGGGTGGTCCCACTTGGAGCAAGGAGTCAGACTAGATCACCTTGTGAAATCCCTTTAAGCCCTATTTTTCTTTGATTCTAGGATTGTGTTGGTTAAGGGCAGAGCAGTTGTGTAACTTCCATCCATGTTTCTGATGCAGGTTTTTGCTGGTTATTTAACAGAATCGAAGCGTAACAATCTCTGGCATTTGAAGGACTCTGGTTCAATACTGTTAGAATTTGATGTCATTTAGGGTATCTGCACATGTGCTCGGGGGGGGGGCGCTTTAATTAGAGTAGCTCTCAGAGCAGCATCACTTGTATTCAGCATCCTGTGCTTCAAAATCGTGGCGGGGCATTTTAACTAAAGGATACTTTAACTAAAACTTGTTCAATGAGTTTAGTTAAAGTGCTTCTGCCACCATTTTGAAATGTGGGGATGCTGAATACATGTGACACAGAGGCTGCTAGTGCACACTAATTAGCATGCTCCAGCAGATTTGCAGCAGACTTGATTAGTTGCGTCTGCTCTGATGCATGCTAATGAGCACACATCAGAGCAGAGCTCCATTGTGTATAGGTGCATGTCAGTGTACATGTCAGTGTATAGGTAAATACAAGGTACACCGCTGGATTTTGATTTCTGTCAATTCACTGAAGTCAGTGGATACAGAAAAACTGCTTTAGAGATACAGGTATGCTCATATAAGCTCACACTTTGATATAAAAAGATATTGCAAACTAAGCAGAGCAGAGTACTTAGTGTGTGGATGAGAGATCTCCCAGGACTCACAGGAAATGGAGCTACTGGTTCAGTAGTAGGTGTACTAAATGAATTGATAAGCATAGTATTAGAGAAAATGGAGTTGCTGGAGATTCTGCTTTACACACGAGATGTAAAACCAAGTTTCCAAAGTAGTCACTTCATTAGCTTGTGCCATATTTCAGAAGACAATGGGTATTGCTAAAATTTAGTGAATATGTAGCTAAGATCTAGCTTGAGTAATTTATTCTCTACTTCCAAAATTCAGTCTCCAATTTAGATAAGGGTTTGGATTCATTCTCTATGCTGAACTATCAGCCAGAATGGTTAATCTTAAGTAGTTACAGTGTTATACTTTAGAGGTGAGTTTGATTTCTGAGATGGATTAAGTGACCCTCGCACATAAGTGGCATCTCCAAATGTAAATCACCCTGGGATGGAAAGTGCTATATAACTGTGAGATGTCTGTTATATAAGTTTTTAATGATGTGTGTGGGAATAAAGAACTAGAAAAGATTTTCTAAAGAGTTAGAAAATGGAGGTAGTGTTAAGGTTACATGTTGTTTTGTTCAACTTCTTTTCAAAGGGAAATATATATGTATGTCAACAGAGACTACTACTACACATCACAGCATATATGAGGGAGACATACTTACCATGAAAAACATTAATTTATGTAGAAAAATAAGAACTTCCCATCATTCCTTCATGAAAGCTCCACCAGTTGAGCTCAGGTGACTCTGTGCAAAAATGTGTGTTCATTATTCACAATTCTTTACATTTTGCATATGAATCATAAATGAAGATTATGGCTCTGATGCCTATAATGACCTTTCTCTCAAGCAGTACTGCCTGCTACCAGCTGACAGCTATATTGCCAGATATATTCAATGGTTGCTATTATTTTCCACCTCTCTTGTACTCTTGATATCATTGTATTTGTTAAAATAATACAAAAATACATCTTTTAAAATCTAAAGATAGCTCATGTGGAGCAGCATTAAAGACAATGGAGCATAGGGGTTCATTCTTGCAGCTAATATCACTAAAACTATTGCTATGCATCTGATTATTATGACAATGAAAGGATGTAAAGAAAAAATGAAAGATTCTACATGTGTAGGAGTTTGTAGGGGAGAAATGGATGGCATTGTGTTGTATAAAAATATTACATGATCATAATTAAAAAGTATATTATAATATTTACATAGAAATGGGCAGAATTTAATGTTAACATTTCCTAAATCTTGTGTTTCTAATTAGGCAATATTAACATGCTACCATCTTATTTAGGATATTTCAATAAATCATGATATATATATTTAGCAGTTGCATACTTGAAAACATGATTGCTGTCACTGTAAGACTTAGACACCAAACAACCTAATCACTTATTTTAATATCATTCAGATATAGGCATGGGTCAATGTTCTATTAAATACAGTATTGGCAATACTAAGGGTTCAAAAACCATGTCAACCCTCCCCCCACCCCCCAAAAAAATTTACGAGACTGACTCAAAAACATGGAATCAAATAATAGTGAATTATTAGTTCTTTTTATGTTCCTTCTGGGCCTTTCAGGTTCACATTTAAGCTCTTGTCCACAATCTTGAAGATTGGAATCTTATTTAAAATGAAAGCTAAGATTCTTATGTTGTTATTTCATTCCATGAGCTCAGGCTTTAACGAAAACACCAAATATTATAGGAAGCTGTGGTTAAATTTGTAAGTGTTTGCCAAAATGCTTTTTAAAGTAGTTCACTAATATTAGTGAGTTGGGGACTGAATGTGTTCATATTGTGAGCCACCCATTCATGATTGTGGTGCGGGAAAATATGGTGAATTTTTTGCCTTGGATTTTTTGTTTTTAGTTATTCATAGATTGACAGATTGTAGAGTCAGAAGGGATCCTGAAGGATCATTGTGTCTGACCCCCTTCTCTAGGCAGGAAACAGGACAGAGGTCAGACAACCCCAGCCTATCTAGCCTCCTCTTGAAGACCTCCAAGGTAGGTGATAGTACCACCTCTCTTGACGGCCTGTTCCAGATTCTGGCCCCCCTTACTGTGAAAAACTTCTTCCTAATGTCTAACCTGAATCTACTCTCCACTGCTTTGTACCCGTTATTCCTAGTTACTCCTAGGGGTGCCCTAATCAATAGCACATCTCCAATTCTCTGTTGTCCTCCCTTGATAAACTTATATGCTGCTACAAGGTCTCTCCCCAGAGGTCTCTTGTGAAGGCTGAAGCGATCCAGATCCTCAACCACCCCTTGTAGGCTCTTGCATGGAGGCCACTAATCATGCAAGTGGCCCTCCTCTGGGCCCTCTCCAGCTTCTCCGCATCCCTCTTGAAGTGCAACACCCAAAACTGGACACAGTACTCCAACTGCAGCCTGACCAATGTTGTATACAGAGGGAGCATCACCTCCCTCAATATGTTGGTCATGCATCTGCTAATACGCAACAAGGTGTGATTGACTTTGTTGATAGCTTTGTTACATTGCTGGCTCATGTTCATTCTGGAGTCAGCTATTACTCAAAGATCCCTTTCAGCCGCTGAGCTGCTGAGGAGGTCATCCCCCAACCTATAGGTGTGCTGGAGAGTCCTCCTTCCTAGGGGGAGTACCTTGCATTTGTCTTTGTTGAATTGTATCCTTTTTCGTTCTGTTCATTGATCCAACCTGTCCAGGTCCGCCTGTATCTGCTCCCTTTCCCTGTAGCGTGTTAACTTTGCCCAATAACTTGGTATCATTTGTGTACTTGGAGAGGGTGCTCTCCACACCCTTGTCCAAATCGCTGATGAAGATATTTAATAACACCGGTCCGAGAACTAAACCCTGTGGGGCCCCACTGTCCACCTCCTTCCAGGCTGAAAATGACCCATACACCACCACTCTCTAGGTGCGGTCCCTAAGCCAGTTGGCCACCCACCTAACTGTGTAAGTGTCCAGTCCGCAGCCTGCTAGCTTCCTTACGAGAATAGGATGCAAAACTGTATCGAAGGCCTTCTTATGGTCTAGGTAGATGACATCTGCCTCAGCTCCTGTGTTAAGGCAGTGTGTGACCTGGTCATAAATGGCTATAATTTTTGTGAGGCAGGATCTACTTGTGATGAACCCACATGATGCTGGTTTCCTTTCAGCATCATTTTTCTCAGCACGGCTTTACGAGCACTCGTGGTGCTCTGGTGTGGTGACAGAGGACTGGAAGAGGGTCAATGTGGTTCCCATCTTCAAAAAAGGGAGGAAGGAGGACCTGGGAAACTATAGACCAGTTAGTCTTACCTTGATCCTGGGTAAGCTTTTTGAGAGAATTATCCTGGCACATGACCACGAGGGGCCAGCGGGGAAGGTTATGCTTAGGGGCAACCAACATGGGTTCATCAGAGGCAGGTTCTGTCAGACCAACCTGGTGGCCTTCTACGACCAGGTCACCAAATCCTTAGATGCAGGGGTAGCAGTGGATGTAGTCTTTCTGGACTTTCGGAAAGCCTTCAACACTGTCTCTCACCCCGTTTTCATAAAAAAACTGGGGGACTGTGGTGCCAACACCTACACAGTCAAATGGGTCACCAACTGGCTGGAGGGCCGCACCCAGAGAGTGGCGTTGGACGGGTCATTTTCGACCTGGAGGGATGTGGGCAGTGGGGTTCCGCAGGGCTTGGTCCTCGGGCCCGCACTGCTCAACATCTTCATCAGTGACTTGGACGAGGGGGTAAAAAGCACCCTGTTCAAATTTGCTGAGGACACTAAGTTGTGGGAGGATGTGGGCACACTAGAAGGAAGGAATAGGCTACAATCAGATCTAGACAGATTACAGGGGTGGGCGGATGAGAATAGGATGGGATTCAACACTGAAAGTGCAAGGTGATTCACCTAGGGAGGAAGAACCAGCAGCATACCTACAGGCTGGGGAACTCCCTTCTCGTCAGTGCAGAGGCAGAAAAGGATCTTGGAGTCATCACTGATG
>NW_017728931.1:27083505-27135995 GCF_001723895.1 Crocodylus porosus | reverse complement strand
GCTGGCTCCTACCCTGGGGGTCTTTAAGAGGAGGCTAGATGAACACCTTGCTGGGGTCATTTGACCCTAGTACTCTTTCCTGCCATGGCAGGGGTCCAACTTGATGACGTGCTCAGGTCCCTTCTGAGCCTACCAACTATGAAACTATGAGCTTGCTGTATGAATACAGACTCATTTGAGTGGAGGAGAAGTAACGAATGCTTCCATGAAACAGAAGCCTTCCCTAGCAGTACTTAAATATAAGGAATATATGTGGGGCTGGAGTATATATAATATAAATATGTGAATCTCTATTGTATAGAACTATTGGGTGCACCATTAGCAATTTCTGCCCCTTTGAAAGACTTTACAGTTCCTGTAGAGACAGAGAATTCGTACTGAGCACTATTCAGTGGTATGATCTTAAAATGGTAGAAACATAAGAGCAGTGTTACACACTGGTTTTTGTACAGTGTCCATTATTGTTTTTGTATGGTGTCCATTATTGTTCTATCTGGCGCTTGTTTCTGAATTAAAAGAATTTGAAGCTTTACTTTAGCTAATTCTGCTGACAGCTGTCTAATGCTGCCTTAAAGTTGTCAATTCATGACAAATTTCTTAATACTATATTCAGTTCCCAAAGTTGTTAACATGCAGGTATTACATGTTTATCAGAGAGGTAGTTCTTATTGTTTAGATATATTCTCTAAAGGATTTAAGATAAAGAGACATTGAAGTGGTTATATATTTTGTTTGATGAAATGGATAAATCCAAGATTAATCTTTTGCTATAGGAAAACTATTATTAAAATATCAATCTCTTTGGAAAAATTGATATCTCTAAGTTTGGGCTAAAATGCAAACTCCCAGTGCTGTATAATGTATCATTTCATTTTTGTATTGAAGACTTGATATGTTTGCATGATAACAATAGTCCCTCTGAAGCACCTGTTCACTGCTAGAGAGAAGACTGGTAAGCCGGGCAGGTTTTCCAGTGTATTTCAATCCTAATTTGTATTGCCCCGTGTTCCACTGGGAAGGCTACTGTTCTTTTTCCCTTGATGTTCCTCCCACACTTGCCAGGACTGGGGCCTGAATTAGCTTCTCTTTCATACTACTGTTGCCAAAATGAAGCCTGAATGACTGTATCATTTATACCACTCCCCCCCTAAAGCCCCAAAATATAGAAAATAACTGAACCTTAGTCAAATTCTGTTAATTTCTTGAGTCTCCAAAATGACCACAGAACTTTGGATTCTGAAGAACAGTGTTTTTCTTGAGAGTTTCTAATTTATCCCAAATTACACCATGAACAGGTTTTCTTGTAATAGGTCAAAGCTCATAATTTTAGCCAGCATACAGAGCACAGACGTATATAATTTTTAAAAATTGCATTATTCCACCTATACTTAACTAGTCCCCATAAAGATCTGAATTTTACTGAAAGACTTAGATCAGGCTATTATTTTATGTTAACTTTTTTGGTTATCTCTACTTTTTTTAACAGCTGAATGTACAAGTGCTGGGTTTTTGCTTGTAGCTGTGTTGGTCTAAGGACATAGCCAGGTAAGGTTCTTTAAGTAGGTGTGATATCTTTTATTAGACCAACTGAGTAGTTGGAAAAAAGTTATTTTAGCTTTTAACTTCTCTCATTCCTTGGAGTCTCAGAACAGCAGATACTTCCTATGCCTGAAGAAGGGTAATTGCTCCTGAAAGCTTGCAAAGAACTTTTTCCCAACTACTCAGTTGGTCTAATAAAAGATACCCAAAAACTTTGCCTGCTGAAGGTATGAATGGTAACTTTGGAATATTGAACCCTGGTGGTAGAGCTGAAAACTTTAGGACAGTGTTAAAGTAGCAGAACTATTTCAGAGTGCCATTTGGAATGATTGCCATCTCCCGAATAGTTTTTAGCTATAAAGAAGACGGAGTAATTGATTGCCAGTGATCAGTTATATGTAGACCAGATATTTGGGGGAACTCCTAACATAACATAAAAGCTGCCATATAAAAGAAAGGCCCAGTTTGATCCATATCAAAGACAATCTGAGTTTCTGGCCATTTTTATAGAAGCATGATCTGCCCTAAAATTGGATTGCTACTAAAAGTCATTGAAACTGGTCCCTAATCAGGCTGCTGGGTGATGTTACAGTGCCTTAGGGTAGTTGGTGGATATCTGTAAGATCGGCTAAAGATGCAGAAGCTGTCACGATAAAGGTTTTAAACATTTTCAAACAAATTTTACCCATTTTTTTCCACAGAGAGCTAAGTTTGGCACCTGTGCTTCAACCACAGCATTTCACATCCAAAAAGAGAAAGTATGTCACTGTACAGGAAAATTAACACCCTCTTTTATTTTTACACTCACTGAAACGTGTCTTGTTTCTTAGGGGCTTTTGTGTTCCATATTCTGTCTATTCTTCAGGCTTCTTATTTTTAAGACCGTACACCTGAAGCTGCTTGAGATGTCATTATAACATCTTTCTAGTTCTTAAACCCCTCTTAGCTTACAAATTCACCATGTCACTCTGTTAGTTGGACAGACATTTTGTTATGCTGTTAGAAATCCTTTTTAGGGAACAGTTGGTGCTTATAGTTTTGTTGCTAGCTTCCAATTCTGCATAGGATTTCAACAGTGTCAACTGTTTTTAAGAATAAAGGCAAAATAGATTTGCACCTTTATAGATCAGTGATTCTCAACTAGGATTCTGTAGCACCCTACGGTTCCTTGAGATCCTTTCAAGGCTGATGAAGGGTGTCATGCAATTGTAGCGCTGTTAGGTGTGTAAACATGATTCACGAAGTAAACATAGAGGTTTGAAATTGCAATTCATAATGTTAAACACATTCTGAGCTGTTGTGGGCTTTCTGAGTTCTTTGCAGCATAGGAATTGCTGTATTATGTTTCTGTAGTCAAAATGTGAGTGAAACGTAAGAGCTGACATTTTCTGAGGGATGCCTTGAGTATAAAAATGTTGAGAACCACTGTTATAGACTACCTAAATCAGAGATGAATAAGTTAAGTAAGCAGTGACATACTTCATCAGGTACACTTTACTTCTCGCAACAGTGCCCCATCCTTTCTCCTCCCCCTTCCTTACCCTTTGTACTCTAATAATTGTTTTCTATTTAGAAGCTCTGCTTCCTGCAGTCCTTTCATAGCATCTGATAAAGTGAGCTGGTGCTTACAAAAGTTTATGTATCTCTGTTTTAGTTTCTGAGGGCACTTATACACATGCGTGGGGTGGGGGGTGCACTTTAATTAGCGTGCCCAAAGTATCTCATGTATTGGCATCCCGGTGCTTAAAAAAAGTGCTGAGAGCGCTTTAACTAAAGCTTGTCAAATGAGCTTTAGTTAATGCCCGCCCTTCCTCCCCACCATTTTTAAGCATGGAATGCTGATACATGAGAGCCTGGAGTCTGTTGGAGTGTGGTAATTACCGTGCTTCAGCAGATTCGATTAATTGAGTCTACTCTGATGCACTGTAATTACAGTGTGTCGAAGCAGCCTTGCTGCTCATGTATAGGCTCCCTGAGGTGCAAATTTATTCTGCCTTTTGCCTGGCTTCAGACTGACATGGCTAGTTACCTCTCTCCACTAGTTTAAATCTATTTCAAACTCTCCCTTTTCACTCCTATGTGTCCTTAAACAAATGTAATGTCCTCAAGGTATGGTAGGGCCTTTCATTTATCTATCTACCTATTTTAAATCAATTTGTCTACAGTTATTGGTTAAGAGGAGAAAACAACTGGGAGCCAGAGTTCCTGGGTTCTGTTTCCAAGCCTGTTTCTGCATCATTTTGTTCCTTTTTTGTCCAATAGTTTACCCATCTGCAAACTGGTAATATTATTAGTTACCTTATAAGGAATTCCAAAGCCCATTGAAGTTAGTGGGAATCTTTTAAATTAGTTGAGTGGATTTTGGATTAGGCCCTTAACTCACTGATGTTTGCTCAGTATTTTGAGATCTTGAAGTGACAGCTGCTACAAAATGCAGAGTAGCAGTATTACTCATAACAGTGCTATTGGTATGTATGGTACTTAAGTGCAAATAAGATGATTCTACCCCAAGAAGCTAGCGGCTATTGTTAGATATACTGCAGGGAAGGATGATATTAAAAATGGTGAGAATAGGGGGTGTACTGGAGAACAGGGGCTATATAAATATGCATGTATTTAAAATAAAAGGGTGCTTTTCTCGTAAGTATGCTCTTCATTTATCCATTGCAGCTCCTGTACACTTCCGAACAGTGGGACAAAGTATCTGAAGATCGAGCAAGTATCATACTTAGTGCTGCAAATCTCTCAATAGATCAGATTTGTGGTTCTGATTCATTTCCAGGGTTAATAGCGTTTGAGAGAATTCAGTAGAGAAGATCAGACAGTGAGTCTATGTGGTCCAGTGTGTGGATTTGTTGGCAAGATTTTGGTCTCTCCCACTTTGCTTGAATTTGTTATACATCAGGGAATGAAAAAATAAGTAATTGAAGCTGCTGAGATTTTATGTTTCTTAAATACCTGAAGTTATTCCCTTCTGAGGCATACAGAGAGACCATGATATCCACTCCTTTCCTAAAATGTCAGTGCATGTACATGGGGGAAAACTGGTCTCTCTTACATAATAAAATGTGTATGAACACTTGTCAAATTAACTTTGATAGCTTTTTCAACAAATGAGGTGAGCATTTTTAGTGCTTCAGGTCATCCAGCAAATGAGATGCTTCTATGCAGTGAGGGCAACCAGTTGGTTATCTATTTGGATTTCTATTTGCAGTTGGACATCTATTTTTGTTCATTTAAAGGAACTGTAGCAAGTAATTCAGGCTTGAAAGTGTTTATTTTTATTTAAAAAATAGTAGAAGAAATAGTAGCCAGCTAAGTCATCTTAAGGAATTATAGATTGGATGAATGGTTTGTGAGGTGGATACAAAACTGGCTGGATCATCAGGCTTAAAGGGTAGTAGTTGATGGCTTGATGTCTAGTTGGTATTGAGTACAGTGCACTAGGAGTCAGTCCTGGGACCAATTTTATTTCATATTTTCTTGAGTGTTAGGGAGCTGGGGAACATGACCTATGAGGACAGGGTATGAAAGGTGGACTTATTTAGTCTGTAGAAGAGAAGACTGAGAAGGGATTTAATAGCAGCCTTCAACTACCTGAAGCAGGTTTCAAAAGGGGATGGAGCTAGATTGTTCTGAGTGGTGGCAGATGACAGAACAAGGAACAATGATCTCAAGTTGCAGCAAGCAAAGTTTAGGTTGCATATTAGGAAAAACTTTCTCATGAGGATGATAGTAAAGCACTGGCACAGGCTACTCAGAGGTTGTGAAATCTCCATCTGTAGCAGTTTTTAAGAGCCAGCTAGACAAAGCCTTGGCTGGGATGATATCATTGGGGATTGTCCTGCCTGGAGCAGAGGGTTGGGCTATATGAGTTCCTGGGATCCCTTACAATCCTAATTTGCTATGAGTCTTTGATTTTATGACTATGGCAGTAGAGATTGTGATTTGTGGGCACTCCCTTATTTAAACTACAGAAGTTGGAAATTGGGAGATGGTACCTTAGTGAGCTTTTAGTTAGTTACTGAGACCAAGGGACTGCAGATGTTACCTACAGTTCCACAAATAAGTTCTTTGTTGCTTGTTCTTTGCATTCTTGGTGCTTGCACCAAGGAGTCATTACAAATCTGTTGCTTTGTCCCATACTATTTTTTTTAAATGCCAGATTCCCATTTTCTTTTGAAAACCCTTCCATTTGCAAATGAATCATGAAATTAAATCTAAACAGGAAGTGAAACTGTCTGGTAGGTTTCATGATGTAAGTTGTGCAAATAGAAAAAGTTAATGTCAGGCTAGGTTCTCTGCTGGTAAAAATCGGCATAGATTCATAGGCATCTGTGAACTGAGGAGCTGACCTATATGGTGGCAAGGTAACTTAACAGAAATAAGAAACAGATGCAACCAGCAAGGTCTTTACACTAGAAACAAGTATTATTTACCTTAAGCAACTTATCATATACAACAGCTCTTGCAAGAGAAATACTTCCCCATCCTGGGGTTCACCTCAGTTCTCAACAAAAAGATCTGCTTTCCCAAAGGCACTTTCCCATCCTTGCCTCCCCAGCTGCTGTTCTTACAGGTACCTTCCTTAGCAAGGGGAGGAGCAAGAGAAAACAGTTAACTATTTACATGGAGCCTGATAATATTCTTGTTTCTTGTCTCAGTTGGCAGCATAAGTAGACAGAAGTAAATATTAAATATGCTTTATCATGGTTGTCTGAAGTGTAAGCAGTAACAGAGATAAGTGCAGCTTGTTATTAGGTATGTGTGTTTGCTTTGACAATATCTTACTAGATTGAAGTTTGGTTAAACATCTTCAGAAGCATTATCAGATTCTGGTGGTGAAAAAGGGGTTAAGTAATTTTTGGCAGCCTGTTGGTCATGTAAAACAATAAAGCAGCTCCAGTAGAAGGAGAGTGTGGAGGTAGAAAATATCGGCCTGAGTGCATGCTCTCTGTGGATAATAAAAATTACCCACTTTCTCACAGATGTTGAATCTGGCAATTTTCCACTGAAAATTTGGATTGCATATCAACTATCCAAATTATTTTAGTGCCTGTTGAAGAGCGCATTTGGCAGGGTTTCCAGTAGGAAAATAGGAAGTTGATTTGAAAACGTTAATACTATTAGAATACAACTGTTTAAGCTGATTGTTCCTGAGATGAACTTCAGTAGACATAGTCTACTAAGCAAGTCTTTAGGAGAACTCCAGGTGGGGAAAATGGAGGTGCTATGAAGAGAAGTGCTTAGGAAAGAGAAAGAGGTTTGTGTGAGGGGTGGCCATTTTTTTTTGCTAGGCCTTTACATTACCTTTTCACTCTTTCAAAAGTATGTATTGCATGGCTAAATGACAGCGCAGGGAGGCAGAATAGTTTGACAGGTATTTGAAGGGAATAAGCACTACCAAAATGTACAAAAAATCTGAACTACTAAGACATCCTAGAGGTTTTTAAATTAACTCATCAGCTTGTGAAGCTAACCTGGGCATCATTGAGGATAGATCGAGGAAGACCTGTGCAGGAGTGCTCAGTGAAGTAAACAAGGTGGTGTATGCACAAAGAATAGCAAAGAGAATTAATACAGAAAATCTTACTATACCAATAGATTAAAAAAATGTACACCTTCCTTGGAGTATTGTAGGTAGCACTAGTCCTGTTCCCCCCCCCTCCCCCCCCAACCTCTGATAAAAGGATATTAGAGGATTAATTAGAGGAAGCTCAAGGAGGACTATCAGAATGATTTAGGGTCTGGAAACATAAATAGGGTTGAAAATTACTGGGTTTCTTTATCTTTAAAGTGAAAAGATGAAGAAAGAACCTTGAAAAATTGCATAAAATAGTATCCAGCCTGTAGAAAGTAGATGCAGAGCACCTGATGTCTCTTCTCTACTCCTTAATTGAAAGAACAAGTTAAACCAGGGGTGTTAAACTCATTGGGCCCCAGAGGCCACATGAATAGTGTGTGACTGGTCCTGCAGGCATGATTGGGTCCAGGGATCCACTCCCTGCACATGCTAGATCCAGTGCAAGCAGTACCCACTCTGACTGGTCCAGGACTACATTGCATGTGGTGCCTGTGCAGGGCTTGTCTGGGATGCATGTCACATGCAGTGCTTGGTTTGGGATCCACATGCACATGGTGCTTCCACCCCACCCCTCTGCCCCCTGGTATGGCTGGTGGGGAAGGGAACACTGCATATGGCATGGGTCCTGGGCCAAGCACTGCATGTGGCATGTGGCACATGTCCTGCTGGGGCAGGTCCCGGGCCCTGTGCATGCTACATATGGAGTATGGATCAGCGCTGGACCTAGGGGACCAAGAGTTTCATGATCCTATTGTCCCATCAAATCCCAGTTCCCTGCTGTTTATTTATCAGAATGTTTCCTGCTGTAGACCTTTACAGGCTGTGGGACACTGCTAGCAACTCGGCTCCAGCCCCAGGCTGCCAATCCTCTGCTGCCAAACCAACCTCCCTGCACTTTTGCTCTTGTGCATGATGCCCTTTCCCCCATCCCCCATCTATAGTCTTGGCTTATCATGCTGCAGATTCCTATGACCAGCAGCCCCACTGAAGAACAAATTCTGTGGTGAGGTACAGTTGGAGCATCACTATTATGGAGAACATTACAGTAATCTGGGATGAAGGGTGGGCACAAGGACCTTGGGGATGACGCTAGAAGAATATCAGACTCAAAGACATTCTTGGACCCCCTGGTGCTGCATGCTAACATTTCCCCAAGCAACCACAGGCTGGGTCCAAACTCTTCATAGGCCAGATATGGCTTGCAGGCTGTAGGTTTCTGTTGCCTTCTGTAGATGATCATGAAGTATTCTTGGGCCTTAGATGTTCCTGAGAGCAAACTGTGAAAACCATTAGAAAAATGTCTCTTTTAATCAGTTTTTCATTAATGTGATTTCATTGATGTTAATGGAGTGTAGTAGAGTAAAGATTTTGTAACTCCTGTGGATCTTTGAATCTCCTCTGTGTCTTTATTCCGCTCACTGGAATTAGTAGGCTTTCCATGCAAGCTCAGCCTTCCTTAGAAAGACATTACTATGTAGCATTTGTCTGTGGCGTAATGTCCATGGCATAAAGGTTGGGACTATGCATTTAGAGTTTGTCTCAACAAAACTATATTATAACTCTTCCTCAGTGCCTGTGGTTGTTCCTTGTTTCACAGTTATGCCTCAGGGAACAAAGAACAGGAGCCTTGTTCTAGTAGGCAAAATTCATTCAAATGAAAAAGGTGAATCCTGCCCCAAGGAATCTCCAGTCTATAAAGCTTGAGGTCTCTAACCTCAACTGTCAATGATAAGCCACAATTAAAAAACAATTATAAAAGCAATTTTTCACAAAAATGTTTTTGCTGATCTGTCTTGGTTGTAATTTGTCTTTCAATACTGCACTTTTAGAGTCATCAGCAGGCCATACAGGATGTCCTAAAAGGAAGCAGTGAGAATCACATTATTTTCTGATTTGGCAAAACACACTCACTCTCACACACACACACATACACACACACACACACACTCACTCACTCACTCTCACACACACACACACACACACACACACACACTAACATCAGTAGGATAAGGATTCTACATTTACAGTTACCATTCAGATGGATTTTAAAAGTTTTTTCGGACTCTGTGTGATTGCCAACTATCCCCATTCAGCTGACACGGAACCAGATTTCTAAACCCAGCACTCTGAGACCTAGGGACTGGCCAATGTCTTGAGGCAGCTGGCAAATCCATTCTGAAAACATAAAACAAAAAACCAGATGTTTTCCAACTAGTTACAGTGACTGTGGAAATGGGTGGGAGCTTTGGGGTTGCCTCTGCTTCTTTCCTTAAACTGCTCTGCCTTCTAATAGAGGTCCTGAAACTGGGCAGGAAACAGTAGAAGTGTCAGGGCAAACAGGCAGAGATACGAAAGTTGCCAGCTTGGTTTATGCAGTCAGGGTATGCTGGTGAAGTATTACAGCCCAGTTCTCCATTCACTCATGACAGAAGATCACAGGCAGTCTGGGCAGTACTACACCCTCCTGCACCTTCCCTGTCCAGCTTTGTCACTGGGAGCAGGGGGGTCAAAGCAGCAAGTGACACAGAGGGCATGTCTACACGTGCATTTAAGCGTAACTAAATTTAATGCTTATTAAGCTAATGTGCATTAAGCAACTTTTTGACAGGTGTCTACACATGCAGGGACTTGGCACTAAAATTAGTGCCAAGTGCCTGTAGCCCTGCCATGTGCCCCTAGTGGCTGGGCAGCCCAGGCACTAAAGTTAGTGCCGGGTCATGTCTACGCATGCATTCATGCGCTTCAAAGAATCACGCCTAAATTTGCATTTGCAGGTATCAAATTTAGGCATAATTAGCTTAATTTTGTCATTTTTAATGTGCATTAAGGGCATGCACCTGTAGACACACATCTGTAATGTGTCTTAAATTAGGCTAATGCACATTAACACATCATGTGTAGACACACCCATAGTGCAGAAGTGGCGGCTGCAGGTTCTCTGCAGTCAGGGGAGATTTTACCTCACTGTTTTGCCATCAAGGTGCATCTTGAATGGTCAAAAAATACTGGTTTTCAGTGGCAAAACAAAGGGTGGTGATGTCTCCTTCAGCAGGTACAAACTTCTGGCCACTCCTGCACTATGCACCACTGCCACTTCTGCCCTCCTAGCTGCCAGAGTTGGAGTTGGGGCCACTACAGGGAAAGTATAGCATGGAGGGAGGAGGGGCAGAGGGTGAGATGCTCCCCTAGCTTCATTCTGGCACCCTCCCTGTAGACAGCAAGGCTTGTACCTTGTTTACTCACCTGTCAGTACACTATTGCTGAGGGAGAAAGCAGTGGACATACTGGGAGAAACAGGACTCATTTTTGGTGGCACAAAATTAACTGGAACACAGAAGGAAACAAGAGGACTCACAGGGTGAGATTTAGGGAATGTGCAGATGGCCAGACGTGGAATACATAGAATAGACACTGGATAATTAAGAGACAGTGCATTAAAAGTATGATGAACACATCTTTTTGTTGCCAAGAGTGGGGAGAAGTATTGTGGAAGAGCAACATCTGTCAAAAAGACAAGTTTTCAAATACGATATGGATGGGGAGTTACTAGAAGGAATTTTGTCCTTTTAGGTCAATATTTGATTATATTTCATGACTTTTTGTTTAATCTTTTCAAGAAGAATTACCTAAAGTTCACCAGAATGTACCCAAGTCCTGTGGTAGCTCCAGGATCCCAGCCATCTTTGGAACCCTGGTTTATTGCGAAGATTTCATGACAGAATTTTTATAAAGTTTGGAAACCATGATTGTGTTATTGTATATGATCATCTAACAACTGCTTCTGTGTGCTTGTGTGTGTAGACATGCTTTCTTTCTGGAAATATTGGTCACACATAGTATAGACAAATATACAAATACTGAACTGACAAACGATCAGTTAATAATGCATGTGTTCATGTGTGCTTGTGTATGTGAGTATTTAAACCTCATGGCTACTGTAACTGCATGCCTCTGAGAATCTGGAAGCAGTTTTGGCTCCTTACTCTCAGGCTCTGTAGCTGGCTGTGATTAGGCAAACGGCAAAAGGCAAAATTAAGACTTTTCTCAGATAGTCATTCAAATTTTTTCTGTCCTTTGTAAGCACAGTTACTCTTCTTCCAAAATTCTTCTAGGATCATCTTTGTCCAGATAAAACTGACTGCCTGGTTACTACATACACAGTACTGACAGTAGGCATCCATCTTTTGCTACATTTAAGATCATGATCGTAGTAGAGAATGCCACTAGCAAAAATGTTGTGTTTTCAGCTAAAGTCCTCCTTCCCCCCCCATCCTTGTTACCAAGGTATAACACACAGGGAGGATGTGAGACAGTTCAGTATGCACACTGTGAGAAGTGTCAGCTCTCTGAAAAATGAGCTTAGCAGTTCGAGACTTTACTGAGAGTAAGAGAAATTTAGGTCAGATGCAAAAACTATTCTTGATCATCCCTGCTTATTGAGTTACAGAAAGGTTTGTTTTCTTTCCCAAGAGGGAAAATTGGCAAAATAGCTCTTAAGTCCCCTGCCTTATATTCAGTCTTGAAACCTGAACAAATCCTAATTCTGCCTTATTTAATAAACCTAGTCCAGCTGATCAGGTTTGTGAAATCTGATCAGTTTTGTGATTTTACTGACATATATACCTGTACACAATGTAAGGATGAATGAGCAAGTCTGAATTAATTAAGAATCATTTCACTTCACTTCACTTAAATTTTTGGTCCCAGTCTAAATCAAACAATGACCTGTATTCTTCATAATGGCAGAATTAACACAACCATCCTCTTAATTTTTCTTTTTAACATTTATTTTATTTTTCCATAAGAAATGAAGCAGAACTGATAAAAGGGACCCTGATCTGAACCCCTGAGCAAGAGAGGTTTTTGTGCCTAATCTTGTACTGTTTTTGATTGATTGTTTAAGGTTAAAATAAGAATACAGGTATTTTTGGTGGGTGGGGGAGGGGAGGAGTGTACTTTGCCAATTACTGACACAGCCAAGTCTCTGATCCTCAGACTTGAACAGTTTTTAAACTTTTGAAAATAAATTCATATGTAAATTAGGGTGGCTTGATTAGCAAGCTTCTACACAGCCCAGAGGCACCTTTCCTGCCTGCCCAAACACACAAAAATATTTTTTTAGTCTGATCTAAGTATGTCCTGAATCTGCTCAGACATCTAGCTGGTGGGCCTCATAACAAGTCTTAACTTGCTGAAAGAAGTGTGTAAAAACCAAAGCTATTTTTCAGTGTGACTATATACTCTTTTATTGATACTTTATATATGTTTAATAGACATTGTTCAGTGTTACAGTTCTTTTAACCTGCTTTCCAGACCTCTCTGTGAATCAAACTTTAAACTGTGAGGATTAAGAAATGTGAATATATACAGGGCTAAACTCTGTTGATGTTAGTAAAAGGTTTTTTCCACTTTGTCATCCTCAGGGTTTAGTATGATGTTCTTGCTGTAGACTAGACGTCGTATGATCTGACATTGATTTTGGAATGCCATTGAGGGTTATTCTTCTATGAGAGCATATAACCCCTTCTGGCATAAACAGGAAAGGACTACATAGATCTTCACCACACCTTGCTAAGTGCAGTCTTTTATTTCAAATACTTTATTATATAGAAAAGGAGTAATGAGAGATTTTTTGAGAGCGCCAGCCCAAGTCCTAAGAAACATTTGACGTTTCACTTATGCCTTCAAATTAAGGCTTAAGTAGTGCATAGGCTGTTAGTTTACAGAGTTTAAACAGTTAAGTTTTACATCTGAAGTAGAAGTATACATACGGGAGCCAATTCACTGAGTGAGAATTTCCCTCCATGCTTTTTTCTACTGTTGTTCAGGGCCACTGAGATACTGGTGTCACCAGTGCTTGGTATTGACCCGTTTAGAACAGGAAAATGGACCTTTTTTACAGGAGAGGACTTTAAGACCAGTTTGTCCTTTAAGAGGGAAAATTACTTCATAGGGTGATATCTTTTATTGGGCCAACTGTATAGTTGGGATAGAGTTAGACAAGTGTTGAGTGCAAGACATTCTTCGTCAGGTCTGACGAGAATGAGCCAATCACAGCATAAAAGAAAAAAACAGTTCTAAGAGGGCGTAAGAGAAATTGCCATGGGTAGCAGACACACAGGTAGCAGAAGAAAAGAAGCTGCCTACTGGGAGATCAAGGCCTATCAAAAGGAGGGAGGAAAGAATTCCGGAGTCAGATGTTTTATAATGAAGCATGAAACCAATTGAAAGTAAGAAAATAAGGAGCACATCTACATTTGTACTTTAATGTGCAGTAGCCTGTTTTACTGGGCATTAAAGCATCATGACAAAAACTGCTAATATGCTAATGTACAGTAAAATTAGACCACTGCACATTGTCACTAAAAAAGTGTGCACATTTGCTACCGCGTATTAAGCAGCCTAATGCACATTTAGTTAGTACTTCACATTAGAGGTACTAAATGTAATGTGCAGTAGCAAAAGCACATTAATGAACGTATAGATGCATCCAAAGAGCTGTAGTGGACTGGACCAATAGTCCATCTAGCTTAGTATCTTGTCTCTGACAGTGGATGCTATAGAGCAGCATTTGTCGCACTGTAGGTTGTAGACCCAAAAGTGGGTCACCAAAATATGTGAAAGGTTCATGAACAAATTTTAAAAACAGATCAACTAACTCTAAAAATGGGTTCTACTGCTTCCTGCCTAGTGGAGCCTGGAGGCAGCAGGTCAGGAGTGAGGGGCACTGGGTTAGGACTGGTCACTGATGTTTACAAATGGATCCCGGTACAAAAAAGGTTGAGAACCACTGCTATGGAGGGAGAGCACTGAACTGGATGTATTATTCTACAGTGATCTATCCCTTATTCAGTAGTCTTCCTGGCATCCACTATTATAGTTCTGGAGATGCTAAAGGAAGTATCTCCGACCATTTTGTTCAGTAGCCATTAATAGATCTATCTTCCGTTAAATTATCTAGTCCCTTTTTGAACCTGGCTATGCTTTCTTTCTCTGCCACCTTCTGTGGCAGTGAATTCTACAGGTTAACAATGCATTGCATAAATTCATTAAGTACTTAGTTCCTAGTGTCCAGACAGCTTATGAACTTTTGTTCCTAGTTCACCACTTAAAAATGTTAGATTTCCCTTGAGTACAAGAAAAGTGAGGTCATAGAGGGAATGGTTGTTCTGTAAGAAATGTGCTCCTGATGGTGCATGCATGTCTCTGTTCAAGATAACTCCCCCCCCCCCATTTAACATGGGGGGGGAGGGCCCTTGTTTTGGCTTTTAGGCTGGGGGGGCAGGCATCTGTTGTGGCTCTGGCCCTGAACAAGCAGCTGCTCCTTGTCCCCATGCTGCCTCTGTCCCCTGCCTCCCTGCTGCTTCTTCCCCCACCCCTCAGCCTCTGCTCTCTGCTTGCCTCCCCTGCCACCTGTTCCCCTCCACCCAATAGCTTTTCCTTATCACCCTGCCCCCACCTCACAGCTTCTGCCTCCTGCCTTCCCCATGACACCCCATTTACCCCTGTTCTGAATTTGGCAGGCTCTGTCCCTGCTCCAGCCTGGGGAACAGAACATGTTTGCTCTGTAAATATGGATAAATATGATATTTGTTTCTGAGAGAGTTCATTCTGGTGTGGTTTTGCTCTTTAGTTTCATCCTCATAATTGCTTTGAGGGCATTTATGTCATAAAGAAGTAGGGCTGAAAGGATCCTCCAGAAGTCATCTAGTTTAGCCCCCTGCCCGAGGCAGGGTCATCCCTATCGAAACCATCCCATACAATCATAATCTAAAGTCTACATAAGGCTACCCTCAGCTCTGACACAGCATAGACCTAACAACCTACCTGCCACAGGTAAAGCAGGGGAATCACGGCAGTAAATGCCCTGCTTCTGTAAAATGTATATGCTCAAGAGGTCCTGGGTAAAGGGCATACCCTTTGCAACAGAGGAAGGCAAAACCCCCACAGTCCATACCAATCTGACCATGGGGTAAAATTCCTCATTAACCCCAAATATGGTGATCTGTTTGACCCTGAGCGGAGGGGCAAGACCCAGTAATGAGGAACCTTTGGCTTTGCTCCTAGAGGGCTAATTGGCATAACCCTGTTAAAGTCCCCAGCTTTAGCTGTAGCCAACACCTAATGCGTCTGGGGAGGCTTGAAAATACCTTGACACATATAGCAGAAAAAAATGGGAAGGGGCAGATGCAACCAGCAAAGCCTGGAACTGCCTGTCCATCCTCTTCTTGAACACCTCCAGTGATGCAGAGTCCACAGCTTCCTTAGACAATCTATTTCACTGCCTTAGCATTCTAACAGTGAAGAAGTTTTTCCTGATATCCAATCTATCTAAACCAGGGGTGGGCAATTATTTCAGGCGAAGGGCTGCTTACTGAGTTTTGGCAAGTCATCAAGGTCTGCATCATAGGCAGCCGGGGCAGATAAATATTAATTTTCTAAATGTTTTAGGGGCCCTGCAGGCCGGATAAAATGACCTGGTGGGCCACATTTGGCCTGTGGGCCGCATTTTGCCTGCCCCTGATCTAAACGTACTTTGCTGTGACTTCCTACACCCTTGGTCCATGTCCTACTCTTTGCAGTGAGAGATAAAAACTGGTTTCTCTTTTCTTTATGGCAGCCTTTCAGGTATCTGAAAGTTTCTATCATGTCCCCTTGTAAACACCTTTTCTGCAAGCCTAACTGCTTCATCCTCTTCTCATATGACATGTCTTCCAAGCCCTAGATCATCTTTGTTGCCCACCTCTGGACCCTCTCTAATTTCTCCACATCCTTTTTAAAATGTGGAGCCCTAAACTGCACACAGTACTCTAAATGAAGTCTAACCAGTGCTGAGTAGAAATGCACTATCACCTCCCATGTCTTTTATATAATGCTTTATTGATGCATCCCAAAACTACATTTACCTTTTCTGCAGCTGCATCACACTGTAGACACAAATTGAGTCTGTAGTCTACCAAGACTTTCAAGTCCTTTTCCATAGAGCTGCCACCCAACCAGATGTCTCCCACTTAGTATTTGTTTTTGATTATTCCTCCTGAGGTGTAGCACTTTGCAGTTGTCTGCATTGTACTTTATCCTGTTACCTTTAGTCCAACTTTCACATTTTTGGAAAGGCGTGTCGAAACCGTGGATTCAAAGGTTTTGTTATGAGGGGTGTTGACTGTAGTGGCAGTGGAGATGTGCTGACAGGTTAAGAATTTCTTGTTAAGGCAAGGCTGTGTGCCACTTGATATCTGTTGTGCAGTGGGCAGTGGCTTCTGAAGGTCAATTGGGCAAGGTTAGGGGTTATTTGAAGGTCAGGAGTAGAGGGGCTGGAAATATTTTTCTCAGGGTCTGATCTTTGGCAAGTCTGGGCTGTAAATGTTTGATTCTTCTGATTGGTTCCAGTGTGTGATTATAGGGGGTTTTCCTTTTGTATTGTAACAGGTTACCATGGGGTATTTGAGTAACTCTTTCAAACATGGGATCTTTTCCTCTACTTTCTCATCCTTGTTGTATAGAGGCAGATTTTAGGTTGGTTAAGAGGGCATCACGGGTGTCCTCCCTGGAGGAGATGTGATGGCACCTGAGGGCCTGATTGTAGATATCAATTTTTTGCTGGTCTTGGTCAATGGGTTTTTTTGTATATGATGGTGGTTTTTAGGGTGCTATCTTGGATGTCGATTGTGGTGTCTAGAATGTTGATATTACTGTAGGAGTAGTCCAGAGAAAGCTTTATTGATGGCTCACAGACGTTAAACTGTGAGTCCAGGTGATCAGTCCAGATAATCAAAATACCATCTATGTAATGCAGAAGTAGTGCAGGTTTCATGGTGGAGTTTTCTTGAAACATTTCCTCCAGATGGATCATGAAGAGGTTGGTAGAGGGAGGAGCCATCTTAGTGCCCATAGTTGTGCCCATGATTTGGAGGAAATGATGATTGTTGGAAGTTAAGTTGTGGGTAAGGATGAAGTAGATGATTTATGCAACACCTTTTTACAAATCTCAGTGTAGTCCATATTCAGGCAGGGAGCCTCATGATGTGGAATGTTAGTATACATCTGGTAACATGAGTGGTTGAAAGTATGCCCTTCTCAGGGAGGTGTTTGATGTTTTGGGTTATGCTAAGTCTGTGGTGTCTTGTATAAAACTTGCTCTTTGAATGACAAGTTGTTCTAGAATAGTTTCTATGAATCATAATAGCTTTTACAGGGAACACTCAACCCTGTTAGAGAGCCCAGCTACAGTGCATGTGGATTGGCAGGAAGTATCTTGGTTGGAGCTTTAAAAAGCCCAAAAGAGGAAACAAGCTGTGAACAGTATAAAAAGGGGCCAGGCTTCTGTGTTATACCCAGAGCCAAAGGGCTTCCCTCCTAGTATCCAGGACAGAGCAGAAGAGCTTGGTTTTTTTTTTAATTTGTTTGCTTATTTCTTGAATTAAATACTGTATTTGATTTGGGAGGACTGGCTAAGGAGCTCTGCAGGGAGCAAAACCTTCCTGCAGAAACCAGCAGGCTAGGCAACCCACTTCCAATGGCCCTTTCTTTCTACTCCCGCTTTCTGCAATGGGATTCCAATCTGGCATTCCAATCGGGATTATCTCTAGGAAGATGTCCCATGCTTGTTTTAACTTCTGGCTTTTATTTGGTTAGAACACTTTCTGATTTCTGTTAACACCCCTGCAGCAACCCTTAGCATATAAGGGACACTCTTTTCAAAAGTTATACTGGTCAGCTTGCGTAAGAAATGATATGCAAGTCAAAACTGTTTACCTAGTGACAAGCATAGAAAAAAAAACATTGCTATCTGACCCAACTGATTTAAATGAAGCCAGGCATAAGATATAAGACTAGGTCCAAAGCCTTTTGAAGTTAATAGAGACTTGTTTAGTGGCCATTGAATCCATGTTTTTTATCAATCTCTTAAATTATTTATCCCATTAATCATCTGCGTTTTTTAGTATGAACCGTTGCTTGTTTTTTTTACTGCTATTCAGATTTGCCTTTGTCGTTCTAGTTCTTCACTCATGGTTTTTGTTGTTAATTCTTATTGCAATTCTAGCCTGAAAGGTGACTTTACAAATAATGGCATCTTGTGGTGCCATACATAATTGATTCTCAATGATTAAGATTTTATATGCTCGATACTAGTTAGCGGTATGTCTGTCAGCTCTTTAAACTGAACTCTGAATCTGAAAATTTCACATATTACTGACTATCCTCCATTGGAATTAATTATCAGTGTAATGGCCCACACCATGCTTAGTTTATGGAAGTGAGCGCTAGATTCCAGTCTTGCAATCTGATTAATATGAATGCATGCTCAGTGGGGTGATGCCCAGGTTCAGTGGTTCACCTGCTTGGCTCAAATAACTGTAGTAACCATGAGGAGCAGGAAGTGATCAGGTTCAATTTTTTCATAGTCACTTTTCACAATAGTCACACACAAATTAATTAAATAAATAAGTAGGTAAACATTAAACATTGTTAGAATTACCCTTTCTGGGAAGTACAAGAAAAATTTTGCTTAGTGCAGGCAACCCCCAATTGGAAATAGTAACTGAGATTTCTTTTAGAATTTCTGTTTATTTGTTGTAATGTAGAAGTCATGTTATTCTTAGAAGTTTGTCAAAATATATACTAGAAGGTAGATAGATTACCTAGAGCACCTCTCCAGAACCAGGGTAAGCCCTTCTAGTTTGACAAATTACACTAGATTAAAAAAATAAATAAACAAGGGGGGAAAGTTAAAACCTACAAAAGTGCTCTTTTAACAAACTGCATTTCAGAGAAATGTGGGTTTTTTAATGCATATTAAAATACAGAATTAGTCCTAACCTGCCAAGAAGAAGAAAAAATACAACACCTTTCAAAGATGCAAATTGACAATTAACAAAACAATAGAGTTCTATGCCTTCCTTTGCTGAGGTGCAAATTGATAATCAGACTGCAATGAAGAGTTGGTGGCTTCTATTTAAAATTTAGTTTGAGATGAAGGCTCCCAGAGGAAGAAGGGGAGGGAGAGTGGGAAAGGAATGTGACCAGTTCTGCACTGCCATACCCCCCTCCCCACATACAGTGCATACCAATTTAGCATTCTGTGTAGTTTGTGTGTGATTAATTGCAGCAAAAAAAAGGTGGAATAACTATACTAATTTGTGGAGATCAAAGTTTAAGGGCACCAATCTTTCTCTTTTTCTTAACACACAGTATACATTGTAGTGAGGTTGAAGTGATAAATTGCAAAGTTGCATGATTGTAATTCATGCATCCCTGACAGCCTCACCTGCACTCTGCCCACTAGTCCCCATCCCTCATGTTTATTCTAACACTCCACAACCCCCTGAACAGCTTCAATGAGCCATCATTTTATGGTACCTACTTCTGCCAGCAATGTTTTGTCCTCTTTTCAAGTAGAGGACTTTATTTTTTTGAATGGAAGTTGTCATCTTTGCAAATCTCAACAAAAATTGCATTATTTGAATGAAATCTGTTCCTCTGAGTTGGCACCTACTGAGCATGAAGTGTCTTGTATAGTAACAGAATGGGTAGAGTTTGGTAGCAAAAGGACAAGCTTTGTTCTTGTTACTCTGCAACTGGCTCAGTATTCACACCAACTGATCTCTCTGCATGAAACTGCTTCAGTCTTCATAGCTCATTTAGTCCTTTCCCAAAGCAACCAACCACACGAAAACTTCCAGGATGGTCCCAGTCTTCAGGGTTGTGCCCCGGTGTCACTGAAGAGTCCCTGAAAATGCAAATTTTGTCTTAAACATGGAAAATTGTTATAATCCATATATAATGCATCTAATTTTGGTTCATTATAAAGTGGGTCACCAGTGGTTCAGCATGCAAGTCTTTAGGGTAGATTTGGGAATATCAGTTGTTCACATTATAATATCCAACATCTCTTGAAGGGACCTGGTACCATCATTTCAATTCTTCAATACATTTAATTGTACAACCCTCTAAAACAGTGATTCTAGACAAGGGTGCAGTGAGATTCTTTCAGGGATGCTGCAAGGTTTCACACCATGTTAGCACAGTTATGTGTGCAAATGTGATTCACGAGATAAACTCAGAGATTTGAAGTAGAAATCCATAGTGTAAAAAAACATTCTTACCTGTTGTGATCATTTTGAGTTCTTTGCAACAGAAGAATCGCTCTATTTTCTAGTGGTCAAAAAATTAATAAAAACTGAAAGTGATGTTTTGTCAGGGGTGCTTTGTGTTGATAACCACTGCTCTAAAAGAAATGGTTTTTGGATTTAGAATGTTCTTATGGGCTGTTATCTGGAAGCCTCTTCTGTATATAATTTTACTTTTATGACTAACCCTGTGAACCTCAGTATGATCATTCACATCAACTACACTTGTACATAAGTATCTGTAAGATTTGACATCAATATTTGAAGATGAAAAGACCTGTATCCCATCATACTAACTCAATCCATGACTTCATATGACCATTTTTAAAAAAGGCAAAAAGGAGGACTCAGGTTAGCCTTGCCTCAGTGCTTGGAAAGTTTCTGAAGCGTGTCTTAAGCAAGTCCATTTGCAAGTATCCGGAGGAGGAAAGGCTGATCATCAGGGATCCTGGTTTTCTGCTTGCCATGGAAAAATGTGGAAAAACACAAATTTCTTATTTTAAAGAGAAAAATGTATATTTTCTCTTTTAAGGAGAAAAACATGGGAAACTGAAGACTTCCCCTAGCAGGCTGGCAGATTTGTATGTGGGGCAGGGGTAGATGTGGACTGGCCACTGCAGCCTCAGGGCTTCCCTCCCTGCAGCCCTCCTCCCAGAGCCTCCGCAGCCCATCAGGTGGGACCCAGCGCAGTGGGGCAGAGCGGGGAGGGGAGGCTCTGTGCTCACAGAGAGCCCCAGGCTGCCATGGTGAAGTGCTCCCTGCCCGCTTGGTGGCCCTCAGGTGGAGGGCAGCAGGTTGGGGAGACCTGAGTCTGCAGCTGCCAGCCCACATCTGCTTTGCCTCCACCCACATACTGTGTTCCAGCAGTGCCACCCATGGGGGAAGGGCTCCACACTTAGGCTGTCGCAGCTGCTGCCTCCCACGGGAGGCAGCCAGGCCTCAGGCACTGCTTGGGGAGCTGCAGACCTGGGTCCCTGGCCCAATAGCCCTGGCAGCTGGGGCCCCTCTCCAGCTGGGCTGGGAGGGGCGGGGGACTGTGGGTGGGGAATGATGGGCACCAGTAGGGCCAGGGGCATGTGAGTGAGGAGTACGGGGCACTGGCAGGGCTGGGGGGCTGTGGGATAGGAGTGAGGGGCAACAGCAGGGCCCAGGAGGCTGTGGGTGAGGAGTGAGGGGTAGTGGCAGGGGTAGGGGGTTGTGGGTGGGGAACGAGGGGCAATGGCAGGGGCAGGACATGAGCATATCAGGGCTGCTCAGCGCCAGAAAACAGTGGGTCAGGGGAGACAGCTGCAGCTGGACCTGCATCCTGATGAGTGAAAATCACAGGGAGAACTCTGATTTTCCATGATTAAAAAAACCAAAATCAGATGCCAACATATATAGCTATTAAAAAAAAAAAAAATTATAGGATCGAGGCACTGGTAGACTTCCAAATTTAAAATTGTAAATATATCAATAAAACTGGTAGATATAGATACATAATGGCATTTCATGTTAATCATGGAAAATGGGTGGTAACTATGATGAAGGATCTGGGAGTCTTGGTTGATCAGAGACTCAATATGTGTCTCCAGTATGATTACATACAAGAGTAGATTGGATGCTTATCTTGCTGGGATCTACACTAGATTGGATGCTTATCTTGCTGGGATCCTGTGACCCCAGCTGACTTCCTGCCCTTTGGGCAGGGGGCTGGTCTTGATGATCTCTCGAGGTCCCTTCCAGCCCTGATGTCTATGAAATCTATGAAAAGGTGAACGCTGTTTTGGGATGTATCAATTAAGCATTAGGTATAAGACTCGGGAGGTAGTGTATTTCTACTCAGCACTGGTTAGGCCTCATCTAGAGTATTGTGTGCAGCTTTGGGCTCCACATTTTAAAAAGGATGTGGAGAAGTTAGAGAAGGTCCTGAGTTGGGCAGCAAAGATGTTCTGGGGCTTGGAAGACATGTCATGTGAGGAGAGGTTGAAGGAGCGGGGCATTTCAGCTTGCAGAAAAGGTGTTTACAAGGGGACATGATAAGCAGTCATTAGATACCTGAAGGGCTGCCATAAAGAAGAGGGAGACCACCTTTTCTCTTTCATTGCGGAGAGTAGGACATGGACAAAAGGCTTGAAGTTACAGCAAAGTATGTTTAGACAGATTGGATATCACGAAAAACTGCTTCACTTTTAGAACAATGAGGAAACAAAGTAGACCTGCTATGGAAATTGTGGGCTCTCTATCATTAGAGGTGTTCTGGACAGTTACTGGTCAGGAATGATGTAGGCGTAACTATGCCTATGTTCTTTGGGTATTTCCTATGCTTCTGGGTTTTGCTGGTTGCCGCATGGAGCCAGAAAGGACTCTTGGCTGCAGCCAAGGCCTAGGATTATGACTGAGGAGTGCCACTGGTCCTGCTGGGGTTTAAACCCAGTGGTTTCTAGCTAGAAGCTCTTGTCCCTCTGCTTAGGGTCAGATCAGTCACCATATCTGGGTTCAGGAAGATTTTTTTCCCCTCCGTAGTCAGGTTGAGGTTTTTGTCTTTTTATGATTGGGGGGGGGTACATGGCGGGCAGAGTGGAGGCCCAGTTCCTGGGATCTCTCCAGCATTTTTTTTTACAACCCTGGAGCAGCAAGATGTTTGTTGCCTGTGTTCCCCTGCTTTACTTGTGGCAAATTACGGGGTTGTGTCTTGTGATTATGTCAAGGTTGATATAAGACAGGTTCATCTAAGAATTTAGAAAATGGATTTGTATAGGATGGTTTGGGATGATCCTGCCTCATGAGGGGGTTGGACTAGATAACCTCTGGAGGTCCCTTCCAGCCCAATTGCTCTGATTCTACGATTAAAATATAAAAGTTCAAGGTTTTCATTGTACTAAAGTGCAGGTATGAAATAATGACATAGAAGGGAGTTTAGGTGAGGAGTCTCCAACAGGATGCTATCAGTAAGAATAATAGCTGTGCACTTTAATTAGAATTTATTTTTAACCCAGGGAAAAGCAGGCATGGACTGAAAGTAGGAAGATATGCAGAAAGTCATTGGGGTCTGTCACTGTTAGTGAAAGATCTTTTTGGGAGCATTCACATATGGAGACGTGCGCTTGCAGCAGTTCAAATAGCAGTGGTACAAGTTTGTGCCAGAGATTTGTGCCTCAGCATGCATGCTTGAACATACACTTTGGTGCAGGTAGGGCAAGTTTTGCCACTTGGGGCAAACTGACCCTACCAAGCTCCTCTCAGTTCTTTAGCCAAAGCTGCTCTGGTGAGTAGCTCAGGGCAGCTTGCCCTCAGGAGCTTCTGAGGCCTGGATAGTTAGTATCTGGGGACACTAGCCCCTTGTGCCAGCTTGACTGCTGAAGCAGCCTGGACCTAGAGAGACCCCTGCACCCTCTACCCACTGCCGCAGTCTGGCAGCGGAGGCTGCTGCCTGGCTGTGACTTGCTGCAACCTGTGACAACATCTGCTTCCTTGGACCTGTGGCCTCATGGCTGCATGCCTGCCAGACCCAGGTGGGGACCACACAGATGCCTGGGCTCTGATACGGGCACTGCAGCAGAACCTCCTGCACCTCTGGGCCAGCTGCAAGTAGGCCATGACTGCACAGCTGGCCTTCAGGCAACACTGCTGTCATGTGTTCTGGTGCCCCTGCTCTGCCCTTTGGGGAGCTATTGCCCAGAAGATGTCCCCCAAATGGCAAGGAGGTCAGTCACATCATTTGTCCTCCAGCTGGGTCCCTGGTGCTGGCCCTGGGCAGGCTCCTCTGCCCATGCCCCACCACTTGCTTCACTAGTATCTAAAAATTAATTAAAAAACCCAAATTCTCTCATTAAAAACCCCAAAATCCATGTTCTTCCATGATTTAAATGAAATGCTACTATGTTTGGATAGATCAGTTGGGCAATGCTTTCTTTTCTGCTTTTCTGCTCTCTGTGCCTGTGCCCAGGCCCCAGCGATCCCCATGCCATTCTTAGGAAGCCCTCGACTGGGGCTCAGGGATTGAGCTGGGCAAGCCCCTTCCCTCCCAGGCCAGCCTCCCACTGCGTAGGCTGCTCTAGGGGGGCAGATCAACGATAAGTCCAGCTCCGGCAGCCTCTCCTACCTGGAGCACTCCCTCATCCCCGACCCATATCTCTCTCATACACTCCTGCAGCCATCTCCACCCCTCCCCTCAGCCCATCACACTCCCCAAGTGGTTCCTGGGACCAGGAGTCCCTCCAGGGTAGGGTTGCATGTCCCAGCACCAGTATGGGCATGGGGCAGGACTGCAGTGTGGTAATTGCCCCTGCAGCCATGGCTTCCATCAGCAGGTCCCATCCTATCTGGTGGCTGGGCACACAGGATGTGAGATTTGTTTGCGGAGGGTGGGGGGGTTGGAGGAGGTGGAAGTGGTGTGGGGGGGGTGTTTTTGGGGTGAAGTTTGTGGGGGGGTAGGGCTTGTGTGGAGGTTGGGGATGTGGGGTTTGTGGGTGGAATGTAGGAAGGGTTTGTGGCTGTGGGGTTTGTGGGTGGATATGTGAGTAGAGGGGTTGTGGGGTGGCTTGGGGGTGGACTGGGGGGGAGTTGTGGGTGTGGAAGGACTGTATGGGGGTTGGGGAGACTGCTCAGGAGGGGTTGGTCCCCTGCCCACTCCCTGCATGGCTCACAGCCCCCCACAGCAGCAGCAGCAGCAGCTGTCAGGGCACTTGTAGCCCGCTGCTGGCAGAGACCCCGGTATCTGCACATGGTGCTGGCCTGGCCACTTGCACATGCCCTCAAACAGGATCAAACTCCTGTTGCCGTCACATGTGGCTCCTGGCATTGCATGTCCTTGGGCCGGGCCAGGTCTGCAGGCGGTGCCAGGAGCCACGTGCTGCTTCCCGGTGCCGGGATGGGGTGCTGTTTTTGCGTGCAGTGCCGGGAGCTACATGTGACAGCAAGAGCAGCTCAGTCCTGCCTGAGGGCGCACACCAGTGGCTGGGCCAGTGCCATGTGCAGCTACTGAGTCTGAGGCAGCGCTGGGGGTCTCTGGTAACAGTGGGCCATGAGTACCCCAATGGATGCTCCTGCTGCTGCGGGGGGCAGTGTGCTGTGCAGGGGTTGGCCAAGGGATCAACCCCTCCCGAGCAGTCTCCCCCACACCACCCCCCGACCTCTATGTCCCTGCTTACCTGGGACAGAGCATGGGTCCGAGCCCCTGCTGCAGCCTTGCCCTGCTTCTATTTGCCCCAGTGTGCTGAGGTATCATGCTGGAGAAGCAGGGGCACAGGGCAGCCACAGAGATGCTCTGGCTGGATGCCAGAACGTCTCCTTGGAGGACCCAACCTCTAGGTGCCTCTTGGAGCATGCGCTGCTTTTTTCTGAGATGGGGTTTTTTTTTTTATATTGACATATCCTGGTATCAAATTTAGAGTCTGCGCTGCAAATATGCAGCGTGGGGAACATTTTTTTATTCCTAGCGTGCCTCTTGCAGTGTCTCAAACTGCTTTGAGATGTTGCAACAGGCACGTGCTTGCTTATTTGGATTCAGTCCTTATATTCTTTTAAGCCTATGCTCTGGTTTTACACTGGTACCTCTTCCATGTCAAGATGTAACTGATTTGACAAGCTGGGCTGAATGCAGGATATTTTTCTTTGTGGGAATCTTAGTGGCCCTTATAGCACAACCTTTCTTGGATCCTGTTTTTCATGAGCCAAATTCTTGTATCTTTATTCTCAGTGAACAGTACTTTACCTCAGGAGCTGTCTCATAGAAGTCAATGGGGCCATTTGAGAAGTAGCCAAGAGCAAGTGGAGCTACATGAAAAAAATTGTTTTACCCATTAAAATATTTTCATGAAGTTTAATCATGTATTTAAAACATATAGGGAATTGCAATTTGTTTGTTTAGTAATTTCTTGTGTTTCTGAAAAGATCCATACTGATGTCATGAGATATGCCTCATCTTATTCACCTGCCTCCAGTACAAAGTGTGATTGATACAGTCTGCATTTTGGAGGTTGGCCAGTTTGGTTTTATTTGAAAAATAAAAAACACTGACGCCACCAGTTTTGTCCCTTTTCTGATCTTGTGTAGCTATGTGATTTCTAACCTTTTACTTTCTTTTTTTCCAGGCTATTCATATTTGCTGTTGGGCTGGGCAAATCAATCTTTTTAAGTAGTCTTTAATCATAAATCTGGATGTATTAAGCTTGCTGTTACATAGCCAGTGGTGTTTAAGAAAGGAGGAAGGGGGAAATATCTAGTCAATATGAATAACATGTGATTCGGATCAGATTGCTTCTTGCTCTCTGTACCTTGACATTAGTGGGGGGTATTTGTGGGTGTGGGGTGAGGAAGAGTTGGTGAATTTTATTTTAAGAGTCTGCTTTAGCATTTTCTCTGTCTAATTACCTTGCTTTGCAAAGCCTGGCATGTGTGCTATAAATGATCATTTCCCTTAGCTCACATTTCCCCTCTGGTTTTCAATAAATCTCAGAACACCTTCATATCCAGACTTCTTTTCTGCTCTTTCTCCCTAGAGTCTTATTTCCTCCCCTTTGTAAATCTGTAAAATCAGCACTTTTATTCTCACCCCTCTAAGCAGCTATTGCCATCAGCTGTCATCATATAATGGCTGTAGATGTGTCCCATCATAGCATGTTGACCCCTGTGTCTGGTTTATCATTAATTTCCAGAGATTGGTTCCAGGTTTGAACTAATTCCTTCCCTGGGGTCTTGTGTTAAAAATCTATTGGAACCCACTTCCTTATTCCTTTTGTACCTGGGATATTAATCATATTGCCAGCATTGCTAGGACATTGAGGCATCCTAGCTTGGTTGGAGATGTTATAAATGTCCTTCCTTGGCTTCCTGTCTCGTACAACATAAGATTCAAGCTTCTTATCCTAACCTTACCAATTCCTGCCCCTGACTACATTTTTCATGCTTACCCTCTTGCTCACTGATGGAGCAGTGTTTGCCCTCCAGCCTTCACCTTGCTTAACTCCATTGTACAGTACTTTTACAAAGGTACAAATAGAAGTAATTCATTTGGCAGTTCAGTGATCGCATGGGCAGCCAACGCCAGCATCTTGCTGCTGATGTTTTTATGAACTTTCGTGTTTGAGATGGTTAGTGAGGGGACTGTATTGTTTACTGGGTTATATGACAATCCTGTTTGGATGCAGTGACCTTAGGCCCTACAGGAATAAGAAAGTGGTCCTAGCTAAGTATTTCCAGCACCCTCTTGACAGAAAAGGGTCAAAGCTGTCAGCTTTGAGCATCTTATATCATGTCTTTTTTTACCTTGTTGTCCCAAGGTTGGGGACTGAATGACCTCAGAGCTTTAAACAATTAAAAAAGCTTTTTGTTCTCAGGAAAGTGGGAGATGATGTGAAGGCTGAAGCAGATTTTAAATGAATCTGTCCCTGAAGTGGGAGGTATAAGGTAAGGCTAGGTTACAAGAGAACAGACCATGCTGGCCAGATCCTAGAGGCCTCAGGGGAGCAATAAGTGTATAGATCTACAAGAATCCTCAGGAGGAAAATATTAAATACCTGACAGACTGTTTTCATGCTTAGCTTTATTATTAAGATCTATTTTTCCCTTACATTTTTTTTTTTTAAATGATGGAAGATGTCTGCTCACTGAGTATAGCTGTCATTGCTCTAGAAGGGAACAGAACTGTAAGGGCCAGGACATGAATCTGACTTAATGAGGTAAATCTTTCTTGACAGGCAGGGGTCTGCAGCCAGGGCCCAGTCTGAGACTAGGTGAATTATGTGACGTGACCCAGAATATCATTTGTTCTTGTATATTACTTGCCCTGAATATAATGCTGCCCTGCCACCATCCCTGCTTTTTAAAAAGATACAACGAAGAAAAAAAGATAAGGTAAGTACCTGAGTAGCAGGAACTAGGAAGCCAAGCCTGCTCTTGGGCCTGCTGCTAGCCCCAGATGCCATATGGAGCTCACAGACCAATCCAGCACACTGGGTCTGGGGCCCCATGCTAGGTCTGAGCCCACCTGGTGGGTCTGGAGCTGCATAGAGGGCCCAGTTCAGCATGGTGGGTCTGGAGTTGTGCAGCTTGTGTGCATGCTGAGTTTGGAGCAGCATGCCAGGTCCAGGTCTGCCTGCTCACTCCTGAGCCACGTTGAATCCAGAACTGTGCTCTGGAACCACATGCTGGGTATGACCCGGAATGTATGCCGGGCAAACTGAGGCACAGACATGTTAAGTTGTGTAGTGGTCAGTTTTCTTGGGTACCTGATTTTTTTGTTCTAAATGCTATGGATACCACCCTCCTGCACTGAGAGTCCATTCTTTAGGTTTTGGCATACATAGGTTCTTTTTGAAAGAGAAAATGTTAACCAGGTCACAGGTTTCCTTTTCTTTCTAAAAAGGGCAGTCAACTCTTGCTTAGAAAGCAAGGCAAGGTTAATGGAGGGGAACTTGATTCCTTTCAGCTAAGGATGGCAGATTTTCCATTCTCTCTTCCTTCTTGCTGCTATGCAGGTAAGAACAAGCACAAACTTGAATCCTTGCATCTGATTTTTGCAAGCCCTGCACATCAGTATTTCCATCTCAAGGTTGGGGGCAGGGGAAGGGACAGTAAAAGTTGGCATCTCTGAATGGTAGTGCCCCCCTAACATCTGAAAATTGAATTTAAAGTGGTGTTGCCCTGGGCACAAAGTGCTACCACCATAACTATACCAGAAGTGTTACAATACAGACATTTCTTTTAGCAATACAAAATGGTAATGTTACCTTCAAAATGGCATTGCACTGTTAATAAAGTTATTTAACCTCCTTAATTCATATAAATAATGCAAATGAGTATAGAAATGCAAGAGTATATCAAGTAAAGGCCAAAAGAACCGATTTGCTACCTTTTCCTTCCTATTTACAATCCAACTTACTTCCTCCTACTCTGGGATTCTCACTACATCCAGTTGTATGTAATCCAAGAGAATCCATAGCACATTAGCCAACTCAACTGATGTGTCATACTAACAATAATAGGAACAAATAAGCAAACATTTTAGGGCAACAAAATCAAATCTTTATTCAGTCCAATGTTTGTTGAGTTAAAGACTTCAAACACCATAACAAGAATATATAGTACAGCTTGTTAAAACTTGCTCCCCTTCCTTATCTAGCAGTAGAATGAATACTCTTTTTCTAATGCCTCAAAACATAGCTGTTGATGTTTAAAGCACTTCCCAGAAGCTATGTTCCTTGATATGATTTATGTATGGGATTCCTAAGGTGCAATCTAAGAAGACTAACATGTTGTAATATGTTTAGCAAATGATAATGCCAGCCCCTGAAAACATAATTAGGCTGGAAGCTGATCTGTATCTGTATCAGGGTGCACATGAGTGAGACGCACTCAGGTTTATGTGTTCATGGCTTCTCTGGTCCATAAGTGTTCTCCGTACTCTCCCCCCAAACAGTGGGTAGGAACTAGACAGAGCCTTGCCTTATTCCTAACTCAGTGAGGGGAAGATCATGAGATGGATGTCAAAATGTTTGAATGAAAAAACACATTCATTTGTTCACATTGTGGATTCTATTTTGCTTTTGGTTCCAACACTTCTTTCAACTTTTGTCCATAACTCTGAGGACTAATTCTTAAGGGGTGCGGAAGTGAAAACTGATATTCTTGTATAATCAGAGGACTCTAAAAGCTGGAACTGTTAGAAAAAAATGGATATAACATGATGATTCTTGAGTGGCAATAGCGGCCTTGGCTTTGCAGCTCCCCTCTTTCAGAAAGGAGCTGGCATGCATGTGTAATGGGAGCAGGAGATATCTGGTGCTAGAACAGCTTTGGAAAATTACAACCATTCTGGAGCAAATAAGGAGCAGGGAAGGGTTCTCTCCGCTGTGAGGCATAATTTTTTTCTGATTTGCATCAGGGCTGCTTGCCCCTTACCTTGAGTTTGAGATAAAATTATAGAGTAATCCATACCACTTGGGGAAACTTTGTTTTGTGTCTATAAAGTCACTGAGTGGCTAGTGCTATGGAGCAAGTAATTAGGAAGAGATGAGTGAAAATTTAATTGACAGTCTTCTCTGACCTACTGCAAATGCATCACTATACTTCTGCCTATCAAAGGTGATCTGGTACAGAAGTATGGCATTTTGGAACAGGGATTGTAGAACTCAAAAATTGTGCGCTTTTTACTATCCCTGCTGGAAACTCCTAAAAGCTAAGCAGCCCCTGGCTAATGGTGTCACACTCACAAATGAATTAAGCCTCATTCAGTTCACTGGGTGGCTGCCACCTAGTATAACGATACCCAGGCTGGCTTTATGTGATACTCAGGTTATGGTGGCAGTCAGGTTGCAATTGGTCAACAGGCTAAATTGGTCTGTACTGGATTCCATGTTGCCATGACTAGATGGATACCACTATCTGAGCTAACTTACTGCAGCTTATCTCATGTATCTCTACAGTACATTGCATTCGGCGCTTGCATAATAGACAGGCCCACAGAAATAAGTGTATTTAATCACTTGGCTGTTTTTGTGCTTCCAGAGTAACCACCAAAGTGTGCGATCATGTTGGTCTTTGTGGTATATGTTGATTAATCTACTGCTATGTTGCTAGTAATTCAGAGCTAACCCTTTCTTAGTCACCATTAAAACTACTCCTGGCAGCTAAATTGGATTAGTCAACACTGCTACTACTCTACACAATATGGCAGGGTTGTCAAACTCATGTGTCCTGCAGGCCAGATGATTTGTGAAGGGCTGGCCCCTGGGCCAGAGTAGGCCCACAGACCCCTGCCCACATGCCTGATCCAGTGCGCGCAGCACCTGTCCAGTCTGGGATGCTAATGCAAACAGACTGTGTGTGCTACTTGGGATGCTACACTGGGTGGCACTGCACCTGTGGCACTGCACCCAGGGCCAGTCTAACACAGCATGTTGCTCAATGGAGTAGCACCAGGGGGTGGATTATGGGGTTCCACAGCCCAGATTTTTGACATCCCTGCACTATGGCATAATCATAGGCTGCTGAGCTAAAACCTTAGAAAGGGGCCATTTCTTTACAAAATTAATTTTGGAAAAATGTAATAGATTTGTCTAGTAGGCAATAAAAGATGGGATTATCTTTGTTTTTGTTAGCTGAGTCAGCATTTAGGTCATTTAGGGTTGATTAATATGTTCTTATTCTCAGTATGTGCTGCAGTGAAAAGATTCTACAAATTACAATAAATAGAGAAGGGAAAGGAGCAGATTGTCTTACCGGAAAGTGAAGGGCTCTTTTCAGGATTGTGTAGGCTGTACAGTGTGAAGATCAACATTGCTTATGGTGAACAGATGGAGAAGATGGTTAGAAGCCACAAGTCCCTCTTTTGCTGTAGACCCCGACGTCAGACAAAGGACCTCTCTGCATACGATCGCTCTCTTAAATTTTTGGACAACTTTAGTCTGAATGTTATGGTTCTAGGGGACTGAGGAGTAAGAAGGTATATAGATAGCAAACTGCTTCTGAGGCAGCTGAGAAACAAAGTGATTTTAGTACTCATCTTTATTTTTATGAAAGTGAATGAGAGAAAGCCCCCTTGATTTATATCCTTGAGTTCAGCATGCCTATCTGTCATCAGTACAAAAACCAATACACTTTTCCCTCAGTGAGAGCACATTGTGAAGATAAGATCCTGTCTCTTACAAGGCTGATAATGATTCTGGGATACCTTGCCCATGCCAGCACATATGCCAGTTAGAACACAACTCCAGGTTGTGCTTGACACATATTATTTATTTCTCCTTTTATCTGTTTGTGTATGTCAACAACAATTATCAATGTTATTTTTGAATCCTATTCCATATACATCCTAATGTTTTGTTTGATTTTTTTTATCTCTGTGGCACAATAAGTCAAGGTTTTATAATCACTTGCCCACAATAACACCTAGATTTGTGTCTCTTTCTTTGGAGTGGTTACATTGGTTTGGAATTCAAAAGCATACATGTGTAATTCAAATTATTGTATTATTGGTTCAAAAATGGATCGTTTTGGATAATAACGTATAAAATGCCAGACAGACTTCTGGCTCATTTAGTCCAGTATCCTGCCTGTGACAATGGCCAGCACCAGCTGCTTCAGAGGAAGGCTAAAAATAAACTCTATTTTGCATGAAACTCAGAAAGACTGGGACTGTTAGTTTGAAGAGTAAGTGGAAACAGGTAGCAGATGAAAGTAGAGAAAGTATGAAGAACATTCCTTGGCAGAGCAGATCACTGAATATAGGTGTTTTCCCTATCGTTGCTATGCCATTCATTTGAATCATGTTATAGGCGTGTTGAAGACCAAAGGTCTATTGCTTTAGGAGCTGAGCAGACATACAGTAAGAGTCAATCTCTGCTTGAAAAATAGATAAGTTTGACATTGGGCTTTAGGGGAAACAGAGATGGGGAGAAATTTAGTGACTTGCCTAAGATCACAGAAAGTCATTGGCAGAGCCATTAATAAAAAACAGATTTTGTACTTGCTAGACCAGTGCCATGTTGCCTCTTCATCAAAACTGCTACAACTCAGAACAATCCCAGGAAGAATGAGAGGCCAAGGATATGTACAGCTAGTTATCTCATGGATACTATCACATTTCAGAAAAGTGAGTCTTTAAATATGCATTTATGGTTTTTGTGCTTCATTTAAAAACAATCAATAAAAATTGAACTGGGAAAAAACAAGCAAACAAAAGGAGCTCTCCCCCTGAATTTAAGAAATTCAGTAAATGAGGAGCCTGTATACGCCCTGTTTGTAACTGAGAAGTAACCAGTGGGAGCGTGTAGATGTCTCAGCCCTTCACCCAGGTGAAAATGAACCTTGGTAACTCCTTTGGCTTAACTGCTAAAACAGCTGTCTAAAGATCCTCATTAGAATCAGTACTGTGATAATACATACAACACACATGCACCAAAGGTCAGTGGCAGGATGGGGAAATAGCATAATTGCTTAAGTGTACTGTCATGTCTGACCATCACTTGACAGAAAAAACAGGGAGTACAAAAGCAAGGCTTGCATTCAGCTGTGGTAGGCATGGGGATGAAAGCTCTGTTTAGCAAACTGGAAAAATACTGCAGTCAGTAGTGAGAGAAATTTGTGTGTCAAGTAGCAAAGATAGTACAAACATTAATGAGTTAAAAACAAATTAATCTCTCTCTAAAAAAAAAATAAATTCTCTGGCCTGATTCCTGATGAAATCAGTGGGTATTTTGCCAAGGATTTCAGTGGGAGCAAGATCAGGCCTTCCATATATCTTTTTAAAAACTAACAATCTAAAGCAAACATTTTTTGGCATTGGTGCCAATGAAAAGCATTCTCTAGCATATGGGGAATATTTTTCTCTCTCCACTCCAGAGAGCCAAACTCTTGACATGAACAGGCAGAAAACCTACAGAGACAAGATGAACTACTTCTCCAACCCTAGCTCCTGGAAAACCTGTAGAAAAGCCAACTCTTCAGGGTTTCCTTGACTGGAGACCTGGAAAGGTGTCACGGTCAGGGCCTAAGCGGAGTGGTCTGAATATTTTTGAACAGGCGTGCCCAGATCCAGAAATGGCTCTTATTTCCAGTGAATACAGCTTAAAATACTTAGGTTCGAGATGGGAGATATCAGCACTGTTCTTTGTAATAAGAAGTAAAAAGTAAGAGAACTTTAAAAAATGCTGACTCCTTGTTGTAGATTACTGTTGATACTGGTGTAAAAAATAATTTGCTTGATTATGTTGGACAATGCTAGAAGAGTAGCAAATGAATTAATACTAACTTTTTTCTGCTCTGTGTGTTTGTATATACAATTATAGAAATTGAATCAATACACATCCATACATGTAATATGACATCTCACACACGTATATAATATTCCATACAAAAAACCATGTAAAATGAACATTAAGATTGTGAAGTCAGCATTCAGAAACTAGAAAATTCCAGAATTAGATCATGTCTGTACAGTCTTACTTCAGCTCCCTTGTTCTTTATGCATTATGACACAGTCTTTAATTATATGAACATATAGTAGTTCACTGGTATGGTGATACTCATGTAGTGAGAAGGTATTCAATATTATGCTTGTTTCTATACTTCAGTGTATGAACCCATGCTACACAGAGTATGAACATTCAAACCCTAACTTAAGTGCAATATAATTAATAATAATATTATTTCCATAAATATATCCAATCAAATTAATAATTTACCTTTGGGATTTTCTGTGGTTTTCCTCACAATAGCATCTAGAGTAGGGACAGACATTACACATAAACCAATGTAAGTGATGAGAAACTGGTTTGAACCTGTAACAGAACAGGTGTTCAGTACACATAAACCAGTTTGAAAATGGCTGAAACTAGTCTGATACTACATTCAACCAGGTTTAGCTCAGACTTAACTGATTTGACTCAAATTGGTTTATGCAATGTCTGTCCCAGACCCCTTTCTGGTTTAAGTTAAATCAGAGTACCCCAGCTTGCTCTCTGGGCTGGACAGGGCTCTCTGCTCCACAGCAGGGCTGGCCCTTTCCCTCCCCTCTGCTCCCTGGCTGCAGCTCCAGCAGGGACTGCAGGCTGCCCCCCCGCTTCCTCCCGCTAAGCAGAAATTTCCCCCTTCCCTCTGCCTTGTGAAGAGGTGTCTGTTTATTAGCTAGCAGACCACATGCTGACTACGGTCCATGCTGAATCAACAGGTAGAATCAACAGGTAGATGGTAATGTCCCTCCATTGTTTTCTCTATGGGGGGGATAAACACTGAGTTAGGAGTGATAAATACTGCTTTATCAATTCCCTGCTGGGCTAATTGGAGCATCCTGCAGGGTCCTGGCCATGCCCACTTCAGCTCAGTACTGTGCAAGAGAAGGGAGCTCTAGCGCCCCTCTCCTCCCAGTTTCTAGCCTGAGCCACACAGGCATGTACCTGCATTTCTGGAATGTGTGTTCAGTTGCAAAACTGATTTAGCCTAGCCAGGTTAGACTAACTTGCAGAGATTGAATCATTCAGGCTCATGCTTTTTGAATGTCCCTAGCCCTAGTGCTTTACAAGTATTAATTCATTCTTAATAAAATCCTGGTGTGGTGAGATAAAGGGCACAGGCGGATGTTCAGATCCCCATTTTAACTCATGGCACTCTACATAAAGAGCCATGAGTTAGAGTGTACCTTCCCACCCTGACCCAACAGATGTTTACCTCTTGAGTTGGGGTAGATCAAGCCTGGCTGCACCAGTCCTGGCCAGCAGGTGGGGGTGCTCCAGCAGCTGCCAAGGAGGCTGCTGAACTGCCCTGCACTCCAGACCCACCCTCCCCACCAAGCTCCAGGGCTGTTAGTGGGTGGAGGGGGAGGCAGTGGGAGAGAAGGCTTGGGGACAGGGGCTCTGTTCCACCCTCCTACCCCATCCAGCTCAGGCCAGGCAAAACAAGAGATGGGGAAGCAAACAGCATTGAGATGCTGGCTTTCCTGGCCTGAGCTGGAGGGGAGTGTGGAACAGAGCCCCCTTACCTCATGGGCCTGGCTCAGCTCCCCCCAGTACCCCAGCTGGGGTAGATGGGGGGGAGGGGGCACGAGGCAAGAGGGTCTGTTCCATCCCCACTTCCAGTTCCAGCCAGGCAGCAAACCCCAGCCGGCATCTCAGTGCTGCTCCCTCCCTCTGCTTTCTCCTCCCCATGTTGACAGCCCTAGGGGGAGGAGCTGGTCTGCATCAGCCCAGTTTATAACATATGACAAATTAATCCTAGGGAACACAAGTTCTCTAATGCGCTCTAAAGTAAAGCATTTTCATTTAATACCTCATTTGAAGAAGGTTAATTTTTTGCATGATCGGCCACTTTAAAAGTGCCCTGCAGCCACGCATATGTGTCATGGCGCAGCTGTGGAATGCTTTGAGGGGCCTGATCATGTGAAAAATGTAACTTGTCTAAGTACCCAAAGGGTATTAGTCCCATTTTACAGGTGGAGAACTGAGTCACAGAGAGATTATGGGTAACTGCAAAAAATATTCACTAACTGTGGATGCCCAACTTAACAAAATCTAGGTCTTTTTTTTTCCAGAGAGTTTAACTTATGCATGATCTTTATGCATTCAGAATTCAGCTCTACTTGACAGCATTTGCAGTTGTGAGCATTCCACACTTTGAAGTATGACTTTAGGCATCTCAAGTCTGATAATAGAAAATAGGAAACACACTTAACAGAAGACTGCAAGCTTTTTTGTCTTAGCACGAGACCATCTTTTCTTTTCCTGGAAATCCTTGCTTCTTTCTCCATGCATATTTCAATGAGTAGAAGCCTTGTTCTACAGATAACTAATCCACCACATGGATCTCTATCATCTGAGCTAATGGCATAACTAGTTCATAAGGAGTAACCCTCTCTGTGGACTTAGCCACAAAAGGGAAGTAAGATGCACATTCTGTAATATGCTTCATAATTATTTGCTGACAGCAGAAAAATGTGAAGGACACATGGGTTTGCTTACAGATTCTGGAGACTGATGTGCTTTATCAGCTATATACCAGACTGGCCAAGCCCCTAGTCCCCCATGCTTCAGTTATCCTCCCATCTCCTATTTTTGCTCCCTGCCCCCTGCATCTCCCTTGCTTTCCTCACCCTGACTTCCATGCTTCACCTCTGAGAATTCAAGTCAGGCTGCACCATCCTTTTCCCACCCTATTTGAGAAAAATTAAGGGGTTTTGAAAGACACCTACCAATTCTCCTTTCTGGAGTCTGGTACCACAGCAGCTAAGAGGAGAAATTACAGGGGAAGTCCTGTTCAGGGCATGAAGATGAAATATTCAAAGACTAATTATGCTTGCCTGCAACAAACCTTGGCTAAGGATGGTAAAATGATTTATTTTTCCATGGGCTCAGAATGGTGCTTCTCAACCAGGGTGCCAGGACACCTGTGGATGCTATGAGATGTTTTGAAGGGTTCTATGAGGTGTGAGGGAAAAAAACAGGTATGAGGACATAACTCAGCTTAGGCTTGCCCCTGCTGGCCACTGTCCTGCCCCCCTGCCTAGCCCCTCTGCAAGGAGGTAAGCACTGCAATAAATAAATTTGTTTTTGAAAAGAGGTGCTACTGAATTCAGAAAAGTTATAGATGGGTGCCTTGGGTCAAACAAGGCATGCCTCAAATCTAAAAAGTTGGAGAACCACTAATTTAGAATGTGGCCTAATTTGAACAGATGTTCATGGAAGTAGTAAAAGGCATATCCACAATGAATGTCTCTTTATGGTATATTTCAAGTCTGCTCCAGAGTGTGGAGGTTCTAGAGCAGCGTTTCTCAACCTGTGGGTCACGACCCAGAAGTGGGTTGCAAGAATATATGAAGAGGACGTGAACAGACTTTAAAAATGGATTCTCCTTTAAAGGAGAAAAATGTGGGAAACTGTCACTTTTCCCTTGCATGCTGGCAGAGTCCCAGCCTGTAAGGGACAACTTGGGGCACCTCGTGACCCACACACACCCACCCCTTTGCCCACACACTGTGGGTTGAGGGTGCAGTGGGTTGGGAGGGAAGGGGACTGGGTCAGGACTGCCCATTAATGTTTATAAATAGGCCCTGGTACAAAAAGGGTTAAGAACCACTGTTCTAGAGCACCTTGATGAAACTGTTTCAAGAGCTTTTGAAAACAGGCAAAATAACATATCTTCCCCCCAAAATGGTGCAAGAAATAGCTAAACTGTTTTTACTGAAAATGTCCAACTTCAGAGCCTCAGACTGAGTGGTTGAAGTTTGGGAAAGTTACAGTAAAGTGAAAATAGGGTCTCTGTGGGATGGACTTTCCTCCGGTGGGCTTTCCTCCAGTTTAACCAAGAGTTTGATATATATTATGCAGATCCTGTGGTTGTAGAAGAGTGTTTTAGGGAGAAAGATTGCAAACAATCTATGGTGTAGATTGGAGAGAATTCTATCCTTAAAATATGGTTGTTGTAGGGATAAATTTCCCTGTAAATTCCCCTGATTTTTGCCACTGAGATACCTGTTGTGCCAAATAGTCATACCACAGCTTGCTACGATCAGAAATGGCTGCTTTGCATTCAGGGAAGCAGATTTTCATGCTTGAATTTGATGAAATTGTCACAACTGAACAAGCAGTATAAGATAAACTGTGGCAATAATGTTAACTACATCATTGCAAAAATAATTCAGATTAAACAAGCTAATTTTAAAAAAGGCAACCAAGCTTGGGATATGCAGGCTACAGCCATGTTTGGAGATTCTGGTAAGGCTGCTATAGTGTAGTTAAATGCTGTGTGTAGGGTGGGCGCTTTCTTCTCTGCCAGCTTTAGAGGCAAGGTAACTAATTTGATTCTGGACACTTCCATCATGAGTTGCTTGGAGGTGTTCAAATTTGCTTATGAAATAGTCCCTTCTGAGCTAAGGAGATGAAAATGAGACACTAAAAGGCTTTCTTGAAGTGCTTCCACGTTTCCCAGCTCAGAACATCACATTTGATATTAATATTAGGTACTGAGGCAAAGTCATCAGGTAGAGAAGGCAGGAAATGTAGAAACAGTCATTTTTTTGTGTTTCCTCAGGATGCTATTTTGAGGCTTAAAAAAAAAAAAATCATGCTTTGATGAGGCTGCTGTAAACCAGGGTAGCAGCAGATGTAATTTAAATCCCACAGCCCTGCCCTAAGAGAGGTCCAACACTGATAGCATGCATATTATTTGTAAGAAAGCAAATAGATGGATATATTTGGTCAAATCCTGCTGGGTCCCCATGTAAACCTTTAGAGTATCTCTTACTGTTCTGAGTAGAATACTTTAAATCTGTATGATGCTAAGGATGTGTTATTGCCCGTGATGGATATTTTTTGGTTTTGAGAAGAAAACATTTCTTGACTGTGTGTGTCTTCAAGTCCTATATGCTTATTGTACTGATGAAAGCAAGTTTTTTTTTTGTATATGACCCAGGTACTGAAGAATGAGGTGGATTTTATTCCACTTCTTATGCTATGAACAGAATGGTCATGACATAAAACTACTATTGATAATGAGAATGTAAGAGGTAGAAAGAAACCAGTTTGAATTTCAGATCCTTGATTGATCACTATGTTAGCTGTTAGGAAAAGGAACTTGCATGCCCTTTTAGGCTAGGGATAGACATTCAAAAAGCCTGAATTGATTCCATCTTTGCAGGTTAGTCTAGCCTGGCTAGGCTGAACTTGTTTGTAACTGTACAGACATCCCCTCTGGACTGAAGAAATGCAGGCACATGCCTTCAGTGGCTCAGAGTGCTAGAACAGTCCTCCCTTCCGTTCCACAGTGCTGAGTTCAGGGGAGGTGTGGCCAGGCCCTGCCAGGATGCTCAGATTAGGGAGTCGTCCCCCCCAACTGTTGACAACAGAGCACTGAATTACACAGCAGGGAGTTGTTAGCATTTATCAGTCCATCAAACAAAACTCAAGCTCTTAGTTCAAGCTCTTCTTTTTGAAAGGAAGGAATGGAGGGGTGTTACCATTTACCTGTTGATTAGCTCCAGAAAGCCCTAAGCCAACACTGTCCTGTCTATCTTTGTCCTGTCTCCCATAGCACGTAATGTAGCCAGCCTGTGGTTTGCTAGCTAATGCTGAGAGGTGTCTGTGTAATGCAGAGGGGATGGGGGATTCCTGCTTGAGCAGGGAGTGGTGGGGTAGGGGGTGGCCAGGAGGAAGCCAGTCAGATGCTGCTGTATCTGCAGTTTTTGCCAGAGCTCTAGCCAGGGAGCAGAGGGGCAGGGCCAGCCCAGCTGGGCTGCAGCAGAGAGCAGAGCAGAGCCTTGCCCAGGGTTGCAAAGTATCCGGGGTGCTGGGGGACTCTGGTTTAATTTAAACCAGGAAGGGGTCTGGGACATAAACTGGTTTGACCCAAATCAGTTAAGTTTGATACTACATTCAACCAGGTTTATCCCAAACTGGTCTTAGCTGTTTTCAAACCGGTTTATGTGCATTGAACATCTGTTCTGTTACAAGTTTAAGCCAGTTTCTGATCACTTAAACTAGTTTATGTGTAATGTGTGTCCCTAGCCTTAAAGATAAACACCTTTACATACAAGAAACTGAGAAAGTGTTAAATGAGACTCCCACCTTGTCATTTATGAAACACTTTTTTGATAGGAAATTCACATTAAACAAATACAGAGGTAGAATAAAATCAAATGAAAGGAAGCATGGGACTTTAAAGGGCTGTGGGGCAAATGGATCAAAAAGGCATGTTTGAGCTTTCTTTTCCCAGACAACTAACTTTAAGGCAATGATGATAAAAGTCTTATCAATAATGTTTGAAATGTTTGTAAGTTTGAAAAATATTTATTCTTGTATATTTGTGTGATATGGCCATGTGTGCACATGTAACATATGCCTAATAATATGTGTTATGTCATGAAAAGAATTGAGCTAAGACTAAATCATTCTAAAGGTCCATCATGCAGATGTGCCGGCATCTGTTTTATCAACCAGTTGTCATTTTTATGTAGAATATATAAAAATGTCTAAATAGAGTATTTAGACTCTATCAATGATAGCTCTATGCAGTATTACAGTTCCAGAGCTTAGTGGAATCACATGGGAAATAGGTCACTTTTGATCAGAAAGTTTTAGTTTTAAAGCATTTCAGAACAGTTCTAAACAAAGCCAAAAAATGCAGGTCACTGTGAAATTTATAGTTTTGTGATGATCACGTTTAAAAATTCATTTCTTTAAAGCATTTGACAACAGCAATATTTCTGTTTTGGGACTGGATGTTAGCATGACAGTTTGAGGACTGAAGTTGATTTGGGTAGGGGCAAGAAAGAGGACATAACTGTAACAGTGTCAACCTTTACGTTATATAGATTTTCAAGAATAAAATTCTTGGGACTTCTCATGATTTTGGTGTGGTGATGCTAATGGCGCTGTCATATATTAGCATTAATGATACAGCCACAGTCCTTTATATGCAAGATATATATGTAAGCTAGTGAAAATGTGCTTTTAAACACGTTTTTAACAACCTTTTCTTTTTCCATTTTTAATCTTATTCATTCAATCTGGTATGGACATTAGTAGATTGAGCTATATCTCTTCATTTTAATTCTGTACCAACATCTCTTAGTGGTAATATTGGATATAGTAATTATTTTCCTCCTATTACAGACTTTCTAACTATGTTAATGCAAGTTAGACTGCCCAGAGAGGCATTCGTGAGAACTACCTTTACAGTGGCATTTAAACAATTTGTTTGATCTTTCTTCAGCTTACCTGCTCATGCCTTTATATTCTGTTGTTGACCTTAGGGAGAACTTTGTGTATAACCATGGGTTTTTCAGTCAAATGTAACTTAACAAAATGGGAGTAAAATTTCTGAGAGCTTTGGAATATTTCACACATTTCCTTATCTGTGGTCCCCCATGTGACTCATGTGTATGTTTGGGTAACTGCTGTGCAGCAGCTCATAACTCAGGTGGGGAGGACCAAAGTGGTAGGCGTGCAAATAGCTTAGAGTATCCTCTGTAAAGGGCAGTGGAGTTTTAGGATAAACTCTAGTCTTTTTGTTTTGCCAAGTTGAAGGAGGGAACGGTGCAAGACTAATGCTGTCAACCACCAAAAGTTAGTCAACAAGAGTGCTGGAGAACATGGAAGTGAAAAGGCATTATGAGGCACAATGATGATATCAGATTTGTGACTGAATTTATTCAAATGTGCTCCTACGGTGGTATCTGAGAGGGAGCGTGATTGGCTGAGGAACTAGAATGATGGGTTTTGTCTTGTGAAAACATGTTTTTACTGTGGTTTGACAGCTTCTCCCACACTTGACTTCTCCCATACTTTGAGGGTGCTATTAGCCACAGACTTTGTAAATGGATGAGCATGATTAAAAAAGTATTACAACTATCAGCTGTGATTGCTTAATCCCATTTTAGTACTTTTTCAGTAACCAAAAGATGGCTAGCAAGACAGCATACTAAGTAAGAGTGGTCAATCACAGCTGGTTCTTTGTAACAGTTACCCATCTACTTCATTTAATTGAATAGGTGGCATAGTTCCCAGCACAAGCCAATCCTAACTGGTGTTGTGAGGACGGCAATCCTATATTCCATTGGAGAGTGAGAGTGAACATTTTTACTCTACACCCACCTGAAGCCTCATTTACAATCCACCTCTAGTCAGCCTGCTCCTCCAAAAATCATGAACAGCCTTATATCATAACTCCTTTATAATCTTATTGCCTTTACCCCAAAAAATGTTCCCAGAGGCAGGCTGCAGTTCATTTACTAAGTCTGGAACAGGAAACATCAGAATCATATTGCTGAAGCATGGTGCCTGGGCTAATTAGCTCCAGTTCCCAGCAGCGCTAAGTAGCCTGTATAAGTACTGCACAAAAGTAGCTTAGTTGCTTACTGGGTAAGCCCTCAGTGACTCTTTGTGGTCTGTCTTTATTTATTCTGATTTACTTCCTCTGGCAATACTTTGACCACATGTCCTAAGAGCTAAGCATTTCATTGGTTAAGATGTCGGTACCTCCTGAAGGTTAATTTTGGCTGGGAGGTGGTGGTGACTTAAAGTTCAGTGTTTTACTCTGCTGGGCATGCATCTCTGAGAAATGCCTTGCTTTGGAGTTTCATTATTTTTATGACCTGAAAATTTGGGAGAAATCTTCATTTACTTTTAGCCTGTACTTTCAGTGTTATATTTTATTAATCATGTCTAGGGAACTACTTAAAGTGCATGGAGGCAAAGGAAAAATCATGGGCCACTCACAATGCTCAGTGCCATTTTGCAGTGACCCCCCCCCCCCAACTGATTGGCTGAGGGGCTCTGGCAGCCCTCCCCCTTGCCACTGATTGGCTGAGAGGGCTGCCTTTCATGTAGCACCACCCCCGCCACAGATTGGCAAAGAGGGCTGCGCTTCATTCAGTCCTGCCCCTCACTGCTGATTGGTGAGGGGCAGGGGAGAGGCTACATGAAAGGCAGCCTTCTCAGGCAATCAGCAGTAGAAGGAGTAGCTGCCATCTTGGCTACTTTCTTTAGTGCTGACATCTTCCCTACCTCTGTGGGCTCTGAGGCCAGGCTTCAGTGGCCACTGGCTCCCAGTGGGGAGCTAGCCTTTTATTTTTAGTAATTTTTTCTCCCAGGGATTCATGCAAAATAATGGAAACTGCTGTTTTTAGTGGTGTTTGTAGTTTCCACAAAAATCATGAAACCGCAGTTCTAGTACATTACTAATCATCTCTCTGCATTCCTTCTCAGCTGATGATTATCAGTCATTGGGACTTCTGACTGAACATGAAATGAAGCCATACGGCAGAATTCTGTGTTAACACATCTGTTGGTATGCAGTTCCATGGGTCTAATATGTGCAAAAGTTAAGGTAGACCAACAAAGCCACTGGCTTTCAAAATATTTTTTTTCTTATTCTACAGAGATGATTGAGGTTTTGGGAGTAAACTTTGCCAAATTTTCTGGAAAGGCACAATTAATAGCTAGTTTTGTGCCTGGAAGATTCAAGCCCTACATGTACTGCATTGGGTAGCTAAGCACCCTTGCTCTGACAGTCATACCCATATGGATTTTTTTGTAAAACCATCCAAGCCATGGAAAGATGCAAATAAAAATTGGTGGAGAAAGGATATGCCAGACAAGGAATTAATTGAATTGGCTGAGAAATATTTGCATCTATTAGCTTGTTGTTTTTAATTTAATGCACAAAATTGATGAAAGAAACCTGACTTGGCTGTGAAAAATCTTTGGATCACTACTGACTTTCTATATTGAAAAAGTACAGTATTCTCATTCAATAAACATTGAAAACATTGGGCCATCTCAGGCATAGAAACAAAACTTGTTGTTTGTCTTCGTAATTTGATTCACTAAGACCCTTATCCTGCAAACACTTGAAGCATGTGGTTAGTCCCTCTGACTTCAAATAGATTACTTATGTGTTCAAAATTAAGTATATCTTTTGAAATATTTGCAAAATGAAGCCCAAATTATTTTCTTGGAAATTTTTCAAACCACTTCTCACTTCCTCACCTGCATGCTTCCCCTCCCTGCTGGCCATGCCACCGCTCAGGGCTGAAAATGCTTATTGTATTGAATTTAAAACGTTTTAAAAATAAAGTTGGGACTTAATGGATAAAACAATTGGCTCTTAATGCATGTTTATCCACTGCACTCATGTCTGAGTGCAGTCTTAATTCAGTGTCCACACATGGTGGCCTGCCTACAGTCTATAATAATAACTGTGCGTACTATGCTCATCTCTCAGGGACTTAAGCTTTCACTCCAGACTTCTAAGGAATTATCACTTTTCCCAGGTCTTTTGGTTTCCTAGTCCTTCAGTTTCAGAGCCCTCCTACTGAAGAGTACCTGAAGACTCTGGGACCAATTTACCATTCATTGTCCCGCACCTTGAATAGTGACTTACACCAGTGCAGGGTGACTGTAAAAGTGAAGCCATTTTAACACAATGACACTGTGCACCTATGATTCACTGGAATAAATGATGATATAAGATGCAACATAATGATTAGGCAGGCCCCCTCTCCTTTAGAAACTAAAGGAAATCATACATAGGTCAACAGGCAGGCCCACTGCCCCCTTGTGATACCAACTTTTCAAAAACTGATATGCTGTGAATATAAAAATCTTTACATGTATGAACACTGATTAATATTTTCTATGTACTTCCCTATAAGAAAATATCTGTAGCGTGTTTATTAGAAGTGTATTTTGTCCTCTTCACTTTTTGGAAAGGTGACTTCTTTGCATGTAGCTTCCCTTTAAAAAAATCTTCAGTGGAAATGTGAAATCACAGAAAACCCAAAGCAGGTGATGCACTATGAATTACCTCAGATACACTGAGTGTTCCCCTCCTCCCCTTTCTTTTGTCTGTGTATGTATGTGTCCCATTCAGTGTTTACTCAACCTGTGTATATTTTCCACTTCCCCCCATCTGGTGTCTGCTTTAGCACCAGCCTGGCTGTTGCAGTGTCAAGAGTACTTTGGTCCTTTCAGTTTCAAAAGAAAGGGAAAATAAAATAGAGAACAACGCAGAAGGGGAAAGACACTTCTACATGGTTTTCCTTATATTATTTTTGTTTTGCTTTTTTGTTTTATTTTGGTTTACTTGGGCAAGTTTCTTGCCGTTTACCTTTGCATTTGCATTTCCTATTGATTGGCAATTTTTAAACGGTTTATTGTGCTCTTTTGTTTAGCTGTTCAGGAGCTAAAACAAAAGCCACCAGGCCCTGTGAGGGACACATTTGCATGCGATGAGCGTTGCCCAAGGAAAAAGTAATTGCTAATGCATATTTATGTGGCACAAATTTGCCATTTGTTTATGCATAAAATTATCAATAGTGCAGGGCGGCCCAGCCGTAGAAAATGGTGACCTTTTTAGCTTAATAAATAGAAATCAGCTGTTATTGTGAAGAGATCAGCCATTTATTCTGTGTTGAGGGACACTGCCGGGAAAATGTAGATTGGTGCTGGCAATATCATTAAATGGAAGGCCAGTGACCCTTTCGGTATAGTCTATTATACTTTATCTAATAGGGGATAAATGACTCTGGTTCACAAATAGATTAAAAAAAAGCCCTCCAGACTTCTCTTGTATTCCTTGGTCATATGAATTATGGTAAAGGAATATGTTAAGGATATAATCTTACACAAACCTGTTGCTATCATTTTGATAGAAAAAGGAGTGACTCTGTTTTAGAGCAGTGCCTCTATATAATCTTGGCCCCTTTGATGCATGGGGCTTGGAGTGCAAAACAAAAAGTACTGTTTCCTTTCACACTGATAGGCTCATATCATATTGTGTTGATGAAGTAGGCTGTAGCCTACAAAAGCTTATGCCTCTCTGCACAAATTAGTTCAAAAGGTGCTACCCTTTCCAGCTTTAGGTTCATATCTGTTGTTCTTTCAGGAGGTTTGTTTTAGGTTGGAAATTGCAGTCACTGTAATAATAGTTCATCTGATCAGAAGCAGTATTTCAAAAGTCGTATTTCAGTCATGGTATTTGGTCATGAAACAGGCACAGTTGGCATCAGTGGAGAAAAGACAGTGTCTTCTGAACCCAAGAGTGTGTTCTAAAAATAGCTGTGAAAGGTCTCTCCCCCAGCCCTTCATTTTTTTTACATTAAATTCAAGTTAAAACAATTTCTCCACTGCAGCCTTAATGACTGAAATGATTTTTCTGCCGAAAAGGCATGCGCTGAAAGTAGCAATACAGATTTCTTTATGTTGCCTCAGTCATGTATCCAGGGCCAGAGACAAGCATGGGCAAACTGGGCAGCTGTCCAGGACCTGGACAGAAAAGGGCCTGAAAACGATGAAAACAATGATTATTATTATCATTATGTCTGATGAAGCAGGGCCCAATACTAAAAGTTTGCCCAGGGCCACCAGCGTTAGGGACAGGCATTACACATAACTTGTTTAAGTGATCAGAAACTGGTTTTAAGCCTGTAACAGAACAGACATTCAGTGCACATAAACCAGTCTGAAAATGACCAAAACCGGTTTGAGATAAACCTGGTTGCATGCACTATCAGACTTAACTGATTTGGCTCAAACCAGTTTATGCAATGTCTGTCCCAAACCCCTTGCTGGTTTAGGTTAAATCAGAGACCCCTGGCATGCTCTCTGGGCTGGCCCCTCCCCTCTGCTCTCTAGCTGGAGCAGGGGTGGGGTGTGGCCAGACGCTGGCCTGCCATGGCCCTTGACGCAAATTCCTCCCTCCATCCCATCTCCCCACACTGGCAAACCCTGTGGACTGCAGCTGAAGTTTGCCAGCCCCAGCTGCACCTTCATGACTTTCCTGTAGCCAGGGAGAGGTGGAGTGAATTCCTTCCTCTATCTTCTTGCAGCCAGGGAGGGGATTAAATCTACAGTGGTCCTGGAGCAGAGAGAGAGAGGCAAGCAAGTCTCCTGTGTGCACAATCAAGACCTGCAGCTGTGAGCCAAGAGCTAAGACCTGCTGGACCAGACTGAGAGGTGGGAAGTGTTGGCAAAGACCTGACAATCTTCACACATATGTGCTGGAGATGGAGTTAAGGGAAGTTTCAGGCAGCTTCTGGCTGGAAGTTGCAAACCAAAGAACGCAGAGAGCTACATTTACATTATAAAGCAGAACATGTAAAACTTAAACAAAGCCTTTCTGAATGCCTGGCTGTAAGGAGGAGCTCTGCCCTCAGGATTAGTAAGACTTATGCGAGGCTTTCTCTTGTCTTCCTGTTTTACATTCCAAGGTACACTAAGTTGTATATGCTGTGTTTTATTGGGCTGTATCTTATCTTAGGCAAAGATTTATGGTAGTTCCCTGTTGTATGCTTTGCAAATTGCTGTGTTCAATACATGCTTGTTTCAGAGAGAGTACTTTTTTCCCATTCCTACCCCTCAGTCTGGCAGCATTTCCCCCCCACCTCTGTCAGCCACCAGCCTGGGGATCCTGTGTGTTGTGCTAGCCCCAGCTGGTGCCTGGCCATGCCACTCCAGCAGACAGAGGTGAGAGCCTTGGAGAGTGTCTCTCTTACCTCCCCTTTGTTAGTGGCTGGCAGGCATGCTCTAGCACCCCCTGGTTTCTAGCTTGAGCCACTGCAGGCACGTGCCTGGATTTCCTGATTTAACAGAGAATGTCTGTCCTGTTATTAATCAGTTTAAGCTGCGCAGCTTAGACTAACCTGCAAAGAGTGAATCATTTCAGGCTAAGGCTTTTTGAACGTCTGTACCTAGCCCAGGAGTTTAGGTACAGTGTTGTATGTACCTCAATTCTGATGGGCAGCTGTAAAAGCTGAGGAGTGAAACAAGTGTGAGTTCCAGGAAGTATCTGTTAAAAAATACAAAGAGAAAATGCTAGATTTTTTTTGCACTACATTCGTTCTGCTCTCTAGAGTATAATGTGTGTTTCAGAACAGGAAGCAGTGTTACCCACTGTACAGATGTATTGTCAGAGGCAGCAAATTAACGGAGATCCTTAATAGTTGTGTTTCTTGAGTGTATAGGATATTAAGCATTGAGAAATCTCCACCAGCAAATTTCTGTAACAATCTACATTATACATAAAAAATACTGTGTTGATGTGCCTGGATGTACTGGCCTCCAACTGCAACTCCTGGCTTGGAGAGATGATCTTTCATTCATCACCACCCTAGGACTGCTTGGAGAAGCAGGAACAGGCCTCCCAAGGACCATTTTCTCCCCGTGCTTTAAAAAAGCTCCCTTGTTATTTTGTGGTGGTGAAGGGGTGAGCACAGAGTCACTTGGGAGCCTTCTTCTATTTGCTTTATAAACATCAATCAGACATTAATGTCAACATCACAGAAAAGCCACCATCACATTCAGTACTAATTGACACCTTGTTGGTGGTCTCAATAGAGAGGCAGAGCAGTGAAAGGAAAGGAAGACAGAACCAGTGTTTTACACCTATAGGGGGTCCCTTCAGGGCATGGCTATGTGGGGAACCTTGTACTTTCACTGCCTATGACTATTCAGTGACAGAGGGCTTCAGTCTCCAGGGCTATCAAAGAGGCAGTTTCACTGGCATGGCTATCTTCATGCACAATTTTAAGAGTTTTTTATTTTTTTAAACTCTCCTACACTGGAAGTCTTTGCAAGAATATTTGCTGCGTTTATACAGTAATGTATCTTTGTGCCCACAGTCACCCTCGCCTTATTTTGACATGGCGCAAAAAGGAAGCCTGCAGTCTTGTCAAGGCCCCTGGCCTTGTTTGTGGGCAGTTAACTACTCTTCAGTGAGCTGTTACTCCATCCTCTGTATGCTCTTTTCCATCTGGCCAGACCACAGTCTGCAGACTCAGTTCATTGTCTCTTACAGTGAATTGTGAGCAAAAATACAGAAATGGAGAGAAAGTAATAAAACAGAGTTCAATAAACATACTTAATTCAGTACTTCAGAAACTATAGCTAGAGTACTGCTAAACTTAATTACCTAGTAGCATCTTGGTTTCTTCATGTGGTGGAAATGTCCCTTATTTTTCACCCAGCTTAAAAGCTTTCTTTAAGTTCTGTGCAGATATCTTTCACCCATTTTATAACAGTAACCAGTACTTTGAATGTCTGGAGTCTCCAGTTAGCATTTGGGAATTGCCTCATTTTCTGGTTAACAAACAGATACTATTAGTTTTTACTTTTATAAACAGATTTTCCCCTTCTGCTGGAAACAAACTTAATTATGTTTTGCCTACTCCAAACAGATGTTATTTTCTTACAAGGGATCCTTCCACTGCAGATGTCCCCAGTCCTGCTCCCGGAAGCATTCTTCCCCTACACCTCAAAGCTACCATGCAGTCATTATTTATTCTTTTGCCTTTTCCTTTTCAACAATCATAAAACCACTCTTTTGAGGCCTGCTGAGCACATCTTGGCAGGCAGGACTGGGAGGTTACCTACTAGTAGCAAGATTTTGTGGATAAAAATAATGAGTACTAATGAGTAAAGATATAAAACTGAAGGCCACAGTCTCATCTGTTATAAACCAACCAAACTTCAGCAGAGGATCTGGCCCTGGATTTATTATTATTATTATTATTTTATTTGTTGTGGTTATGGTATTGTATAGATGTTCCAGTCAGAGGTCAGGGCTCAGTTGCAGTAGACACTGTACAAACAAACAGAACAAAGATAGTCCCAGACAGTTCACGATCTAAATTTATGAAAGACACAGCGGGTGGATACACGGAGGCTGGCTGGGTTAGGGGTAAGTGAGAGAAAACATAGGGATGTTTTTATAAACTAGTAGTCCTGGTGATCAAAGTAGTCATAGGCAGCTACCAGTTTAACTGGATAATTGGGACCTACTTGTCAAAGCCTTGTCTTATGTCTGGAGGTATTTTTAGAATATCATCACCGTTTCCTTGTCATGGTACAACAGTGGCCAGGTTGTAATGTCCTTACTTAGTGGTTGCTGTTACAACCCAGATAAGTCTGTCCCCGGTGGATCCACATCTGACTTTTGCATTTCTGGGCCCACTTGCTCTTAAGCTTCCTGAGGTTTGACCAGAATTTTGACCCAAAGCCAAAGAATTTTGACCCAGAGCCTCTAGGCATACACAGGGAATGTACACACTCTACCTAGTTCCCACTTTTGGGAGATGAGATAGGCTAAGGCAGTTAGGCCACATATGGTTAGTGCTGGCTTCCTCCAGCTTGCCCAGGAGCTAAAATATACCCTTTCTGAGTGCTGCAACCTCAAGAGTGCCCTAATACAGAATTTACCTATTTTAGCATATAAGATTGTTTAAGCACATAACCAAGGTTCAAAGGTAATTACTCTTTGCCTTAGAAAGCATAAGAAATATAAAGATTTAGGAAAAATGATTAAATACTTATGCATACTTCCCAGCCTAAATTTCCTTACCACTCTTTTCATCTCACTCATATTTTCATAGTTGGTAGGGTCGGAAGGGGCCTAAGCAGATCATCTAGTCTGACTCCCTGCCATGGGCAGGAAAGGATGCTGGAGTCAAATGACCCCAGCTAGGTGGCTGTTTAGCCTCTTTTTGAAGACCCCAAAGGTAGGGGCGAGCACCACTTCCCTTGGAAGTTGGTTCCAACTCCTAGCCGCCCTGATAGTGAAGTAGTGCCTCCTGATGTCTAGCCTGAATCTACTCTCAGTCAACTTATTGCCATTGTTCCTTGTTACCCCCAGCAGTGCTCAGGGGAACAGGGACTCTCCCATTGCCTGCTGGTCCCCCTTGGCAAGTTTATAGGCAGCCACCAGATCTCTTCTCAGCCTTCTCTTGTGGAGGCTGAACAGGTTCAGGTCCCGTAGCCTCTCCTCATAGGGCCTGCCCTCCTGCTCCTTAATCATATGAGTGGCCCTCCTCTGGACCCTCTCAATGCTGTCAACATTCCTCCTGAAGTGCGGCACCCAGAACTCGATGCAGTACTCCAACTGCGGCCTGACCAGTGTCGCATAGAGGGGGAGGATCACCTCCTTCCACCTGCTCATGATGCATCTATGGATGCATGACAAGGTGGGGTTAGCCTTCCTGACCGCATCCCCACATTCTCAGCCCATGTTCATCTTGGAATCAGTAGTGATTCCAAGATCCTTCTCTGCCTGTGTGCTGATGAGAAGGGAGTTCCCAGCCTGTAGGTATGCTCCTGGTTGTTCCTCCCCAGGTGCAACACCTTGCACTTGTCCGTATTGTAGCCCATCCTATTCTCATCCTCCCACCTCTGTAACCTGTTGAGATCTAGTTGTAGCCTGTCCCTCTCTTCTGGCATGCTCACTTCTCCCCACATTCACGAACTTGAACAAGGTGCTTTTCACCCCCTTGTCCAAATCACCAATGAAGATATTGAACAGTGCAGGCCCGAAGACCGAACCCTGAGGAACCCCACTGCCCACATCCTTCCAGGTTGAAAATGACCCATCCACCACCGCTCTCTGGATGCAGCCCTCCGGCCAATTTGCAACCCATCTGACTGTGTAGCCATGAACACCACAGACACCTAATTTTTTAATGAGAATGGGGTGAGAGACAGTGTCGAAGGCCTTCCTAAAGTCCAGGAAGACCACGTCTACTGCGACATCTGCGTCTAAGGATTTTGTGATGTGGTCATAGAAGGCCACCAGGTTGGTCTGACAGGACCTGCTTCTAATGAACCCATGTTGATTGCCCCTAAGCATAAACTCCCCTGCTAGTCCCTTGCAGATGTGCTCCTGGATGATTTTCTCAAAGACCTTTCCCAGGACCGAGGTAAGACTAAGGGGCCTATAGTTTCGTGTGTCCTCTTTCCTCCCTTTTTTGAAAATGGGGACCATATTGGCCCTTTTCCAGTTATCAGGCACCTCACCAGAGCAGCACAAGTGCTTGTAGAGCTGTGCTGGGGTCCTGCAGTGACCTCTGCCAGTCCGCTAAGCACTCTGGGGTGGAGATTGTCAGGACCTGCTGATTTGAACACATCTAGTCCCTCCAGAAGTTCCCTGACTAGGTCCTCACTGACCCTAGGCCTGGCTGCACCTCCCCTGGGTCCGTCCAGTATCCCAGTGTGGGGGATGTCCCTCTCCCTGATCAGAAAAATGGAAGCAAAGAATCTGTTAAAGATATTAGCTTTGTCAGCTAGCTTTGTCCACCCGACGGCAGGCCCACTGCACATGCGCACAGTTTAAAAGGGCCCGCCAAACAGGCTGCGTAAACAGGTGCTCGAGTTAGCGTGGAGTTCACACAGGAGAGGGCATGGGAGGGCATGAGACCCTGCCTGCGACCCCCACAGAGTAGTCAGCCCCAGCCGTAGCCAGCCTACCAGAGGCATGACACGGATGGGCACGCGCCGCACCCC
>NW_017728931.1:27045873-27083405 GCF_001723895.1 Crocodylus porosus | reverse complement strand
GCGCCAGCTGGAGGAGCTTCAGGCCACAGTCCAGAGACTGCGTGCCATCAGGGACTGCAAGCAGGAGATAGACTCCTACTGCCAGGCCCTTCTCCCCCGGGAGCCGCAGGGGAGAGCTCCGTCTCCCTCCAGGACTAAGGAGGACTCTGGGACCTCCCGCTCTGCCCAGTCAGTGACCCAGTGCTGTTTGCAGAGGATGTGTATTGCTCTTTGATGTAGAGTGCTACTCTTCTCATCCTAACTGACTTCCCTGCCTCAGTTTCTTTACCACTGTTTGGGCTTAGCTTAAAGTCTTCTAAAGGGTCCAGGATCCCCACTTCAACACATGCCTCCTTGAAATCATGAGGCCTTTCTCTCTACCCTGTCGTCACTTTCCTTTTCTTTGGCTGTTCCTTCTTTCATGAATGTATGCCCATCAGTTTCTCTTACCTGTTCTTTTGCCCATAGCTTCATGTTCAGAACATGAAAATTCCTCCTTCCAGCCAGAGAGATACCCTTTTTTATATTTCTGGCCTCTTCTATCAATCGAAACTCTCAATCAGTGTCTTAGGTGATCAGCGCCCTCTAGTCAGGTGATCTGTTGCTTAGTTACTGCCGGCTGAGGTACAGATGAGCAGTAGTTGTCTCTTTGTTCAGGAATGTTCCAGTTGAATAGAGGATCATCAAGCTTTGGTGACCTTCCTGTTTTAGCTCTTTCTCTGGCTCAAGAATTTCTAGTGTCATTTTCTGTAGGTTTTAACTTAATATAGAGGCAAAGGACAGCGGAGAAGACACACCAAGTCCATAGTCCAGATGGAGTTTCTGAGCTGAGACAGAAATACAAAGAGAATTCCTTATATCAAACAGAATTCATAAGTTATATGTGGGCAGAAGCACCCAGTATTCACATGTACCTCACTTTGTAGATACGCCAGTGGATTTCATCAGGTCTTCACACAGCATAAAACTATAATATATTTGTGTATGATCATTCAGACAGAAAATACATTCATCAGCATATCACCAGAGTGACTAGTGCCTTGGTTACAGAAAGAAGTTGCACTGGTTTAACTTAATTTTGTTTTGCTTTGATTAAGTTATATCAGCTGCTGTGTGGACACACTTATTTTGATTTAGGAGTTGCTTTTTCATTAAGTTAAACTAGTTCCTAATTGACTTGTGCTAAATTTAAATAAGTCTGGCTTAAAATGAAATAAAACTGTTCACGCATCCTTTTGCACTGGTTGAACGTGAATTCTTAACTTAAACTGGTGCAGCTTTCATGCACAGATAGTCCCCAAGTGACCCTGCTATTGTCATATGGGGTGGTTTGTGTTGGAAATAAATAGAATGAGATAAGATGACAATGTCCTTAGTGTGGACCAGATTTTTATTATAAAATCCCATTCAGAGAATAATCTTAAGAGGGAGGGTTTTTTGTGACATGGATTAGAGTTAAAGAATTTATTCTAGTTTTATTCACATGATTCCTTGAAAAATAATGAAGAAAATCAGAGCTGATTTTTCAAGAAATTTGACATCCATTTGGGATCCATGTGAACTCTGGACATTCCCCTTTTGAATGTTATATCCGTCACATGTATGCTACAGTTTCTTTTCACTAGTCTATGATGAGTCTCTGATATTCATGGAGTATTACAGGAATCACACCGTTGCTAAAGTAATCCCACAATGTTGACTTAAAGTGCCTGCCTTTTATTTGAATGGTATTAAGGTTAGATTTTGAGTTGTTTTTAAATTTCAACTCCACATTATTTTTCCCTATCACCATATTTGTTAACTAGTTGCAAAATAAAAATATTTGATGCCAAATACAAATCAGAATTAGAAAACAATAATAGCAAATACTTTTTCCAACATAAAGACATGAGATAGGCAAAGATTATTGTTTTAGGTAAAATGAGGCACAGATTAGTTAATTTAATTGCTTATAGTCACACAGACACAGGATCTCAGTTAATGGTGGGAAGGGAAGGCTTCTTGGCTCCCTGTCACTTGCTTGCCCTCCTAAGCCATGCTTAACAGTCTGGGCAGGTATAATTGGTATGGGTAAAAAAGTAGAAATGTTAAGCCTGGGTTCATTGTTCAAGCAGACAAGAGAAGGAAAAAAATAATAGGGGAATCTTGTTCCCAGTTCAGCTCTCACATTGATTTATGATGATACGAGATGCCACTTTAGTTTTGATAATGTCTAATGTGGTTTTTTTAGCTCAAATGTATCTCTATGGCAGCTTTTACATGTGATATATTTGGAGTGATGCATTAATTTATGACAGGCTCTGTACTGCAAGAAAAAAAGTTCATGGGCCAGATGAAAAAGTATAGGGTAGTCTTAACAGAACCCAGACTTTTGTTTCCTGGTTTGGATGGATGTTTATAGATAGACAGATAAATTATATCTATATCTAGATCTATATATATCAAATGTTGATATGTGTTTGGTTTTATTTTTTAGCCTTCTACTTGCTGATGACTGGGTTCCTGTTTGATCCTGTTTACAAGATTTTGAAGATTGAAAATAACCTCAACTCTTCAACACTGGGTAGGAAAACAAAGCCATATAAAGATACAGTGCAGTCACTTGGAAGGGTTAGCAGTGTGGAAGTGTGTGGTATATAAAAAGTAGTGGAGAAAATGGAGAAGGTTTTAATATTACCAATATGGGTATCAATAAAAACTTTTCTAACTTAGTTCTTTCTTTACAGGAGGGGGAGTGATCCTGCACATTCTTAACACCATGCATTTACCCTACCCTGAGTAGTAAATACAAGGTCAGGGACTCACAGCCTGATACTAGGACAGGGGTGGGCAAAATATGGCCTATGGCCCGGATCCAGTCTGCCAAGTGACTGCATCCGGCCCACAGCGGGTCCCTCGGCCCTGCCTGGCCAAGAGGTGGGGGACAGCTCAGGCTATGGTGCGTGTGGCTGGTCCTGCTGCCCCTGGGTGTGGAGGTGCTGCCTGGTGCAGAGCCCTTGGGCACGCCAGGAATTGTAGTCTGTGGGGCCAGGTATTCTGAGGGTGGCATGCAGGTCAGACTCAGCTTCCTGGCAGCCCTCATGGCAGTGCCCTCACACTTCTGGCTGCTGCCACCAGTGTCTCTACTGCTGCTGCTGCTACTGGATGCTGCCCTACTGGGCTGAGCATGCTTAGCTGGGGGAATGGGAGGGGGCTGTGGGTGGGTGTGGCATCCAGTAGTGGAAGAGGTGGGTGGCACCAGGGCTGAGGCCAGGATCAAAGGGCAGTGACAGTGCAGGACCAGAGCCCAGGGCAGAGCCATGCTCCACTCCATGCATGTCCCTGCAGTGGGTACCAATTCCATGGGAACAGCCATCCCCTGCCTGCAGAAACAGGCTCCCTGCACATCACAGGGATGTCCGGGATGTCCAGGGAGCAAATTATGGCTCTGCCCGAGGTCTCGCTGTCACTGTCCCATGATCTGGGCCCTGGCCCCACCAGCCCATCCTGTTTCCAGATGTCACTTACTGCCCACCTGTGGCCCATCCCATCTTCCTGCCTGAGCACACCATGCGCGTGCAAGTCCCAAGCTGGTCTCCATGGAGACCCTGCCCACTCATCCACTCTGTCCCTCCTAGTGGTAGGGTCATGGTGGATGGGGCCAGACAGGATGAACTGGCATCTCCCCAGTCCCTCCCCCCCACACACGGCAGTATAAAAAGCCATGACAGGGGAGCAAGGTTGGGTCAGCCCCCCCACACCCCCAACAGCTCACCAAAACTCCTTAAGTGACTCTCCAGTCCAAATAATTTCCCAGCCTTGTGCTAGGAAGTACTGAATGTCTGCTCATGTGCCTGCATCAATGAGTAATGTCTCCATCTCATGGTGATTACAGGAGGAGCAGAAAGTGCTGAATACCTCGTTGAGTACTGTGCTCCATTCAGGTCTGGATGCCAGCTAACTAGATCTTTTATCCTCTGCTTTGCACCTTCTAGTGTCATACCTTTGTGATGTGAGTGTAAAATGCTAGCAGTTCACCCACAATGGTGAGAACAGCTTACAACTGTTTTCACACACTTTTCACAGGCATAAATGAGGAAACAAGGTGAAAAGCAGTGGAGGATCAGGCCCATTGTAACTAAATATTTAGGGCTAAAGACACAGCTGGTGATATCATCATACCTCTATTAGCTTCAAAGAACTGAGGATTTGACTGGGATATTTTTAGCTTTAACATTCCCTTCTATTGCTTAGAACCCAAACACTGCAGTATTTTGCTGGTGCAGGAAAACCAGAAAGAGAAATTGATTGAACAGATTAGTCTAGTTTCACGATCCATATTGAATGAAGTGGGAAAATAAACATAACTGGTAAAAAGTAAATTAGGTGATAAAATATGTTTTTGTTTCACTTACCAGAGGAGTTACTGTGAGAGAGACTTTTTTTTTAATGCATAATATTGATGCTGACAGACATTCATCTAAAATGTAGATGCACATGCTTGTATTTTTAGTTCTCACTCAAAAGGTTTATCAATGCATGCAGTCCATTTTTTGGTAAAACTTATGTTGAAGTTCGCTGGATGCCAGATCATTGCTGCGACTCCGGTTGTTTTTATTTACAAAGACTAAGTCAGTCTTTTTGTGATATACATCTAGGCCAGGTATTATAAAAGTGTATATTACACTTTTACTGGTATAAGTGATCAGAAATTTCTCTATACTTACAACAGAACAGAAGCTGGCACAGAAAACCAGTCTATACCTGTAAAAGAACAGAAGTTCAGAACACAAAGACTGGTTTAAAAATGGTGGAACCCAGTCTAAGATTTGCATCCCTCCCCGAAACCCCCAAATGGCAAATGTGTTCTTTTCATTATTCATCTGAACTACTTACAGAGAACCACTTAAAACCACATAACTCAGTTCTGCTTCAGGCTTTATGAATATTTGTACCTAGCCCTATTGTCAATGGAGCTTTGATCATATACACCAGAAAAGAATCTAGAGGTGTGATGTCTTAAATGCTTGTTTTTATTTACAAAGATTTTCATGATTCACCTTTAATTGCAAATAATCAGTTGTATCATTTCTTTATTTCCTTTTCTTCTAAATGAGTTTATCAAACAGAAGTTGCTTTTACCCATTGGGATTACTAATCTAAGAAGCAAAATTTCTGCCTTTCATCCCTTTATAAGTTGCTGAATGAATTCTGAATAATAAAAGATCGCTATGTAATGGGTGACTGATTTTTTTAAGGCCTTCATTCTGACAGGGGTCAGCAACCTTTGATAATGAGCCACTTTGTTGACAAATCTGTCATCTAAATTGAACAACATTAATTAGAACTTTGTGCTGCAGAGTTCTTACTTTTTAATGTGGGTGGTGATATCAGCCAAAATTTATAATGAATTTGATTGAAAATGATTTTAAAAGGTCTGCCACCTGTAGATAAAAATGTGCATTACTAACACATACATGATAATTATCAAGACTGAAGGCCATGACATGAACCCCTGACCGTTTGAAATCAAAACGCTCACTGTAAAGAAGCAAACATTGATTTTTTTCAGCTATGCAAATATGAGGCATTTTAATATGCTCAATCATGTCAACACATCATACCATGTCTAGTCAAAGAGATGCTTTCAACTCATTGGTAGGCTTAAATACCCTACATTTTTTTCCTACATGGAAAGTCCTCACTATTATTTAGGGATAGAGGTATATATTTTTAATATAACCAAATATATTGTTAAAAGTATTCAGGCAGCCAGGCTAGCAATACCATACCTATAATACATCCCTCCAATAATAAACTGGTGTATTTGTGCATGTGTATATGGGGGGGGAAGGGGGGTGCTTGTCTGTCAGTATGTATATGTGTATACAGGGGGAAGGGGGAATTTGTATACAGAAATAGTTTTCAGCTTAATGCTTTCTATTGGAGTATTTACATTTGGGGAAGACAAAAAACTTGTAAAAATTATAAAGAGTGCTTTGATATTTACTTTTAAGTCAGTTCATCAGACATGGGTCAAAGCAAAAGACTTTTTAGGAAGCTCAGAAGTGGTTATCAACAATGTAGACTTGCTTCTGCTATCTGTAGTTGGGAATGAGGGTTTTCACATGCAGTAATGATGAGAAAGACTAAAGGGAAATAAAGGATGTGAACGAAAGATTTTCTGTTTTTATATGAATAGCTGGAACACCAAGCAAGCAAAGAAGCAGCTATTTTAGCTAACCTAATGTAATAGAAGACCATTGCACCCAAACTGTCTCAGCAGAACTTCCTGCATAATTAGATTGTAAATCTTCTCAGCTGAGGAAGTTTTGCCCAGGGTCAGATTGTCTAAGTAATAATCCATTCTACATAAATTAGAAGATTTGAACTGCTGGGATATATTATTACATTAGTTTTGGTTTTATTCCTAATATAACTAAGGGGAACAACTGCAACAATTCTTTTCTTTTCTCTTTTTATGAATTATGTTACATCTCACTAACTTTGACTATTTGGGAAGGCTTTTTTTGTATGTGATTTATACAGTTTTCTTGAATACTTATGGTGGGATTCCTGTCTGGGCAAATTAACCCATTTCTTACTACATTTAGGAAGTGAAACAACAGAATCCTTTAGCCACCAGATTTTGTGATATCACTTCCTCTGTGAAATGTATATTAGGAGAGTCTGCTGCTCTTTATTCCTATTGCAGTTTTGTGATGCTGAAATTTTACTTCAAGCTATGACTCTCTTGATCTGCAAAGATTAGAATTGCCACCTTCAGGGTAAGAATTAATGGACATGGTTTTACTAACAGCTAGTTATACAACATAAGGGATTCTAAGGTTTTAATTGAATTGTTTTATTTGCAAAAGAAAAGATTAGAAAAGTGTGTATGTTTACTGAGTTGTATGAAAACATTATGCATAAAATCCTGATGTCATTATTTAGCCAAAATGTTCGTTGGGGTTTTGGGGTTTGTCCCTTTGTGAATGAACAAATGCTTGCTAGTCTGGGTTTGATCAAGCGATAAGTGGTATGAGGTGATTTTCAGTAGATGCTCTTCAACTTTTCTAACCTGGTAACATTCTTTTACAAAATTATAATGATATGCTGATATTTGAAAGGGACCAACTCATTCTTCCCCGTTTGGGGGAATAAATAATCTTGCATGCATTGCATAGTCCTTTAATACACATTCACCTGACATGTTACAAGCTTTTGGTGAGATTCTGAAAGCTGCTGTATGTGCCCAAGATGTGACAATGAGCATGTTGAGAGTGTTCAGCTACTGGTGGAGGCCCTCCTGACCTTTTCCAGTTTTGGCTCCAAACTGTTATTTTGGGGTGAAGTTAGAGGTCACTCCTGGTCATATAGGTTAAATGTTTTCAGTGCACATAATTCCATTCTGTGGTAGTAGTATTGTAAAGGCAGCTTAATTTAGCTCTGTAATGAATCTTATAACATTCAGGTGATGTGTGCACACATGATAGATGTGCACATGTGTTCTTGCATGCATAAATAGATACAAAGGATATTTAGAGTTTGGGGTGAGAGACCAAGACAACTCTAATATGAAGAAGCATGTCAGACTCTTTATTTTGAATGAAAAAGTGCTTTGTAAAAGCTTTTTTAAGCTTCCTGTTGTCATATAGGAAATTCAGACAAGATAATATTAGTGTTAGATTTCATGAATTAGAAAAAAAACTGTCTCAGAATGAGGGTTGAAAGGCCAGTCCCTGCCATCTACTTTCTGTGCTCAAGATGAGTAAAACACTTTTAAGCTTACCCTGATAAGGATGAACAGAAACGTTTCGCCCAACCTGCTGCCAATTTTAACTTGCTGAGCTGCCCACTTGCTCTGTCAGCTGGGCAATTTACAGAAGATTAATACATTTCATAGGAAAATGTTAGCTTTTGTAAGAACAAGAGGGATATTTGGGTGGGCTCTGTAAATAGGGGTATTCCTATATTCTGAGGGCACATTGCCATCCTTTTACTAGCTATCATAAGGGAAACTTAGATTTCAGGATTCTATGTTATTTTTATCTGTTGCTGTGCGAATGTAGTCACTTTATAAAAGGACTAACACTCTAGAAGACACAAGAAAAATCAAGATGTTTGAAAGGCCCTTGAAACTGGCTGGTTGGGGAAACACCAAAGCATTGAGGTGCCCTTGGAAACGCACAAGAGCAGTGCAAGTCAGAAGATAAGTGGAGGTCAAAAATAATATTTTAAAATTCAAACAGCCTGCTCTCAAAACTGCCATTATAATCCTCATAAAAAATAAATTTTAATGTTTTTTAAACTGTTCAGTATTATTATTATTTAACAGCAAGGAGCATTGCCTTTGTTCAAGAACTCCAGAAATAAAAGAAATCAGAAATCAGACCTCGACTACTTGTGAGGCAGAAATAATCCAACCATTATTTCTGGTGTAAAAGGTTTGTGAATAGCATCATTTGCCTAGAAGCTGTTTTCCAACCTAATAACTCCCAGAATAATGACCTAAAACTGTTTCCAAGAGGATTAGGGCCCATATAGCTATGAGAAACTATACATTTTTAGAAGCTAATTTCTAATTGGCAGATAGATGAGTTCTGATTTCAGTTAAAGCCTTTTGCTTAAAAGAATCATTTTCAATCTCTCTGAAGTTCAAAAAGTGGTATAGAAGGATTGTGTGAGTTAAAAACACACATATATGTATGTGCCTGTATGAAAACTTCTTGCTATAATGATCTCCAAGCTGGTCATATTAAGTAGTTTTTAAATCAGTTTTGGAGCTTTTTTAATCTTTTGCTTGCTTTGAGAAAAATCAATTGAAAATTGGCTAAAATTGTATCTGAATACTTTGTATAGACATTCAGTTAGGGGGGAGGTTAGATCAAGCTAAAAATAGCCACCCAATCTAAGGTAAGTCAGGATAGTGGGACCAGGGGAGTAGGGGTCGGGGGGATCATCAGGGCAAGGTGGGGGGGATTGAGGGGGCTCCATGGAGGTGATTGAGGGGGCACATGGGGGGTATCAATGGGCATGTGGAGTCCATGCAGGGGTCCAGGAGAGTTTGGTGGGATCAGGAAGGTTTACAAGGTCTGCAAGGGGTTTGGGAGGATGGGGGGGCTCTCTTTTTCCCCACCTGCCCATGGACCAGGAGCTATTTTTAACTCCACCCACAGACAAACACCCCCCGCCCCCCCCCGGTCAGCTCCCTTCCCCCGGCTCCTGTCTGTCTCTCCCCCTCACCTCAACTTATTTCTGCTTCTGGCATCAGCAGGTGCTCATAAACCGGCATCAGTGGTGGCTTGCAGGATGGGAGGTGGAGGGTGGCAGGGGGCTGGTTGAGGTGGTCTGTGGTGGGGGGCTGTCTATCTGGGGTATGGCAAGGACCAGGGGGGTACTACAAATAAAAATAGTCCAGTGCCAGGTTGGGGTAGGAAAAGTGAATCCTCAGGTTTGGGGCCAGTGCATGAGCTTTTCCAGCCCTGAGACTGCTATAGGAACTGTATAGATTTTGGGACAATTAAATTGGTTTAAAAATGACCAACCCGATCTATGTTAAACTATCTCAGAGGTAGGTTCAGCATAGATCAGGTCAGCCATTTTTAGACTGATCTAACCTTTCTGGAACTTCTGTACAGTTCATACTTGAATCGACCTAACTAGGGATCTAAGTTTAAGGTCCGCACCTGGGTAAACTAAGTTAGATTGGATAGCCATTTTTAACATGATATAGACCTCCCCATTAGCTCCCCAAATGTTTGTATACAGCCTGAGTTTACCAGTTAATCATCGTTTTGAACAGCCTTCATTGGAGAGACAGTGGAAAGCAGAATTTAATATGTCTATTGGTATTGTTGTCTGACTAAGGTTTGCATACTTTTTAAGTGTTTTGCTGTTTTTAATTTCCTTCTTTAGTTTCTTTTTAATTAAGAAGGGAGGGAAAGATTCAGATTTAGATTCAGAATGACTGAGAAATATCTGGGTAAATGGCTTGGGTATCAGTAGCTCAAAGGAAAGCACCTACATGCATTTGAAGTTTTTGATGAAGACCTGTTACACAAATGGGACAAAATTTCCTAATCTCTACATCCAAATGTCAGTTACAAAAGCTTATTGGAAAACTGTATGCAAATATGTCGGACTAGTGATTGAAAATCAGTGGCTTTGATCTAGATGCAGCAGTAACCTTTAACCCCATAGCTTCTGGCAAATTGTACAAAAGGGCGTTGGCAGTTGTCACTCATGGACAGATCCACCATTGTGTTACTACAGTTTTACCTAGCTGTGCCTCCAGATCCATTAATTTTATATTCCTGTCAAATTGCAGTGGTGAGCCAGGGACCTAAGATGCAGTTTCTGAGCCTGTCCTAAGATTCCATTCAATCTAAAAGTGATTGAGCACCTGCCACCTTGTATCAACAACAGCAACAATAATTAGTTAATACAAAAACCAAAAATTCCTGTGAGGAACAAACACCTGTTTGATTTCCTTAACAGCTTGTAAAGTTTATGTATATAGTGTAGACCATGGTGTCTTTTAGGTATAACTGGCATCATGCTCATTTTAGGGGCAGCTCCTCATGGCTTTTTGAGTGCTGCAGTAATAGTGAGATTTGACTGTAAACAACAATTTATAATAAATAGGCCCAGTCCCAGGTTGTACTGATGTCTGTTCAGAAAGAAGCTGATGGGAGTTAAAGAGTATTTGGCATGTTGTAGAATCAGGTCTTGTGGGGAAATCGCTTTCTTGTTTGCATTTACTTACTAGTTACAGTCAGCAAAAGTGAAGGGGTAGTTGTTACTGATCAGATTTATGACCCAATTCTTATTTCTGATATTTGGCACACAGAAATTTGATCCACATGCTTATGTATTATTACTCTTCTTCTCTAAACATACTATAAATATACTGCATGTGGCTCTATGCAAGACTGCCTGTTATTTTGCTAAATCACAAGCCACTAAGATGCATCCAAACCAGGTAAAGCTGTGAATGAATATTTCCTGACTGAAGTTTTTGGTGTATATCTGTTTTTCTAATTAATGGCTTTAATAATTTGGTTTAAATTAGTATCCCTTTACAACCACCTCTGAAGAGAAATTTGTAATCAAAAAAGTCTTTTTTTACGGGTTTCATTCAGGTCCTCGTTACAGTCAGGATAATAATATAGGAAAAGCTGGTCTCCCATTATTTCAGTATTCTTGTTTATATCTGAAAACAGGAAAACTGAAACTTATTAAAGAAGAAACAGATTGAGAAATTGTTGTAATGATGTGATCTGATTCTAGGCTTGGGAATCCACTCATCTAGTAAAGATAAAAATCTTTCTTGGGCAAGTACCATCGATTCCTATAGAACAGTGGCCTCCAACCTTTTTAGGTTGGAGCTCACTTTTGGAATTTAAAGGGAACCAAAGATCTACTCGCCACCCTCCCTGCCCAGCAAGTAAGGCTGTGGGGAGGGGAGGGAAAAGGGCCGGGGGTGGGCTGCGCAGATCAAGGTCCCTGCCCTAGCCCCACTCCCTCCCTCACTGCTGGGGCCTTGATTTGCCCCCCACAACTGAGGGGAGGTAGGGAATGGGGTAGAGGCAAGCCCTGCCGGTGCTGGGTGGGGGATGGAGCCGTGAGAAGCTCATCTGGGGGGTGTGGGGAGGGGGGCATGTAGCTCGGGAGGCCACGGGGGGTGTGTGCCCCCTCATCTGCTGGTGGGGTGGGCTGGGGCCAGGGCTGGGGCCAGGATAGGAGGCAGTCTGTGATGGCAGTGGCATTGGGAGTGAGGCCATGCGGGGGGCATAGCCCACCCCAACTGTTGCTCCCAGCACTGGTGCTGCCTGCCCCAAGCACAAGTGTGGGCCAGCCCTGATGAGAACGGGCCAGCACAGACTTTCAGCATGCAGCTGCAACCCACCATACTATGCACCTGCTAGCCCTTACCCTGCAAGTCCATGGGGTGGGGGGCGGGAAGTCAGGCTGTGCCAGGCCTGGCCTGCACTTGAGGTGGGTGGCACTGGCGCTGGGAGTGGCAGTTGGGGGGGCTATGCCTCCCCCTGTGGCCTCGCTCCCAGTGCCACTGTTGCTAGACCCTGGCCAGGAAGAGCTGGTGCCGCCCCAGCCCTGGCAGTTGCAGGGGCACACCTCCACCCCCCGCCCTCCTAGGCTGTGTTTCCCCCCTCCCCACACCCCCCTTAAGGGCCACTTATGGCTTCATCCCCTGCCCGGCCCTGGTTGTACAGGGCCTTACCCTGTCCCTGCCCCATTACCTGCCTGAGAGCTGCTGCAGCCTCTGCTTCTGCCCCACATGCCCTCCCAATCTGTGCACAGCAGAGGCAGCTGCTGCTGTGGGCTGGGCTTTGTGCCCTGAACCCCGCTGCACATATCATCTGGGCCTTTGCCCCTTCCCTCTGTATAGACTGACCTGCTTGGCTGGGGGGAGGAGGTGCTTGCATACACGTGTGCTCAGGTCCCCCAGCCCAGGATCAAGTAAGAGATGCTCCAGGATCCACCAGTCAATCAAGGTCGACCAGTTGGTGACCACTGATATAGAACCTAAGTTCACCTAAAATAATTCTAGCCCTTTTAGTTCCAAACCTAATCTTTAAAAGGTGTACAAGGTATGGTTGTTGCAACATTGTTTTCTGAAATCTGCAGACTCTTGACTCCAGTAATTCAGTTGCTGATCAGAGCTTTGTCAGGATGCAGCAGAGTAAAAACTGACCAGCTTCTAGTAGGTTTCTCTTCCTGCTGTTCAGAACCTTGAGCCAAACAGTGCAATTGACAAGAAATCAAAGACTGGAACAGACAGTGAAACTATTCACAGGGAAGGAATAGAAGCCTACACAGTAGTGAAAAAACTGAGAGGCACATTTATAAACAGTATAGCAGCAACTAGGGTGATCTAGTAACATCCTGTTGCTACAATATGCTATCACCTTTTCCATCCTCAACCATCTTCACTGCAGCCAGGAAGGAAAGAACAAAGAAAGGGAATGCTTCTTTACTTTTACAGCATCAACTGAATACTGCAAACATAAAGAGTAATTTTGCTCTGCACAATGACAATGGAACTATGTTATCACAGTTTCAGTAGAGTTGCTCTTTGTCTATATATTCAGAGTCACATCTTCTTCCTGGGCCTTATTTTCCTATTTTAAGGTGTTAATCCTTTTAGCCTAGCAGAACCCCTTTCACTTTGGGAGGGTAAGCAGTTTTCCATTCCTTATCCTGCATCATTGACATGAATGTTCACTAAATGCCAGGTGCAAGACAGATTTTGTCCTTGACTTCAACCATGTAATCCAATAGAAGACTACATGGTTTAGAGAAGCTTTTGAAGACAACTAGGTTGAAGGCAGCAGTTTAGCTGAATAAAGCATATTGTCAGCAGAATCTGTTACTAAGTATGAACAGAATTTGTTACTATTGTGAGCCAAGCATGGTCTTTAGATTCCAGGCTCAGTATTTGGTTGGCAAAGATATTCTCTTTTACCAGGAAACCATGATGTGGTCATCAGTGTAAAACAGTGAGCACTGGCAACCTCTGATGTGTAAAATAGATTTTTCTCAGTGAAGCCTTGGTAGGAGTCTTCTGCTCAAGTGGAAACTGTTGTCATTTTCCAATAGTTTTAATGATTTGGGGGTGGGGGATGGGCGAGGGGTTGGGTAATTTTTTTAACAAGGTCATCTGGAGACATCTTCTGGTGGCCTGATATTTCACTGGGTGTTACTTACCTACCCTTTGAAAATCAGGCCCCTCTAAAGCACCTGACGTTGCATGCCCCAAAGCTGAAATGTGCAGAATCAGTAGCTGCTTTGAAAGGTACTGGGCAGAAATATTAAAAAGCCTGGAATGTGAAGTCCAGGCGTTGCTTACAATGATTCAGGTGTTATTACCAGTAACAAAAATGCTGCTAACAATATGTTATCTTCAGTTACACTCACGCAACCCAGTTGCCTTCAAATTCTTCACTAAACCTAACAGTCTTCTATGAGATTACATGGAGTAAAGAAAATAGCAGTCTGTGAAGTTGTGGAACAGGAGTGCTGGTTTAGGTTTCTTTGTGCAACTTGGAAAGGGTTAAAGCTGAGGTACTCTATTGTATTAATGATGGTTGTCTCTTCACAAAGCCCATTGGGCTCTTTCAGGGGCCTCTCAAAACAATGAGTGCAGTGAGGCTGTTCTGTCTAATTACTCCAAGACAGGGATGCTAAAGAGGAATTAATGACAGTTGACAAGTGCAATTAATAATTATAGCAAAGCCGGGAGTCATGCAGCAGGCAGATGACAATAACAGGGTAACTGTACATGACAGCTTTCATCCGTTCTTCCCCACCCCCCTCCCTTCAGTGTGAGCTATTATATGCAGCCGGGCCCATACCACACATTGACAAGAGAAGGAAAGAAGCTGCTGTCCAGTCACCTAGGTATGGTCAAATTCTAGTCTTTCTATTCTTCAGCATTTTCCTCCTAAAGAAAAACAACATCACAACAGCACAAAGTTAGTCACACATGCTTCTGTTAGCTTTCACTATCAGGTGTTGACAAGGCTACTTAAAATTCATGTTGGGAGATTGGAAGGAGAAGGGGAAAGGGAAAGCAGCAGCAAGCTGGAGTTGAAGTGGGATTTCCATATCAAAGGCCAGGCCTTTGGCTCTGAATGGTAATTAAAGTACCCAGATTTCATCTCCTTGGTCAGCTCATGAAAAGGGAAAAAAAAATTAGAGAGAGGATTTTTTCACTCCCTTTAGACTACAGTATGGCAAGCAGTAAATTAAATGAAAGTTGAGCTAAAAGGTGCCTGACGCTTCAATCTTTTGCATCTAATAGAATCTATGATGTTTTTAAAGCATTTATTCAGTTCACATCTTCATCTCACTGTGATTATAAAGGATATCATGTCTGCTTACATTTATTGGGCACACATCTTGGCCTTCCCAGGGTTGTAAAAGGATTTCACTTTGCATTATGTTGCTGTTGTGTTACAGCCTTTTGGGTTTTTTTTTTTAAAGAGAGAGAGTGAATGAGTGAGCACATTTTTCTGTGATTTTAGCTGACTGTCATAAGAAGCCTTAACTGGGAACCAAATAAATGCAAATTTAATGAGGCTTAGGGAACCAGTAATGAGACACAACAGCCTTTCACTTCTTGGTTGCTGGTTCAAATCTAGCCCAGGTTGTGATTGTAAATTGTTGTTGTGTGATAGACTACCAAACAGCTGTGTGGTATGTTTTTTCATATCAGTTCAATTTATAATGGATGTCCATCCACACCATAAAACCCCCACCTAGCACGTATCAGTAGTTCCAGTATAGGGGACTAAAGGATTTAAAGGGGTACCCGTCTATTCTCACAGCCGCTCCTATCCCTATCTGGAACGTTGGTAGTACAATATGAGGAAGAATCTATGCTTCTCTTATTCATGCTTATACTGCTCCTGACTCTGTAGACTGACTGTGGTTAAATAGAGAGCTTCAGTTTCCAGAGCTGTCAATCTGGCATTTCACAAATAAATGTATTCATATACAAAGCCAAAAAAGTTTCACTTCTGCCAGTGATGCTCTCATTTTGGGCTGCCATTATATCTGTAGTTACCAAACAGTTTCTTAAGGTCTTATAATCCTCCTCTGTGTTTGATCCTCTACAAATTCATGACCTGGACCTACCTGCCCATGTTGGAAAAGGCAGTGCTGGGAGCTGGGCTAGCCTGGACGTTTCCTTACATTCAGAGGAACAAAAGTTAAGTGCCCATATGGGTATGCAAGAGGGGAAAGATCCATTAGCCCTCATTTTCATTGCATACCTGTAGAGGGCTGAGAACATTTCAACCCCAAGTTTCAGGAATTGATGCTGATTCAAATCATAGAAATCATTGGGAATGTTTCATTAGCTTTAGTGAACTCGATCAGTTGAAATACCACAGCCTAGATAATCTAAAGAACTATTTGGTTGGATCAAAAATTACATTCTAGTTATTTTTTTAATATAGCAAAAACATACCTGCTGACAACCATTTAGGCTGCTTTGAATATAACCAATAATAGACCCATTGCTAATTATGAGCCTGTTAGTACAGCTTTCAGGAGAGGAGGGTGAGAGACTGCTGTAAAACTCCTGTCCCATCAGACAAAACGGGATATAACCAGAGTAGTATCAACAATTTTAAAATGGAACAGGAAAAGAAAAGGGGAAAAAAAGACCAAACTATTTTTGTTCTAACCAACAAGAACATAAGTAGACATGAGCCTGAACCCCAAAGCACCCTGAACATCCAGGAGTTTTGGATCAAGATTCAAATCTAAATTCTGAGGTGGTTTTTTTTCCCTTCCTTTTTCTTTCTTGTCTTCTTGATTCTTATCCCTCTGTCTTTTTCCTTAAGTCTCTTTTTTCCCCTCAGCTCAAGTGCATCATTTTCTGCTATTGTGTTTAAAAAACTCTGCTGCAGGGGCTCTGAAATGAATAAAAATGTAATCCTCAATGCGCCCATTGTGTGCTCTCATTTGTTTTTGCTGTATCGATTTATCAGCGGAGGGAAATTACTCGCTGGAAGAGAGGATGCCAGTCAGAATGACATTTATTTCATAGTACAAGGAGGCTCTCCAGCGTGTTTCCATGTAACCCAGATATTGGAGCTGTAAAAGGGCTTGTAACAAGGTTTAGTGCTATGATTAGATCGTGTGGAGCACCTTGCTTTCATAACAACAGGCACTCGGCAGGAGCCAAGGCCTCAGGTTATGGTCAACTTTTTTTATTCCTTTTTTATAGAGACATAGTATTTGGCTTTCTACCCCCAAAATATTTCTGTACGAAAAGCAAAAACTTACAAACCTATGAAATACATGTGGGAAATTACATGTAATAAAATTACATGTGGTTTAAGAGGGCAATCTTAAGCTTTTGTGTCTTCAAGTAATGAAAAAGAGTAAAATACTCACTTATTAATTTTTGTTCGCTTTGTGCTGCTTTGCATTTGTAGTGAAATAACCCCATGATTTTAATTCCTCAAAGCAAATCCTTTCCTCTAGTGATTGTAAGTTACATTTGCTCAGGGCTAACAATTACCTGTAAAATGAAACATTCTTTATACAAAATCTGTAATAGTTTTAAATGTGTTGCAAATAAAAATGTGACTCTACAGATAGAATGTCAGGTGTGGTACCCCTGGTTGTCTGCTGTTCAAAGATACCCAGTGTTGAGCATGCTATGTTGATCCCCATCCAGGATCTGTCCAGTGCAGTATCCACTTTCCAACATGGTACAGAGGAAGATCCAAAAAACTCTGTAGTAGTAAGACGTGGGATGATCATCCTCCAAGGGAATTTCCTCTAATAGAGATTGGCTTAATTGCCACAGTATGAGGTTTCAATAGCAGCAGCAATCCCTCACAGTCAGGGGTGATTGTCTTCCATGATTGTCTCATCTGTGGGTCCAAAGATGGCTGACAAGGCTGATACAGGATCAACAGGTCCTATTGGAACTTGGGCACATGTTTCCATGTGGGGTGGGATTCCTGATTCAGTCTGCAACATGCTGTTTCTGCTACTCCTGCTTTTCCATCTCTTATTGTCTTCATGAAGTCTCAAAGTACTGAGATCCTTGCAGCAAACTCCTTCTCCATTTGGGGTGGTATTGAGCGATAGCCTCCCATGAGTTGTCATCGACATTGTATTTTTTTTAAACTGGCCTTGAGGATGTCCTTGAAGTGCTTTCTCTGCCCTCCTTTTGAGTGTATGCCTTGACTTTGCTGGGAGAATAACACTCACTTCCAGAGTCTGGAGTCAGACATCTGGATGACATGACCAGCCCAACAGAGCTGATGTTGAATGATCATAGCCTTGATGCTCGTGGTGTTTGCTTGTGAGAAGACGCTAATTTTGTGCGTTTGTCTTCCCACTGGATTTGAAGTATATTCTGTAGGCAATCTTCAAGGTACTTCCCCAGCGAATATGTATGAGGTTTATACTTTTCTTGAAACAGGTTTTATTTATTTAGCATTTACTACTTGATATTTTTATATGTGTGTGCATTTTAAACACACAGGTCAAAAAGTGAGCATCTGAGTCACTGAGTCTGATGAAAGAAAACTAGTGTATTTGAGCTTCATTTTTCTGTCTGTGAAATGGAATAATTGTACTTTACATCACAGATGTGTTTTGAAGATGCATTCCTCAGTGTTTGTGAAGCACTCAGATCCTACAGGGATGAGTGACATGGAAAAGTCAATGAAGAAATGAATAATTTTGTATAATCAGGTTAAAATATTGTGCATTGGATAAGGCACAGGACTGTACACTGAAGACTGAAAAGAGAACAAAGATATTTAATGGTTGCTGATTCAGTGAATATCTATCATTTTGTGCACTAGATGAGATAGGGTTTCTATGGAAAAACAGTATGCAGCAAGGTGATTCAAAACTATTTTAATGCACGCATATAAGAGGGCTGAAAGAGGGTTGCACTGGCCCCTGTGACTGAATTTTTCACTGGAAGAAGAATAAGGCATTCACAATGAATCATTTCTGCCTTTGGCTAGCTGTTTGACATCTTTAACCTCATGGTAGGACCATTTCCTTTACCTCATGGTATATTCCTCTTGTCCAGGACATTTTCAAATGCAGCTCACCTGAGAAAGAATTCCTTGTATTTGAAAGCTTGTCTAATTTTATCCCAACTACATAGCTGGTCCAATAGAAGACAACACCCTAAAAAATGCTTGCGTCTAACAGAGGTAATTAAATTCCAGTTTTAATGATAAAAGAGAAGTTTGAAGGTGTAAAGAATAATATTGTGACTCAGAATAGGAAGAAGGAGTGTTAGGTTCAATGTGAGATCTCTAATTAATAGGAGCTCTTTAGATTAAGGCTGTCATATACACAAGTCCATGAGCTTTATTTATCATGTATAGGATTTTCAATAGTATCTAAATGATTTAGCTACCCAATTTTTGAGCACTTTGCTTGGGATTTAGGCTTCAAATTAATTTAGATGTTTTTGAAAATGTCATCTTTTTCCAATGACTCTTATTTTCACTAATATCCAAACAGTTGCCACTCACTCCATGCAAAAAATGTGTGGGTGCAAATAATTGTAAGTGCAATTTTGTACATGCAGTTATTAGAGTACATAATCTAGGTGCTAGGAAATCTAACTGTATAAATTGACCTTACATATTGGTGTGTATGTAAATCCATGGAATTGTTTGTGCCTGTATAATGATTTAAAAAAAAAAGTAGTAGTTAAAATTAGGATGAAAATTTGGTTCCCAAAGTTTTGTTGCAATATGCACTGTGCTATATATAAAATGGCAATGAGTCAGGTGCTGTCTGTCTAAGGGTGGGTCTTCTCTGCTAATTGTGGTGCAGCCTAGAGATAGGCAAGCTAGCTGGAAACAGTCTAGCTCTGTCAGCATGAAATTCTTCTAAAGCTAGATTACCTTTCTTGTATTGTGGTTAATTAGCTTGTATTGAGCTCTACCTTATAGCTAGTCTGCTTCATGCACTCTAATTTGGGTATTTCTATGATGTACTGTATTGTACAGTATAAACTTATCTTCGGGCCTTCTGTTGAATAGGGGGAAAATAGTGTTGTTTAAATTGTGCTTAGCTAATGCAACATTGCCCAACCTAACTCAATCACTTCTCTGCTTTTAATGCAGGGCAACCACTTTAGCTCAATTTTAGGTACTTCTTCTATAGCTCAGACTGGATTCAAGTGTACCTTGGTAAGCTAGCTCATGTCCACTGAGATCAGCTTATACTTGACTAGATTTCTTAGTTTAGGCAGACTTAATTTTTCTATGCTCTCTAGAAATGTAGGGAAAGGACAAAGAAAAGAACAATTCTGAGTTCCTGAAGAGAAGGGAAATAGCGTGATTATATTGCAGTATTTTGCAGAAGTAGGGGATAATGTACTGCTTGGTTAACATAGCTAACTTTCATATCACTACTATTGATGAAAAAAAGAGAGTTTCTTAGATATCAGTGGTAGTAGGCTGCCAACATTTGCTTGAAACACCCACCTTATGGGCAGGTTTTAATCCTTCTGGGAATGAATTAAGTGGGGTTGTTTTCCTGACTCATTGGTGCAACCAAATATTACTGGGGATAGGAATGGCCTTCAGGGTGAGAGAGAGAGGAAAGAGTGTGAGAACAAAAGGTTCTGAGGGATGGAAGCCTAAGAGGGTTAAACCTGTGGCAAAGACATAAGTTGGACTAAAGTAACCAGAAAGGTAGCCAGGCTACTATTCTGGGTTTTTCTCCAGTACTGATAGAGAGTTGCCTGTTTTGTTAATAAATTAGGCTGCAGGGTAGATTGTACTTTTTTGACACTGCACAAGCACTTCTATTTGGAATGGAGTGTGAACTGTATCTGCATAGACATATAGGAAAAATTGGGTTTAAATCACATTGTTCTGTTTAAAAAAAGATGTGGCGGTGTCACGTAGTCAAAGGCTACGTAAACATATGGAAATATATGTAAAATCAGTATACTATTATGTCAGTTCCTGCATTAGAATCTGTATGTCTGTGCTGACACAAATGGCATGCATTACCTTTTCCCATCTGTTCTTTCCAACACACATTTAGTAGTGCCATGAAAAGCTTTTGCAAGTCATGACACAAATACGCTACAGGATAGTACAATATGGGTAGAGCAGCATTCTAGAAAACCTTCTTTAAAGTGAAATTATTTTAATCCCTTTTAAGCAAGAAATTAATTTCATCATGAAAATCAATGTTAATTTATAAGTGGAGGAATATCTATACCTGTATCCAGGTAAAACATTTCTCACACCTGTTTATTGGGAAATAGTTTTCAACATGGATAAAATAAAAAAAATCAGTTAGTTCAATTTAAGGTTTTCAAATTTCATTGTTGTGTTTTTAAAGGAAATCTTCCAGAAAGTCTGCCAGACTTTGCATGGAAATTGGGTTAGGTAAGATTGCATTAGATTTTTCCCACTTACATTTTCTATGCCAGAGAAGAATGACAATGAACTTGTTGGGCCATTGTGATTACTGATAAATATAGTGTCACTGGTAGTACCGGTAATGCTGTGGTTTCATTCTCATACTCTGAACAGAAATACTGCAGTATTTCAAATATCTGTTTTTTGTAACTATTGGCAAACATAATTTTCGTAATGGAAATCTTCGTACTTTGTCTTTGTGGTAGAGGGAATAGGAACTTACATGCCGCTTTGGAATGAGAAGCAGTTCTCACCAAAAGGACCTTTTCCCAATGGACATACTAGTTTACATAATTTACTAGTGAACATTTATAGGACTTTCTTTGCACATGCTAGAATGACAGCCACTTCTGGGGTGGAACATGGCAGAGGCTTAATAGTGCACAGTTATTTAAGATGGGATGTAAGTAAGAATGTCTGATTCTTGATTCTTCTCTGAATAAAATGGCATGATTCCATTGACTTGGAGTTTTCTATTACCAAAACTTTAACAAGACTGTGACCTGAGGACCTGACTTCATTCTGTCTAACTCAGTGTTGGGGAACCTTTACAAGTAATGTACCAGAACAACCTGGCTCCAGTCTGACACAGGCTTGGTGGCTTTGGTGGTGCATCGGTGGTGGGGGGCATTCCCTGTGCCTGTGCCTGTGCCAGTACGAGGCAGTTGGGAGCTACATCCATATAATCACTGCTTCTTCTTGCCTCCCGCTCCCGTCTGGGACATGAGCACAGCTTCCATCTGGTGGGAATCTGTGCCAGGTCCCAGGAGGTGTAAGCTGTGTCCACACAGCAGCCTTGGGAAGAATAGGCAGGGGGTAGGGAGAAATAGTGGCAGCGTGGGCATTGGGCATAGTGGCTCACTGCTAAGCCCCAGTTGCAGGCATGGACACAGGCACAAGCAAAGCCCTCCACCTCCACAGGCCAGATCTGGAGGTTTCATGAGCTATATGTTCCTGAGCTCCGATCTAACCCAGTCTTTAAGAGGAGATCAAGAAAAACAGAATCAAATGATAGGAACTGTAAATTAGTCAAAAAATGTCCAGTGATGGCACACCACCTTTGTTTTACAGTTTGCTCACCACACAAGACTATGAAAACCAACATGCTCTGTGGAGTTAAGTGCTCACAAGCTTGCTGAAAAATTATGATTGAGGGTATGCTGTTTGTAGTATCCTTCTATCACAGTGAAGAGTCAGGGGGCAAAAAGCTGGGAAGCATTAGGAAGTAATGGGAGTAAGTAACTTAATAACTGTAGAATGGCTTGAGAATGTCTCTATATATACCTTATTTAGTTAATCTATAAAGGTCCATATCTACCTTGGTTTCTGATGGTCATCAGCCAGACACAGCTGATTACCTTTCTTTGAGAATGCCAGTCATCCATAGATTGTAGGGCTAGAAGACACCACTGATACCATGTAAGTCTGGCCCGCCCCAGACAGAGACTTTTGCTTCCACCAATTCCTGACTAATAAGAGGGAGTGGGTGATATAGGCACAAGTTATTATTAACTATTATTATGGCTATTATCTTATTTCTCATTGATGTTAATTTTATTACGTTGGGGAGTTAGAGCCAAAAGCAATGGAGAGACCTTCCTTTTGAAGAAAAATTAGAGCCATTAGTCGGGAGATCTCGCACAGTGATGTTTGTTCATCTCTTCTCCATTGCTGAATTTTGCTTTCACTTACAAGTGTGAACCAGCAGATTAGACACTTCCAAGGGCTCATTCACTGTGAGGTTTTGCAGGTGATTTCAGTTTAATGCAACCAGATAATTGTAGCCCTGGGGCTTGGCTAGGTTGTAAAGCTGCTAATCCAGACAATATTATCCGATCGCATGTTGTGCTTATATGAGAGACCTCTGCCTTTAATAGTCTCTCCCCATGCTTGTAAGTGTCTTCTAGTTTCAGAAGCCCTATAAAAATGAGAAAGAGGCTAAGATTAAGCTCTGGAACAAGTTACTAGAATTGTGCAATATTGGAACCCTAATCTATGACAAACACATTATATATCAGCTAAGCATGATACTGTGCATGAATACTCCTTCTCTTTAATATGAGGCAAAATGCTTCCATTTGACACTTAACATCCATAAACTTTATTTAGCTATAGGCTAATTGTAGTGGAAGCAGGAACACTATAAGACTTTATAAGCAGCCTTGTCAATTAGAGCTGGTCAGGCATTTTTCAAAATTATTTTTGGCCAGAAAATGTCTATTTGTCAAAATATTTTTTTCCTTGACAGGGATTTATCAGTTTCAATGACACTTTCATGGAAAAGGTTGTTCATTATATACACATCTATAAGCAGAAAATGTTCTTCATTACATAAGAGAGCCCCGGCTCATGTACATGCATGAGGCAAACTTTGAATGGGTTGGTAGTTTCACCACTCATGTGGGATACCAGGTTCAAGTCCTTGTCATTCCAGTTTGGCCCATCCCGGATGAGTGTCCTAATTAACAAGCTACTGTATTTACCTGAATCCAAGATAACTTTGAAATTAAGACGACTCCCCAACAAAGAGTTTCTAGGCATGGCAAATGTATAAATTTGTTAGAATTTGCCATGTATAGAATGTAATTATTGAAGGGGCACCACAAATCTGTCCCCTCCACCATTGTGACAGGGAAAACAGCAGGAGGGGGTCAGGCAGTAGAGGGGCAAGCTTCAGGAGAGTCAAACATCCTGATTCCCACGCTTGTCCCCTATCTCTTGCCCCTACCTCCTCTCTCCCCTAATTGCCCCCTGCTGCCTGACCCCCCCATGCCTGTTCCCCCCTGTACCTACCCCTCTGCAGTGCCTCTGCCCCTGCTGCTGCCTGCCCCCTTTACCTGAGAACCTCTGTATGCCTGCCCCATCTTCTGTGGTGCCCATGCCCCCACCATTGCCTCCCCCCTTCCACCATTTGCCAACCCCCTCTTCTCCGCATCACCACTTACCTTGATTCTCAACTTTAGGTCTGGTTCCAGTTCCAGACCTGCTCTGGCCCAGGGCACAGAGTGCTATGATTCAGAGGTAAGCAGTGGGGGTTGGGAGAGAGAGGCAGCAGAGGTCAGCAAGGCTGCATAGGGCAGAAGCAGTGGGGAGTGGGGGTGGTTAAGACAGTGAGAGGCAGCAGGGGGCAGAGGTTACAGCTCTGACTCCAAGTTTAACCTCTGGGTTTGGGCTGGAGACATAGCAGCCTCCTAGCCCCCAGCCCCATTGTACTTGAATCCAAGACGAGGGGCTTTTCCCCCGATGTGAATGGGGGAAAAAACTTGTTTTGCATTTGTGTAAATATGGTATTTGCTGTTCTAAGTTCACTGCCATCTCTTTTGAACACCTTGGATGATCTCAATTTCATTTCAGTGGTGGAACAGGAAAGTTTTAGAAATCATCAGCTATATTGTCAGTGTTTTTAACCATTACTTAATGGTTTTATTTTTTATGGTAGAAATTAGCAGTTCAGTCAGAGTGTGTTGCCTCTGTTCTGGACCTCTCTTAGCAAGGACTAATAGAGATATTTAATAATGTCATGTACTAACTGCAGTCCTAGACATGGTAAACCAGTGTATGAGCCTGTACATTCTAGAGGGGAAAAAGGGAATATAATTAATGGTCTGCATGCAGTGGGACTCCCAGCTATCAATATTTGGGGCAATACAAAATCCAGTTTGAAAACGAAGATTTTCTTATATGAAGTCTATCCATCCATTTAGTATATGGAAAAATTAGGGAATCTACAAAAGATTAGAATCTGGTGAAATGCTCATGAAAATATAATGAAGAATTTTGTTATTTCTAATTATGGTTCTTCCACTGACTAGTTGCATGGCCTTTGGTAAGTCATATGAGTACTTCGTTTTGCACTCTGGGAAATAATAATAGGTACAATTGTTAGCTTCACTAGGTAATATTTATATGAGTCTTTGAAAACATCAGCTCAAATTGTTACTATTATTCTCTTACTCCAATCATTCTCAACCTTTTTAGATTTAAGAAATCCCTCGTTAAACTTGAGGTACCTCTCTTTAGACTCAAGGCACCCCTCAGAAAACACCAGCTCTTAGTTTTCACCTTGTTTTTCACTATAGAAAAATAATAGAGTAATTTTTCTGTTCCAAAGAACTCTGACAACAGGTTATAATGCTTTTAGTGCTATGAATTACTAATTGAAATCTCTGGATTTGTCTAGTAAATCATGTTTGCATGCCTAACAGTGCTAACATTGCATCGCACCCTGTGGCGCCCTTGAAAGGATAGCAAGAAACCCCAAGGTATTATGGCACCCTGGTTGAGAATCACTGTTCTGCTTAATTAGAGTAAAGAACTGTTGAACTGTTTTCAGTAAAAAAGAGAACTTGCCAAGTTTGGAACTCGACCTAAAGTTTGGGGATGTTTGGATCTGGTTTTTGGTTTGGCCATATCTCTGAGAAGAGCTGACAAAAGTACAAAAGTTGAACAGAAACCTTAGTAAAATATTGGAAGTAAAATAAACCTATCTCTCCTTATTAATTTTCATATTCAAATTTTGAGTTCTGGTTGAAACAAGATCTAGAAATTTTAAAAGCACTGCAAAGAAAGCTGCTTTTGCAGTGTTTCTGGCTTACCTCTATAGATGAAATACTGGAAAGCTCACAAGAAAGCCTATTTTTGTCAGATGTTTTAGCCCAATTGTGCAAACTCAAGAAGCTGGTATAGTTCATATAAGGGTGAGCTGAAAGATCATGCCCATCACTGTCCATCCATACTGTGGATGACCGTGACTTTCATTAATATAGCACATTTCATCCAGAAGGATACGGAAGTTAGTCCTTTATAATATCACTGTGCCTACGGATATGAGGGCAAAATGACAGGGCATCTTATGAACCAGGTAGCAAAAATACTCTCATTAGCTCTAGGTGAATTGGTTTAAATGGAATAAAAAATAATTTGAACTTCAGAGCAATGTTTGATCTGAATTGAATGTGAATTTTTTAGAGGGTTTAGGTCTTATAGTAGGAAAGTGTCCCCCTAACTTTGTTGCTAATTTTGTAGGGGCCAGTAGTTATCCTATAGCCGGGCCAGTAGTTATCCTATAGCCCACCACCTGAGAATAAGATTTTATGAATTCAAAATTCACTTTTCCTTGAGGTGTCTTTTACAGGGGAGAACAACGGAGGGGTTTATACTAGGTAGAACTATATTTGAATTCAGCTGTGTTGGATCAAGCTATTAATTGTTTCCTTCAACCCTAAACTTATGAATATGTTGAAGGAGAGTTGAGATCCCCTTCATGAGGATATTAATGCCCAGGGACCTCAGGGAATTACTAGCATGCAGTGAAAGCCAGGCCACTTGTGTTTTTCTCTTGGCTACACCTCCTGGATTGGATATTAATTTAGATAATATTTTTATAAAAAAATTATGCAAAAATATTTCCAAAAAATTGCAATAATCAAAATGTAATATATATATTTATCTTTGTCTTGAAATTTTACTGTAGGAAAAAATGCCATATTTCAAAGGAAAAAATAATAATTTGAAATATTTTGACCAGTTGGGGCATGTGTGCACAACACTTTAAAGTGGGTTAAATGCTTTTGCACCACTTTAATAGCGTTGGTGTTTGCATGCAGCAGTGGTGTATTGCACATTAATTCCAGCTGCTGTAGCACAGGTGGTGGCATAATGCACCTTAAATGACTTGGGGTGCAGCAAACTAAAACACCTCTGAGGAGTTTTAGTTTGCTACCCTACAGCTGTGGAGTGAAGCACCAGGCTCCATGTGGCTCACGGACTGTGCAGGCAGCCTATGCAGGCAGCCTGGCAGCAGTTCGGGAAGGCAGGCTCCACCAAAGGAAAAAAAAAAGCAGCAAACCTGATTTTTTTTTCTTTCCCCTGGAGCCTGCCAGCCTGCATGAGCTGTGTGGGCACCTGGTCCTTCCCTCCATGGCTGTGGTGCCCCTGGGACCTCAAGAGCCAGGTGCCTGTGGGCAGGTGCCGCCTCAAGGGAAGCATCAGCCACCCCACTCACCTTAGCCTAGGGACCTCTCCACCTGCTGGCAGCTCACCCTCCCCTCCCTGCCACCAGAGAGGCAGGTAAGACATGAGTGTACACGACACGGGGTTTTATTTTGCCCTAAATTGAAGCAGTGTTTTTGAAAACCCATTGCTTCAATTTAGAACCCTTGTTTCATCTACACTCACCCTCGCACTTTATAAGGAGGGCTGATCATGCCATGCCATCATCAGATGGGTGACTTTACATACCCAAGTAGCCTCAATGACCCCAATGAGACCACTGTTGGGCCCAAAATTGCATGCTCACAAAATTACATGCTTTTGTAAGATTTAGGCCTAAATGTTTTGCATTATGGATCAGTAAAGTTAACCACACAGTTAAAAAAAAGCCTAAGGAAAGTCAATTTTCTAAGCATATATAGTATCCTATCCAGAGAGTGGTGGTGGATGGGTCAATATTGACCAGGAAAAATGTGGGCTTGGTCCTTGGACCGGTGGTATTCAATGTCTTCATCAGTGACTTGGATGAGGATGTAGAGACCACCCTGTCCAAGTTCGCAGATGACACCAAATTATGGGACAAAGTTAACACACCAGAGGGTAGGGAACAGATTCAGGTAGATCTGGACAGGTTGGAAAAATGGGCACAATGAAATAGGATGCAGTTCAGCAAAGACCAGTACAAAGTGCTGCACTTGCAAAGAGCCACTAAGATGCTTATAAGGCTGGGGGATGACCTTCTCAGCAGTGCAGCAGTGAAAAGGGATAATGGAGCCATAGCTGACTCCAAGATGAACATGAGTCATCAGTGTGACAGAGTGATCAGCAAGGCTAACCACACTTTATCATGCATTAGCAGATGCACCTGACGAACAGGTCTTGAGAGGGTCCAGAGGAGGGCCACTTGTATGGTTGGACATTAGAAAGAACTTCTTCACAGTAAGGGTTGCCAGAATCTGAAAAGAGCTTCCAAGGGAGGTGATGCTATCCCATACCCTGGGGGTCTTCAAGAAGAGACTGGACAAGCACCTAGATGGGGTTGTCTGACCCCAAAGCACTTCCCTGCCCAGGACAGGGGGTCAGACTCGATGACCCACTGAGGTCCCTTTTGACCCTAACATCTATGAATCTAATAGTCCTTTTTTGAATCCTGGAATCTCAGCTGTTTTGGTGGAAGACATAAAACAATTATCCTCTGTCTTAGAGGATAAGAATAGCAAAATCTTTTGGCAGGTTATGTGATAGTATGATTTCTTCTCTGTGACAAAAGTCAAATGAATTAATAAAACAGATTTTTGTTAAAAATGACAGTTCCCAGATGCAGTCCTACCTGATCACTGCTGCAGGATATGGATGAAATTAATCAGCTAGAGATGCTGGTTTCTGGTAAACTCAGACAAGGCTCCTTTTTAATTCATCTTTCAAGTAAGACAAAAAAACAAGCAAACACTGAGTATCTACTTTTGTTGAAAGAAATAATGTATGCCCCAGCTGACAGAGTAGTTGGTTCTGTTCAGATTCTTATAGTGTGCACATCACTGTGGTATCAGTCATGGGCAACTGTTGCCTCCTGGGTCTGGGGGGGCACTCACAGAAGCCGCCGGCAGTGTCGGTGGCAGGGGCGGGGCTGGCAAGCACCCGCAGAAGCCACGGCCCCTTCCCCCCTGCCCCTGCTTTCCGCCTACCAGTTGCGTATGGTATCAGGGCACCTGTTGCCATAGGGGTCCAAACTGGGGACCAGGAATCTACAGATAGGCTGTCTGTAACTTTCAGTGTGATCTTGAACAAGTAACTTAACTTTTCTGTGCCTGGTTCTTCTCCATGTTTAAAAAAGACATGATGATATTTCCTTGCATTACAGGGATTGTGTGAAGTATTGTTAATTACTGTTTGTAAGTTAGCATGAGATTCTTGGATAAAAGGCATGATAGAAGAGCACATTATCATTACATGTATGTGAGGACCTGATCCAGAACCTGCTGTATTTAGTGGAAGCCTTTCCATTAACTTCAATGAGCTGTTGAATCAGTCTCATTAAACCTGGTTTTTGTGTTCTAAGTTGCCAGTACAGTCTTGGGTGTTGGTTATCCCTGGTCTACATTAGCATGTTCTTTCTGCAGTTTAATATTCAGCTGCAAGGACTGGAATTTTCTCTGTGGTGATTTATGTTTGTGACTTACTTTAAAAGCAGTCATTTGAAGAGATCCTAGTTCCTGGAAATTAAAGATGTCCCTCTGTCCATTTTTTCCAAGGAACTTTAAAGAAGGAAAATCTCTCCACCTTCCCTACTGCTCGCCTCCCCTCCTGCCCCCTCACACCCTTTACCCCAGTATACATTTCTTTTCTGCCTGGGAATAAACAGTAGATGTTACATGTATTAACACCACACTCCACCACAATGCTCTTGGGCGTGCTCTATGTGCAAGTCCCTGGCAGCCATAAATTAATTAAAAGTAGACAGGAACCATAGAAAAAGCAAGTTCCCGTCCCCCGCCCCCTCTCCCCCTCACCCCTCTTTTTCTTTCTTTCTCTGTGGGTAAATAGCTAATTCCTTTGTTCCTTGCTGCACTATTTCATTTCTGCCATCATTGTCCTCATTGTTCTCTGAAACAGGAGGGGTCTGGGCCAGGAGCAGCCAAGGTCTTGGCTAATGACGGGAAGTCTTTAAAGTTTGCGCTGCATTTCATCTTCTCTGTGGGAGTTTTAGGACGCATCCAGTGTTTGATCCCCACCGTGCAACTTTGCTTCTAGTTAATTAACAGATCCCCATTACACTCTCTCATCTGCAAGCACATTGGAGGCCTATCAGGAGGTAATTCAAGGCCAATCTGAGTGATGGCAGGAATTAGAGAATCAGTTGTTTTAGGGGGCTAATGTTCAGAATAAAGCTGTCCCTTTATAGAGGTCTCCTTTAATTTTGATTTTACTTTATTCAAATTTATTTTAATAGATTTAAAAAAATTGTTACTAGAATAATTCAGTTTTTTGATTTTGCTTTTGTGGAAGGTATTCACTTATTTTGCTGCTGCTTTGCCAAGCTGGCAGCCTGCATGCCGTGCAGTTTGAGGGCTGGTTAAAGCAAAACCACAGCACATTAACAAGATGTTTTCACCTTCCTTTCATTCCCAACTTCCCCATTCCCACCCAGCCTATTATACAGGTTACAAGTGTCCTATGGCAACTTTTTTAGTGTCAAGTAAAATCACCACGGGCCTCCCAGCTGCAGAGCTTTGTCAGGCTTCTGGCTAAACACAGCATCTCTCAGGAGTGCAACCTTCTGTTTACTTTGAATGTTTGGAGTTGTCTGATTTTTTTTTCTTCTTTCCCTCCTTCTTCCCCACCCTATGAGCAATGACCCCCTTTAACTAATGAATTAGGAACTGCTCCTGCAGTTGCAATTCTCAGTTCGGCACTTGGCAATGAGAATCAAACCAGGGCTATTTAGTGCAGCGTTAAATGGTCCACCACATTAGCCCCCTGGCATGCTAAGCTATTAGGTTGTTTTACTGTTGTTAAAGTTACATTTGTTAGGTGGAGTTGCTGCTCTTACAGAAACTTAGAGATGTGGGGGGAGCAGCAGACAACCTGCATAGTGCAAAATACAGTGGGTGGGATGTGTAGATGCAGCACACTTGCACTTTGCCTGCTTTGTTAGCAGACAAGCATGCAGCTGTTACAGTGGCAAGCTTTCTAGCTTTGTTGTGACTTAACTGAATTAAACGGGCTTGATTGACCATTACGTTGTAACAGGCTGTAATCAAATCAGTAGTTGTCAGTACTTATTCACTTCTTTGTCAACTCTCTCCTCTGGACTACAGCAACTTGATATACCTGGGCTGGGAGCCTTAGGAAACTCCAGCTAGTACTTAATGCTACAATGCATATCCTCAGCAATACCAGTGCCTGCAGAAATATCAAAACTGTTGTCCACACTAGTGTCTCAGAATTTCACATCAAAAGCAAATTATCTCAGCCCTCATCATCAGGGAGCTCCACGACCTTGGCCCAGGATATCTAGAGCTCACCTAAACTGTAAGATGAAGATGGCAGTTGACAGCTGTTTTTCTGGCTGAACAAAGCTCTCAGTAGCAAGGGTAAAGGAGGCAGCTTTTTCAGGGACTGTCCCAAGACTGGAATGGACTCCTTGGGAACTAAGGACCATTACCAACCTCCCAGTCTTCCATTCCAACTGAAAAAACACATCAATTTGACCTTGACCTATGACGTCTGTAACATAACAACAGATAGAACATAAATAGAAGTAAAGGTGGGCAGGGAAATAAGGGAGAGGAAAACCTGCAGGTAAGGTAATGGAGGGAGATTCAAACTTCTGGCATTGCTGGTTTGAATTTTGATAGGGTAAGTTCTGCCCGTCATCTTTCTAAATTCCGTTTAGTTCATGGTGAACTGGGTGGGTATGAAATTGGTATGAAATTACCTCTTCCTGCTCTGAACAGACAAAAAAGTTCCCATAAAGTTTGAAAATGCATAGGATTGCCATGGTGTCCCTGACCAAGATTGCTCTTGCTGTTCACATGTTTTCCAGTGTTTTCCATTCTCCATCTCAGCAGCGGCAGTATTTCAGTGGTATTGAATGTAAATAATTTGTTGAGCAGTTTGTGATCCTTCGGAAGCAGGTAGGGGAATATGACGTAGAAATATGAGGTACTATTATTCTCATTATCTGATTTAAGCACTTCGAAATGGGTGGTGTATTGAGAACAAAGGATGTGGGTTCTGTGATGTTAGGCAGTGATGGTTGGATGTGCAGAGAATCCCCTGCAAAAAGAAAAGCATGCCAGTATTGAACACTGCTTCTGCCAGCCAGCTTGCAGGATTGATTTGGCATTTGATGCCTTGGTAGAGGCTGCCAGTGTGTGTGGTGGAAGAGGAGGGAATAGAGAAGAAAAACACATAGAGGTTTAAAATAAAAACGTAAATTTATTTGCTGTATGCCATATGGACTCCGATGTTTTGACAAAAATAAGGCCAAAACTAATCATGCCAGGTTAGAATTTTAGTTCAAAAACATATGTATAATTGTTCCCATGGGCCTTGAGTTCAGTTACAATTTTCATGTAGAGAAACAAGATTTATTTCTTAACCTGTTCAGATTCTAGTTCTCTGCTCTACTACCAGTTGATCTCCCACTTATCTTTCCTGTATTCTTTGTGTATATACTAGATATTACTTCGTGTATATTACTAACTGTAATATAGTTTTTTGTGTATATTATGAACTGAAACCAAGTGGGATCCTGCTCACGATTGGGCAGTAGGCATTGAGGGTTATAGGTTGTACAGACAGGCTAGAGTGGGGGAAAAAAGGGGGGGTGGTGTTGCTGTCTATGTTAAGGAACAATATACATCCTTTGTAATCAAGATGGGATCAGAGGAGGGCCAAACTGAGGTACTGTGGGTCAGCTTACAAGGGGAGTCAGAGGAAAAGGGACTTGGTAATGGGGGTCTACTATAGACCACTATAGACCGCCGCACCAGGAGTATGAGCTAGACTTGGAATTCTCCAGACAGCTCTCAGAGGCCGTACAGTCAAGAGATATGATTGTCATGAGTGACCTAAACTACCCTGACATCTGCTGGGAGAAGCAGTCAGCCAAATCTAACTGCTCACATAGGTTCTTAACCTGCATACAGGACCTCCACCTAACACAGGAGTATACAATCCCACTAGGGGAAATGCCTTGCTGGACTTGGTGTTATCTACAGGGGATGACCTGGTGGGGAGTCTGCAGGTACAGTAAAAAACGCATTATTTGGCACGTTACAAACTGGCATGCTTTATTAACCAGCATGCCAGCTTGTAAGGTAAAAGTGAAACTGGAAGCGCCCACTGTGGCACTTCCAGTTTCGCTGAGCCCCCATGGCCCGAGGCATAGCAGCCTGCGTGGGGCCCCCCTACCTGTCCCCTAGCACACTGATGCAGTGGGAGGGACGGCGGCGCACCAGACACAGCAGAAGAGGTGGTGGCCTAAACAGGCAAAGATGCCTGTTTGAGCCTCTCAGATAACCAGCATATTGGGTTATTCAGCACCCTGCTTTCCCCATGGGTGCCAGATAACGAAGCTTTTGCTGTACAAGGTAACTTAGGGGATAGTGACCATTGATTGATTGAATTCACTATCTGGCGAAGGGTGGGTAAATTAATTAGCAGGGCTAAAGTGCTAGACTTCAGAAAGGCTAACTTCAATGTGCTCAGTAGATTAGTGAGGCATTAAAGTTCAAAAGCATTGGCGAAATGGGGGTCCAGGAAGGGTGGTTGTTCCTCAAAGGAGCGATCCTATGGGCACAGAGAGAGAAAATCCCATTGTGCAAAGAAGGAGGAAAAGGGGCCAAGAAGCCCTCTTGACTGAACAGGGAAGTCCAGGAAAGCCTAAGGGCAAAGAAAGAGGTATACAGGCTGTGGAAACAGGTGGTAGCTACCAAGGAGGAGTGTACCTCCCTGGCTTGCACTTGAAGGGAAACAGTTAGGAAGGCCAAAGCAGGATTAGAATTTAGGCTAGTGACAAAAATTAAGGAGAACAAAAAGTCCTTCAGGTATATAGGGAGCAAAAGGAAGGTACAGAGTAGCATAGGACCCCTACAGCACAAGCGCGGGAAATTGGTGACAGATGGGCAGACAAAGCGGAGCTTTTCAGTGAGTTCTTTCCATCTGTATTCCTAGACAAAGACCAAGACAAATCTCCCAATTGGATCATAGATAGACACAGGAGGGACACCAGCCTATCAACTGTTAGTTCAGACTTAGTGAAGGGGCACTTGGAGGGGCTGGATGTGTTCCAATCAGTGGGCCTGGATGAACTTCATTCAAGGATGCTGAAGGAATTGGCCAGTGTCATTCATAGCAGAGCCACTGGTACAGCTGTTCGAACACTCATGGTGTTCTGGTCAGGTCCCAGAGGATTGGAAAAGGGCTAATATGGTCTCTCTTTTCAAGAAGGAGAGGAGGGAGGAACCAGGAAACTATAGGCCAGTTAGTCTTACATGTATCCTTGAAAAAGCTGTGGAAAAAATCATTAAGGATCACATCTGTGTGACCCCAGCAGGGGAAATAATGCTAAAAGGAAATCAGCATGGGTTCATTGCAGGTAGATCCAGCGTGACTAAACTTGTTTTTTCTTATGACCAGGTCACAAAATGCTTAGACGCAGGAGTTGAGGTAGATGCCATCTACCTAGACTTTAAGAAGGCCTTCAATATGGTATTTCATTCTGTTCTCATAAATAAACTGATAAACTGTGATGTAAATGATTGCACAGTCAGGTGGGTGGTAAATTGGCTTGGGGGTCATGCCCAGAGAGTGGTGGTGGATGGGTTGATATCGACCTGGAAAGATGTGTGCAGTGGAGTCTCTCAACGCTTGGTGCTTGGACCGGTCGTATTCAATGTCTTCATCAGTGACTTGGACGAGGACATAGAGACCACCCTGTCCAAGTTCGCAGATGATACCAGATTATGAGACAAAGTTAACACACCAGAGGATAGGGAACAGATCCAGGCAGATGGAAAAATGGGCACAATGAAATAGGATGTAGTTCAGCAAAGACCAGTACAAAGTGCTGCACTTGCAAAGAGCCACTAAGATGCTTATAAGGCTGGGGGATGACCTTCTCAGCAGTGCAGCAGTGAAAAGGGATAATGGAGTCATAGCTGACTCCAAGATGAACATGAGTCATCAATGTGACAGAGTGATCAGCAAGGCTAACCACACTTTATCATGCATTAGCAGATGCATCTGATGAACAGGTCCAGGGAGGCGATGCTGGTCAGGCCACAGCTGGAGTATTGCATCCAGTTTTGTGTGCTGCACTTCAAAAGGGATGCAGAGAATCTTGAGAGGGTCCAAAGGTCAGAGGCCTGCAGGCAACGCGTTACAAGGAGAGACTGAGGGACGTAGATTTCTTCAGCCTTTGCAAGAGAAGGCTGAGAGGTGATCTTGTGGTTGCCTATAAATTCATCAGCAGAGGGCAGCAGGGAATAGGAGATGCTCTATTTACTAGGGCACCCCCTGGAGTAACTAGCAACAATGACCACAACTTCATGGAGAGCAGATTTAGGTTGGACATTAGAAAGAACTTCACAGTAAGGGTGCCAGAATCTGGAATGAACTTCCAAGGGAGGTGGTGCTCTCCCATGTCCTGGAGATCTTCAAGAAGAGACTGGACAAGCACCTAGATGGGGTAAACTGACCCCAACGCTCTTTTCTGCCCAGGACAGGGAGTCAGACTCAATGACCCACTGAGATCCCTTCCAGCCCTAACATCTATGAATCTAGATAGAGCTGATAGGGATTTTAGAGGATGATGCTATTGCTATTGAAATTAAAACTTTTCATGGGAACACATGGCATTTGATATATTTTTTTTCTTTCACCCAGGATAGAGCATGAGAGAGGTAAACTGAAAGGAAGATGTCAGAGCAGCTTATAGCTTTGTGGTTATGGCACTCACAAGGGATATGAGAAGCCAAGATTCAGATCTTGCTTTTCCTGATCAAACATCTGACAATTTTAGGTTTGGGGGTTTGGTTTGCTCCATTGTAGGGTTATGAGATAGCAAGAAAGTACTAGATTCTTAAATCCAAAAGGGATGATTATGATTATCAAATCTGACCTCTTGGGCTAAGGACAGACATAACACATAAACCAGTTTAAGTGATCAGAAACTGGTATAGCCCTTTAATAGAACAGATATTCAGTGCATGTAAACCAGTTTCAAAATGGCCAAAACCAGTCTGAGAAAAACCTGGTTCAGTGTAGTATCAGACTTATCTGATTTGGTTAAAAATTAATAATAAAATTAATAATATTATTTCCATAAATATATCCAATCAAATTAATAATTTCCTTTTGGGATTTTTTGTAGTTTTCATCACAGTAGCATCTAGGCTAGGGACAGACATTACACATAAACCAATGTAAGTTATCAGAAACTGGTTTGAACCTGTAATAGAATAGATGTTCAGTACACATAAACCAGTTTAAATATAGCTGAAACTAGTTTGAGCTAAACCTGGTTCAGTGTAGTATCAGACTCATCTGATTTGGTTCAGATTGGTTTACGCAATGTCTATCCCAGACTCCCTCCTGGTTTAACCTAAAGCAGACTCCCCCAGCATCCTGGCATGCTCTCTGGACTGGACTGTCTGCTCCAGTCTATTGGGGCTGGCCCCGCCCCTATGCTACCCAGCCATAGGAAGGACAAGCGGGGATGGGGGTCTGGCCAGACAGGGGTTTAATTCCCTCCTTTTTGTCCCACAGCAAGGACCCAAGCCAGGTCTGCCAGGTTGGCTGCAGGGGCTGCTCGGTCTGTGCTCAGGGCCAGCCCACCCCTGGCAGGAGGGGGCTTATTCTCCTGGATGCTGCTCTGAGTGCAGACTTAGCAGCTCCTGCAGCCAGGCCAGGCAGACCAGGCTGTGGTGCCCCAGGGGCAAAGCAGGGAATAACTCCGCTTCCTGCCTTCCCCTGCGAGGGGCCCTGCCAGTGGTGTCTAGCCCTGCCCCTGCCCAGCCACTGGAGTCGTGAGTGGGGAGCAACCATGATAGGGGCAGCAGCCCCTGTCATTGTTTCCCCAAGCGTGAACCTTTTTCTGGTGGGGGGCCCTGCTGCAGGCCCAGCAGATCTGCTGCAGAGTGCGGCAGCACTGCCGGGGGCCTAGTGGGCTCTGGTCTGCTCCAGGTGCCGGTGCTGCCATTCACAGCCTGCCACAGCTCTAGTCACATCACAGTGCAGCCCCCCTCCTGGAAGATGCTAACACTACATGACATTATAACAGGGGCTGTGGCCCCCATCAAAGGCCCTTCCCCCTCCTGCTTTAGTGACAGGGTAGGGGCATGGCCAGATGCTGGCCAGCAGGGCCCCTTGGGGGAGCAAGGACAGGGTTATTCCCCCTTCCTCCAGCATCCGGTGGAAGGGACAGCAGGAGGCTTATTCCCTCACAGGGAGTGAGTGTGGCACCAATGGCAGGCAGACCCAGCTGCCAGTGGGGGTAGAGAGGAAACTAACCCTCCTCCCTTGCCCCCTCTGTCTCAGGGGCCATGGTGCCCTGCTGCCGCCACAGCAAGGGAGGAGCTCCTGGCAGACCTTGGTGGTACAGAGAGGGGTTAGTTCCAGCACACTTGCCCAGTTCCAGCACACAGCCCCCCAGCACACTTCTGGCCCAAGCAACTGCACGTATGTCCAGAGAGAATATTTGTTGCGTTACAAACCAGTTCAGCCTAGGCAGGGTAGACTAACCTGCAAAGACTGAATCAATTTATGCTCTGGCTTTTTAAATATCTTTAAATATCTGTACCTAGCCTGCATGACACAGTCCATTGGATTCTAACCAGTAATTTCTGTTTTGAGCCTATTCATTGTATTTAGGACTTTTCTATGGAAGGTAGGTATTACAAAATAAACTAGAACATGAATTTAATTAATTTAAGCTCTTCTTCACTAACTTGTTCATCTGAACTCTGTTACTTTGGAGTAAGGTTGCCTTAGTGTTGGTTTAGCTCCATCATTCTCAACCATAGATTCATAGATGCTAGGGTCGGAAGGGACCTCAATAGATCATCGAGTCCGACCCCCTGCATAAGCAGGAAAGAGTGCTGGGCCTAC
>NW_017728931.1:27005151-27045264 GCF_001723895.1 Crocodylus porosus | reverse complement strand
TCCAAGTCGCTGATGAAGACATTAAAGAGTATCGGTCCAAGGACCGAGCCCTGCGGGACCCCACTGCCCACACCCCTCCAGGTCGAAACCGACCCATCCACCATGACTCTCTGGGTGCGACAAAATTAAATTAAAATTAAAATTAAAACCTCAAAATTATTTTAAGAGTGCCACACCATATTAACACTGTTAGGGCATATCCAGATGAGCATGCAAGTGCATTTTGTGGCATTTCAAAGCTGTTTGAGGCACCGCCAGCTGCACATGCTGCTGGGTTCGTCTCTGGGTGGCACACATGCACCTGTTCACCATGCTGCTAATTAGCAACATGGCAGGTTTTTTTGATACCAAGGAAGAAAAAGTGGTTGCAGAAGCATGCACCACCAAAAACAGTGCCTGGCCAACCACAGCCACACTGCGGCTGTTGGCCAGGCTCCAAGTAGCTAGCTCGGCATCACTGTTGCCTCAGGAGTCCCCCAGGACCCCAAGTAAGGCTGCTGGGGCCAGCACAGGTGGGGTCAGTTTGCCACGTGTTGAAGCACGTGTGCAAAGATGTGCCCTGGGACAAGAAACAGTAGCACAAATATGTACCACTGCTATTTTTGCAATGGGAAACATGTACATGCGTGCTCATTGGGACATACCCTTAGGGTGCAAACACCTACACATGCTTCATACGATAAACCCCAAGCTTTCAAATAAAAGTCAACAGTGTGAAAAATATTTCTGGTCTGTTGTAGCTTTTCTGCGTACTTTGCAATAGCAGAAGTGCTCTATTACTTTTCCATATTGAAAAAACAAAGGAAAGCTAAGAGAGAGCATTTTCAGAGTGCCTTGAGTTTAAAAAGTTTGAGAACTACTAATGTACTTTAATCCACTTCCAAAATGAGGTTAAAATGTATACGTATGTTCTGTAGAAAAGCTATTCTGCAATTGTTATTCTGGGATATTTCCCTATGTAGACAAGCCCTTAGAATGAAATCCAGTCTTGAAATATTAAGTTATTTCAAAGTTTAGCTGTGACTGAATCTAATATTTATGCTCATCTGATGACAGAGATGGGAGCCAGGCACAAAATGAATCTGCGTGATTTCAGTATTTGAAAATATTCACATATAAGATTTTGGCTTGGAACAATCTTTAATTTACTATATTACAGCATATCAAAGGCATATCTAAGGCCTTTGAAATACATATCACTGACCGATCTCAAGATTGGCTAATTTGTTTTCACAAACCTTCCTCTTCCCGCTGCATACCTGCTCCTCCTCCCTTGAACCAGGTTTACCAACCCAAGACAGTTTTTTTTTACCTGGACAAGGGTCTGGCTCAAATTTGGGGTTTAACATCAACCCAAATAAGAAAGTTTGGTTTTTGGTAAAAAAAAGTCTTCAGACTATTGATAAAAAAAATTTCTTGGGTTGGAAACCATGCTGCCATCAACCCAGGATCCCTACTCATCCCAGCATCCTGAATTCATCAACTTAATTCCCCAACATGCTGACCCCTCAACTCACCCTCACCCTCAGCCTTGCCTCTGCCAGCTTTGCACTGCCAGCCCAGCATGGACCCCCCCAGAGAAAAATGACTATCTGCCTGCCTTTGAGGTGAGCAGTGTTAGGCAACAGCGGGATGTAGCAGCAGCAGCAGGACATAGCTGGTGGGAAAGGAGCTACTAGCTACAAAGCCCCGAGAGAATGCTTCTTGCAGGGTGCTGTGCTCCTCCTCAAACACCAAATGGGACTGCTCTGTTCTGTCTGTCCTTAAACATCCAGGCTTGCTAAGAGACAGAATGTTGATCAAATTCCTGTTGCTTAGTGTTTTTACGGTTGGCGCAGTTCTGACTGAATTCCATTTTTTGTTGCTCACTGTACCCTGCAAAACTCAGAAAAATGGACAAGGGATAATTCATAAATTATACATTCAAATAGCTTGTGGTATTATGAAAACAAAATACAAAAAGCCAATATTCTGAAAGTTGAAAACTAAGGGGCAAAAGTGAGGACCTTTATAAAAACAAGATGCAGATTGCATGCAACTATCCCGCCAAGCTAAATTTTAAACAAATTATACATATATCACCGTACTTCACCTAAGAGATGAAGCAGTTTAAAACACCACTGTTCAACATTTGAACACAAACAATAGAAACACAATTTTTGTTTAAGACCATTGGACAATTGGTCTGTGGGGGCTGGTATTTTGCCTCAATAATTGTCCAGTCCCTAATGCTTTGAAGGCTAGTAGGAAAACCTCTTTCTTGCATAAGGCTAGCTATGCAGGTAAGAAGCAGTGCATTTCTGCCCAAAATGAATTAAACATCTCCTGCCCCTTCCCTCCAAAATATTAGTAAACCACTTTTTTAATGCAAATAATTTGTTCTCTGAGATCATTTGTACATGCCACAAAATTGGCCTTTAAAGTGGCTTAAATGCCCTTTTGCACCGTTATTAATGGCATTTCTGTTTACACTGTTGGCAGCATATTGCGCTTTAAAAGACTCTGGGGCATAGCAAAATAAAACACCTCCAAGGTGTTTTAGTTTGCTACCTAACAAAGTGCAACAGCCGTGGAAGAAAGCAATGGACCCTGTGCAGCTGAGGGGCTGTGCAGGCAGCCCGTGCAAACTGAATAAAAAAAACAAAACTGAGCTTGATTTTTTTTTTTCCTTCCTCCCTGGAGCCTGCCTGCCTGAGCTGCGTGGGGTCCAGTGCTTCCCTCCATGGCTGCAGTGACTCCCAGGACTGTCTGGGCTGGGTGCCTGTGCGCGGGTGCTGCCTCAGGGGTCCTGCCACTGCAGAGGAAAGCACCAGCCCCCCTGCAGCTTAGGGACCGCTTGGCCTGCTGGCAGCTCGTCCTTTCTCTGTCCTCCCACTGCCGGAGAGGTAGGTAAGGATCAGGCCCAATCCTTGTGTACATGCCACAGAGGTTTACTTTGGTTTAATTCTTCCTAAACTGAAGCAGTGTGTAGCAGGGCACTAAAGTGCCTGCTACTTTGAGAGCAGGGATAAGGACCCAGGTGCAGGTTGCTGGGCCAACCGGTTAATGAGGGTAAGGACTTATACCTGCCTGGTCAGCTGACCAGAAGGGGCAGGGCCTGATGCCTATATATAAATCACAAGTCAAGCCTTGCTGGCTGTCAAGGGAGAGAGAACTCTGCCTATGTGAGTGAAGAGAAGAAGCTGGACTGCACAAGCAGGCTGATACTGGGGAAGAGATGGAGTACCTGTCAGGTGGCTCGAAGGATGTTACAGCTAAGCAGCTGGAATTATGTTATAGCCCAGGGGCTTATGCCTTTTGTTTGTGGTTTTCACCGGAGGACCGGGTGAGGCTATTGGGGGTGGAGGAGGCCTCATAGGGGCTCCATGGTAGCATGGAGACCCCGGTGCCAGAGAGGCACTGACCCCAGCCCTGAGGCAAAGGGGAGCAGAGAATTGGAGGCCAGGGAAGGCTGAGGCCACCTGAGCGCAGCAGGGGGTCAAGACACCAAGGAGGAGAATTGGGGCTAGGCACAGCTACGGCCACCTGAGCCCCAAGGCTGCGGTAACCCCAGAGCAGGAGGCAGCGTGATAAGTGCCCCAGAGCAAAGGTGGGTGACGAGAAGCCCCAAGGCAAAGGGGGCAGCGGTTGACAAGCACCAGAGGGTACGGTGGTGAGATGAGGGCTGCGGAGGTGAGACGAGGGCCGCAGAGAGCCCGAGTGCCAGAGAGGGCGCAGAGAGCGAGACTGACCAAACAATGTCTGGTACATCTGCGAGGCTTGGGGCGTGGTAAAGAGCTGGTTGGAGCCACGCATAACCCATAAGGCTGGGGTACCCGGGAACACCCATTAGCAGAGCCGGGCTAATGTATGGGAAGATAACCGTGTCCAGGAGAACCGAAGAGGCAGCCTCCCTAATTACATAATTGACATCAAAGACGTGGTGGGCAAGATTGAGGGTGCATTGTAGACTGACTGGACATGGTAAGGAGCGTTAGGGGAGAGCACGGCCCCCTAGGGAGTTACTCGTGTTACACAGTGTTTTCAAAAACCCACCACTTTGATTTAGGGAGAATTAAACCAAAGTAAACCGCCATGGCATGTGCAAGCAGCCTGAAAAGCTCAGTCTCTGGGTGGCTGAAACTGTTCATAGATTTTGGGTCAAATTCAAACAATACTGTTGGGGGTCTTCAAGAGGAGGCTGGACAGATATTTGGCTGGGGTGATATGACAGCAGTACCCATTCCTGCCCGGGGCAGGTCTGTTTAGGTCTCTTCCGACCGAAAGCATTATGAAACATGAATAATTTCAACCATAACATGAATGAGAAAACATTTGGAAATTTTACCATAATTCATTTCAGCAGTTCTAAAATCAGACCTTTTTGACTGGTTGGGCAAACTGGAATATTCAGGCTTCTGTGATGTCCTTTCATCTCATTGCCTGGATTGGATGCTTTCCTTGGAGCTGGGAGACTTAATTCAAATCCTTTCTCTGCCTGATTTAGAACAAGGACTTGTTCCTTTCCTTATCATTGGGCTACAGGACTAATGCTCATTTTTTCCTGTTGAAAGTATTCCATTTTCCATGGAAAATTGAATATTAATTAGGCATTAGGCAGATACAGTGATCCATAACTTACTGATTAGGTCCTCACTGGAAAAATAGACACCTGAGTTTTGGTACCTGCACCAAATGATATTTATTTATGATGAGTGGAACAGTTTTGAGAGGAGGGATTGAGATATACATGCCCACTTTAATGTATTTGCCTCTGGTTAGGATACTTGGGAAGCAAAGCACCTGAGTTCAAGTCACTGTTCCAAATTGGAGGGAGTGGAGATTGGAACCTAGTTTTTTTGGCCACATGCTGAATGCAACTCCTGACCCGGGGTGATAAGGTACAAGGGGGTAGGATCTTGACAACGTTTCGACCTCCTCGTGAATGTTACCTGAGTCTCCTTCTGACTGTGGCCCTTCATTTTCAAGTTTCTGCCTTAAGAATGGAAAAATGCCTGCTAGCAAAACAAAAGCAGTCATTTTTAATTTTTTTTGAACTGCTCATAAACAGAAACCCCAGTTATTTACACAGCCTTCCTTGCAAGTTTGCAAATTAAGGACTCAATACAAAGTCAGTGGAAGCCATTCCATTAACATTAAAGTGGTTTGGATCAGATCTTGTGAACCAGTTCTCACAGAACTGGATCATGTTCTGTATGTTTGCATCCCAAAAAAACATAGTAAAAAGGAAGGTTAGAAGAAAAGTGTTGAAAAAATAAATAATACATAATAGATGATGCAGTCTTGGCCATTTTGGGGCAATAGAATACCACAATAATTGTAAACCCAGAACAGAGATATATGCATAAAAACACTTAAAATCTTCTTTCATTTATAGCACCATGAATCTATCATGGTTCCACCACTATCAACCAGATTACTCTGGATTTATGCATAACTAACTAAGACCAGAACTGGACTCCACCTTCTGTGTATTTTTGATCACTTGCTATGTTATTTATGCTTTAGTTAGTAAAATAAATACTATAATTTTAACTTATTTTTAAAACAAAATATTTCAGTGTTACTTAGGCAGAAACAAAGGCTAATGTGTCCAGCTGACAAATAGCTTATTACTATTCGAATACTCTGTAGATAAATTATATTAAAAGAAAAAAAAGTGTTTCAGCTTCCGAATCATTCTAAATGGAGACTTAGCTCTAAGTAATCAAAATTGCTTTGGTTGTGCATAGCAGCATTAAAAGCCTTGTCCACTAATTGACTGAAGCGGCTCCAGTGAAGCAGCCTTGCCCCCTCATTATGCGATCTTGCAAGTGCTGTTTGTCATCGTCGCTTGCCGGTCTCAATCTAACTGTACTGCTGGCGCAAATTAACAGTAATTCGTTATGACATGTTGTGTCCTTCTACTAAAGCAACAATATGGAGCTAGTGCCACTCCCCTCTTCTACCCTTTCTGCCTCCCTCCCTCCCAGTTCCCAATCCCAGTGCAAGATATCACCTCTGACTTAGCCTTCTAACTGCTCTCTACTAACTGGTGTGTCAGGATGTATTGTGGCTTGACTGATGGATAGTACCCAATGCTCTTGCTCTGACACATTATAAAGAGATATGTGTCAAACTATAGGCAGTGCTATCTGGCATCTTATGCAGTTTCAGTCCTAACGGAGTACATGCACTTCAGAGGAAAGCTATGTGTGTTACATACATACAATCACCTTCTTCCTTTGGCAGCCCACGCTTCTCAGTTACAGTATGTTTGCTGAAGCAAGGAAGATCACTACTAGGTAATATTTTAAACTGAGGTTAACAAATTGTATTGAATTTTGATTTAATAAAACAATTATTGTACATAAATGCAATTGATTATTAAGCATTTTTCTTTACTTGTGTCGGGACAGCAAGAATTATTCATGTAGCAAAAGCACTGGGCAGGGACTCAAAGCTGGTTTGTGTTGTTACTACCTTGCAAACTTACTGTGCCAGGCATTAGAGCACTCAGGCATGCCACGCTGCTCTGCATGTGCTTCCTCCCCCATTGGGAGCTGTGTAGCTGCCTCATATGGTGCTGGAGTTTGGCTAATTGGTTCAGTATCATAGTAATGCTAATTAGCCCAAATGCAGCACCATGCAAACTTGTCTATACTGCTTCTGGGTGGGGATATAGGGTGTGGAGAGCTGCATGGTGTGTTTGAGTGTGCTGCTGCCTGGCATGTTAAATTTGCAGGGTAGGCATTGACCTCTGCATCTGAATTCAGTTCCATTCTCTGCCACAGGTTTCCTTTGTTACCTTAAGCAAGTCATTTACTCTCCTTCTGAATCATAATTTCTGCCTCTCACTCTCTGTCTGTGCTGTCTATATAAATTATAAACTGTTTCATGCAAGGATTGTCTCTGACCTTAGATATGCACAGAAGCTAGTACAAGGGAGCGCTGATTTCATTTGGATTTTCTGTGCCAGATCTTTATCTGATATAAATTTGTGAATCCAACTGATGCCACTAAGCATGTTTGAGAGACCTATCACATACCATCTTTATTATTATCCTTATTGTTATGTAATATTATATTACTGTAGCACCTGGAGATTTAAATCTTTCATGTAAATGGTCATAGCTGAGTTTAAAGTTGGGTTCTTCCAAACATACACTTTAAATTCTAAACGAAGAATCTTTAAAAAAAATTCAGATTAATATTTTTACTAGAATTTGTCTGGATAGAGAGACAGCTCCCCAATAAGGCGTGACTGAACTACTTCACTGCTGCCTTTTGCATGTTTGAGTAGAAACAACTTCATATACTAACATGGGGATCAGCTAGAGGTGTTGGGAAAAAGAAAAAAAAATTACCACAAGACATTTAACGTGAAAAATCTTTGAAAAAAATTATTTTTCCAGAGAAGTTTTGAAATGATTTCTAACATTTTTCAGTTTTATTCACTTTCTTGAATTTTCACTTTGACTTAATGTTATTTACAACAAAAAACATTTTTAAAGGAAAATGTTATTCTGTTTTAAAACCTCACTTTGAACTAAAATATTTATTTAGACATTTACAGTAGCAAAAATTGCATTAATGCTCCTCATTAAAATAACTCACTTTTAAGTCAGTCCTACATTTTGGAGGAGAAATCTTTCTGCCAAAAAAAAAAAAATTCCAGCTGCTCTAGTTCATATGACAAACTGATAAAAATATTTAGTTGAATAATATGATTTTTTTTTAAAAAAAAATTCCTTCAGAAAGTCCCAAAAGTAAAAAAAAAAAAAAAAAAAAAAAAAAAAGAAAAAAAGAACTAGCTATATTGAAAGTCATTAGACTGAAAAAAATTAAAGAGAATTTCCCTATACAAATACTTTTAAACTTTTAATCTTCATTTTGAAATTTCAGGGGTTTTTATTGAACTATAAGTTTTAAGTGAAAATGATAAGAGTCTGTAACTTGCCAACAGAATAGCCATAGGTAAAAGTATCCTTTTTTTGCTTACTGCAATGAGTGAAGGGATTAGCAGGAAATTCAGTAAGAAACATAATAATAATATTAATAATATTCTTGGGTTTTATATAATACTTTTAATCAGTAGGTCACAAAAGGTCTTTATCGTTATTTATTTTTAAAGAGGGGGAAACTGAAACTGGGGAATTGACTTGTTCAAAGTCAATCAGCGGGTCATTAGTAGGACTGGGAGTAGATTCCATATTTCCCAAGTCCCAGTCCAGCCTTAGTTCTTGGAATCATGTTCTCACATGACAAACTTTCATTTTTTAAAATGTTTCTAGCAATAATAATTGCAAACAAAAAAAAAAAGCCTGAGGATGAGAGCACCAACAGTTCAAAAGATAGAAAACAAATGAAAAGACAGCAACATTTTATTATGATTTTAAATGTTATGGATTTTTTAAATCCACTCACTATTTATTAGGGCCTGACCTATGATTTTTGGTAAAATTGGTACCAAAATGTTCCGTCACCTAAAATGTCACACTTGAAAAAAGCAAGCTTCTGAGGGCATTTTCAGGCTCTAGAGACAGTATTTCTTGAGTTGTTTTATGGCAGGTATTGCTAAACTGCAGCTACAGAAGTAGAGTAACACTGAGAATTGTGTAAATTAGCCTACTCTGCCCTCTGTGGTGCTGAATGAGTTAATGTTAGCTCAGGTATCCCTACACTACCCTGCAGTCACTTGCAAACTACAGCTATGAAATGACCTCACTGTGGACTGGGGAGAAGTGGTTTGTTGAATTATGCTCATGAAATTGCCTCAGGTCTTGAGTTGCCAGGATACCTGATTCCTCATCAGGGATCTAATCCACTGCCCATTATAAGAGAATGGTAAAACCCCTCTTGGCTTCAGTGTAGGCAGGATCAAAGTCTTAGGTGTTTTAGGGCACTTACAATTTGAGGCAAATGTACATCAAGTTTCTTGAACTGGGGTAAACATATCTTTAATTTATATTGCATATAATCATTTTTTTATTACAGCTAAAAGTGGTTAAGTACAATCAGGTAGCTATTGTATAATTTAGATGCCTGGTGATTGTTATTTAATAATAACAACTTACATGTATATAGTGCTCTGCATCCCAAAGGGATCCCAAAGCACTTTATAGACTCAATAATGAAACACATATAAAGTAAAACATTAATTACAGTCACACCTACATTGAAAAATATGAGGATATAAAAATGCTGGCAATCGAGGGCTGACTCCTGCTACCATTTGAATTCAATAGCAAAGCACAACTGGAGCCCTACTTATTGTGAAGGCAGTTCTTCTAGCCCCCATTGTAGTGATTATCTGTAGTGTAGTGTAGTGAATTGGGAGAGAAAATGGTGGCAGTACTCTTAAGAGCTCCACCCATGAAGTCAACTGCGCTCAAATGAATCACCAGAACCATGTGCTGGGCACAATAGATGTTTATGGTGTTCAGAATATAGTCAGGCATGCTCTCTGGGCTCACTGAGTTTGACTTCCTCTCTACAGGAAGCTCCTGGAGCTGTTAGCCTCTTGGAATTTGGTTCCTTCCTGGCCATGGGGAAAAAATATACAGCAGCATCTTCCAAATGTCACTGACTGCAGCATCCAAATGAGAAGAGGTACTGAAAACTGTACACATCCACAAACCTTCCTCTTTACATCTAAATATTAGCATTATTTTCTCTCCTCTCTGGAAATGTTAGTTAATACCTCATAGGGATGGTGAAGTTTAGACCTCAGTTCTGCTGTTCCAGGATCTCTGCAGAGTTGTATGTGTGCGCCAGATCTCATGTATACTACATAGTTCTGCCAGGAAAATGGGGAATATCCTTTAGTCCCCTCAGCTGGCCAAATTCCTTCTTTCTGCCAGCAGAATATCACCAGGTCTGTGAGTGACAAGGTTTCAGCATCTGACAGGAGGAATGTGTTGGCTATTGCAGCCCCTTTAGCCACTAGTCACTCCAAGGATGCCATGCACACCCTGCTGGCATAGCTGCTGGCATGGAACTCCACACTTGCATGTGTGGTAGAAGCCTCAGATGTCCACTGCAAAATTTTGCTTGTAAAACTTAAATTCTTGTAAGTCGCAGTATATGTATTTGTCCTCAAAGCCCTTCTGTGGTGGCAGAACCCTTTTATCTGCTGGAAGAGTTGTGCCATTTTTGTGGGGGATAAAGCAAGACTCCTAGTGCTGTTTAGCATCTGGCACTTTCCTATGGTTCTTCTTGCACTCCAGCAGCACAGCAGAGGTTGCATATGAATCATGGCAGTTATGTGGTGGTTGCAGTCCAGTGCCAGAACATTTGACACCAGAGGAAGGTAAATAGGAACAAGGTCTGTAGCTCTGCAGTGGGTTTTTTTCTTTTAGAAGCAAAGGTAAAATTGAGGCAAACAAGATAATGGCATGAATGATATTGATAATGTTATGCTGTGGCATCCAAGCTGACTCTGAGTCATAGCATCATAGTGCTTAGGGTCAGAAGGGATCTAAACAGATCATCAGGTCCAACCCCCTGCCCCGGGCAGGAACAGGTGCCAGGGTCATATCACCCCAGCCAAATCTCTGTCCAGTCTCCTCTTGAAGACCCCTAAGATAGGAGAGAGTATCACCTCACTTGGGAGCCCATTCCAGAGCCTGGCAGTCCTTTTTCAATTGTAATAACATCTAAGAACTACAAACAAGCCTTAGTGTCCTATTGTGCTGTGCACTGCACAAAGAACAGGAAGATATTTCCTAACCCACAGAGCTCACTACCTGGGATTTAGACATGTGCAAAAGGCTGGACATAAATAGGGATGAAGGGGAATCATGCATATAGTAGGACTACTTACAGAGTAAGCAGTAGTGAGGATGACCAAGGATAACAAATTCTGGCCTTGCATGCATTAGAAATTACCACATACTATATTTTTTCTTTTAAAATGTGTTAAGGATAACCACTGTGTATTATGTTCTGGCCTAATCCTGAGGGACTCTAGGAATCCAGTGAAATCATCTATGAAGTGTAAGTTTCTTATGAAATCTTGCTCTTCATTTCTATTCAACGTGTATACATATTATTGTGAAACATGACAATTTCAATTGGCAGGGGGTATGTGTAAACTATTTCTTATTAGTTTGCAAGGTATCTTACCTGTTGAGGTTGCTTTGTGTCTCTGAAAACCTTTGTTTTTCCCTGGCTTTGAGCCAAAGCCATGTAAAAAAAAAATCCTGTTTCAAATAATGTCTTAATGAAAATATAATTCCTTTTAGGCCGCAAAGCCTGCCTTTTGCTCCACTTTCTTATTCTCCACCCCATTAGATCATTGAGTGAAACTCATGGGCTATGGATAACCATTTAAGAAGCCTGAGCTAGAATTGATTCAATCTTTGCAGGTTAGTCTAACCTGCCTAGGCTGAACTAATTTGCATATGTACAGACATTCCTTCTGGACTGAGAAAATGGAGTCACTGCCTGCAGTGGCTCAGGCTAGAAGCTGGGGGGTGCAAGAGCAGCCCTCCCTTTCCTTCCAGAGTGCCAAGCTGAGGTGGGGCATAGGCAAGATGCTCTGACTGTATCAGTCCCTCCCCCTCACTGCTCCTCACCAGCCCAGCAGGGAGTTGCTAACAGAGCATTTAGCGCCCCATCAAGAAAACAGAAACCTCTCTCATTAGTTCAAGCTCTTCTTAAACAACTTTTTCCAAGGAACATTATCAGCTGACCTGTTGATTAGCTCTAAAAAGCCGTAAGTGGGCACTGTCCTGTCTGGCTTACACAGAGACCTCTCAGCATTAGCTAGAATACCACATGCTGGCTACTGTCTGTGATGTGGGAAGTGGGGGGCATCCCTGCTTAAGCAGGGACTGGGGGGTGGGGATGGAGCAAGGGAAAGCCAGGCAGATGCTGCTGTACATGCAGTCTCTGCCTGAGCTGCAGCCAGGGAGCAGAGCGCCGCCCAGGGCTGCAAATCATCTGGGATGCTGGGGGACTCTAGTTTAAGTTAAACCAGGAGGGGGTCTGGGACAGTCAGTGCATAAACTAGTTTGACCCAGATCAGTTAAGTCTGATACTACATTCAGCCAGGTTTATCTCGAGTTGGTTTTAGCCATTTTCAAACTGTTTTATGTTCTGTTAGAGGTTTAAACAAGTTTCTGATCACTTAAACCAGTTTATGTGTAATGTCTGTCCTTAGCCATGTTCACCAACAGCTTGGTGAAGCTGGCCTGACTTTCAGATCGTTAATGAAAGTTGAATTTTACATGGTTTCCTTGTGGAAGTTTTCCAAAAATATAGTTATTTAATTTATTCATTGTCTAAGTACAGGGAAATGAAAACTGCAACTTAAAGCAGAATGCACTTTAAGAATACACAGAATAAAATCAGTTCCAGATCAGAAAATTGTGGCTTCTGCTTATTTTTCTAATACGATGAGCCAGGAATTGGAGCCTAAATTCCTTTCTGCATTGGAGGAGTTTGGATCCAGTCATGCAGAGCAGGCCTGTTTTTATACTATAAATGGATGTTCATATTCTCAGTCAGAGATTCATGAAGGATCTGACATTTTACTTGATTTATCATTGGCCATCTTCTAGAGCTAGTTCACTGTAAAATGCTCCATTAGCTTAACCAAAAGTGTGAATTTGAAGTGATTTAATTGTAGACATGCAAACACCCTTGTGGAGAGTCTTATTAATATAATCCCAAATAGGTTTAAGCTAAACCAAAATACCTAAATACATTGGCTTAAAAGCCAATTTAAATCAAACCAAAGCACACTTCTGATGACTGCTTTCTTGAATCTTCTGTGCCCTCACCAATTTCTGAAATTTATAAAAATCAATTTCTAAAATATGACAGAAGTGTTATTTTTTATTGCCAACCAAACTGTGTAATCAGTGACTCCATTTTGTTAAACACACATTCTCTGAAGCAGATAGTTAGCTTTTCAAAAGGTGAGAGCTAGTAGATGAACAATATAAACATTCAAGTTGTTTAAGAACGCAGTTTTGGATCTGCATTTCAAGCTTAGAATATTTCAAGGATGATCATCTCTGCAATTTTATAACATCTCAGTGCAGAGATCTGGTGTAGTGGAATTGCACTGGGATTTGAAATGCTCCCACTGTTTGCCAGAGTTTTATATTTAGGATTTTGATTTGTATCTTTATAAGGGCTAAATGTTTTCAGACGTTGAGCTGTCCATAGGTTGTGGTTTTGTACAGGCTCATCTCTAGAGGACAGGCATTCATGAGGTAGAAGTTGGAGATGTGTTAAAAAAACTCAACAACTTATTATATGGATAGACATAAAAATGTACTGATATCAAATGACAGCAATATAAGCTGGTATAATGCAAGTGTATGATGTCTGCGTGATTCCATAACCATTACAAATTTAACAAAGCCACTCTAACTTTAATGCCTGGTCATCACTGGGATGGTTCACTTAGTGTCTGTCAGTAAAGGAGCATGCAGATATTACAATGTAGATGATAACCTATGCTCCTGAGCAGCAGCAGCTCCCCTACCCTCAAGGAACCCCTTAGAAAATGCCCACTTTTAGCTTTCACTCATTTCTTGCCTACAGAAAAACAACAGAGCAATTCTTTTGCAGCAAAGAACCCAGAAAGATCACAATAGGTCAGAATGCTTTTAATGCTACGCATTCATATTTGAAATCTCTGCGTTTATCTTTTGAATCATATGTAGGTGTTTGTACATCTACCAACATTATGATTGCATAGCATCATGCAGCACCCTTAACGGATGTCATGTCACCCATGGTGCTACAGCACTCCAGCTGAGAATCACTGGACTAGAACGTATGTTTGTCTGTACTCATAGCTGTGTTATTTTAGTGCCATATCTTCTGCTCAGTTTTCTCTGTGAATCAGATGATTTGCAAGCACAGCTATCATTACCAAATCATGATTTTGGCAGGAATGGAATTAGATAATTGAGGGACTTTTTGGGGTGAGGGTGATGAGAGTACTGTGGATGTAAAACAGATGCCTAACTACCCTTTCTTTTTCACTGATTCCATGTTAAAAACTTCAGCTGAATCTTTTTTTTAAGGTTTAAACTTTAAAGGTTTTCACGTTCCACCATAGGTTTCATCTTACTAATTTTTTCCCCATTCTTGGTGGATTTTTTTCTGAACACCCTAATCTTGAAGCCATGTGATTATGAGAAACGGCTTTCAAGCTAGTTTAGATATTTTTACATATCAGTGGGTGCATCTACGTGAAATGCTAACTGCGCAGTAGCCCAATAACTCTGCGCAATAGTGTGTTGGGCAAAACCTGTGCTAATACACTACTGCGCAATAGTATTAAGCTACTGTGCAGTTGGTTTCTGTTACTGCGCTTTGATTTAGGGCTTGGTTATCCAAGTACTAAACTTAATGAGCAGTAACTACGGCACATTAATGAATGTGTAGACAAACCCACTGAGAAGAGACTGAGATTCTGACCATCTTGCATGGAGTTTAAAGTACTTGCAAATCTGTTAACTGTACTACTATCTGATGTCCTAGGAGTTCACTGTCACTACACTTTTGTAAAATAAAGAGAAGAGGGGCCTTGTGCATGATTTGGCAAGACAGTCTGTATGTGAAAATGTAGTTCTAAAAGCTCTAATCTCTTTCAGCGTTTGCATAACATTTGTCACCTTGTGTTGTGATTTTAAAACTACCAACCACAGACTCATCAACAAAGAAAAAAGAAACAGTATTTTAATGTATCAACTTCACTGATATTTCAGGCTTATCATATAACTTGAATAACTATTTTTTGAAGTTCATTGGGATCATCTTTGTACACAGCTTAGTGAGGCCTTTATAAATAAAACAGTCTAAGATCCACTGATGGCTGGTCCTAGAGAAATGCAATTTATTTCTTTACCAAGCTGCAGTCTGCCTTAGAAACAATAAGCACCTAAATGGAGCTTGTATTTGCCTCCACTGGTACTTGCAGGATTATGGATCTCAAAGGTGGAAAAGACTAATTATATCACATTGTTCCTGCCTCTTTGGGAACGCACAAACTTGGACTCAAAATATTCTTGGACTCTAATTATTATGCACATACATATAAATGCCATGTTTCTCTCATATATGCCAATTTTTGAAAAATCATATAGTGACATTAAATAATAGCAGTGCTTTTCTTCTGTGGGAAGATGGGTCTCTGAACATCAGTGATAGACATTTGCATCATAGTTGCGCTATGTCATGGCAGTAAAATTCTGTGACAAATGCAAACATATAAATTCCCACATACCCCTTCCACCTGCGAATATGCCACTTCTTTTTATTAGACTATTCCATGACCTGATAAACTGTTGAAAACATTTCTTTTATAGTTAAATTAAAGTTTGCTTATTATGTTAAATGATTTGACAGGATTCTGTTTTAAAAGTATCCAGCATCCTTTTCTTCTCTAAAAGAAAATCAGTATCTTCCTTTTGGAAAGGACTTTGCTAAATTATTCTATACTGGGGAATGCTTGTTTCTTTTTTAATACCCTCTTTTTCATACAATGGTCTAATATGTGTATTGAAACATTTGTAGATCAGTGCTTTGGGAGTGCACACTACAACCCCAGTCTTTCATAAATATAAATAAAAGTCTCTACTATTTGAGCTAAAGCAAATCTTTTCCCTCATTACTGGAAAAAAGTGTCTTATCCTGTCTGAAACTGTGGGCCAGCTTCAAAGGGCAGATACAATATATACATGTATAGGTAGATAATATCTGAAAGAGGGTCACATAGTTTGGATTGGTAAGAAATAATGATGGAGTTGTCATGGAGCCATTCTTTAATACATAAAAATAATGTATGAATAATCTGAAGCTCTATTGTTTAGGACATTAGTAGAGTGTGATCACTATAGTAATTAAAAAAAAAAGAATGAAAAAACCCCATAAATATAACAGAGATTATCCAAAAACAGATCTTTAATCTTTTCTTATTTTCTTAAAAGTGGGCAATATGCGATGTGGCATTAATAGTGACAACGCGTTAGTGAAAGTACTTCTTGAAAAAAAATCTAGTCTTTGTTTATGAGAGCGTGAAACTGTTGAAAAGAAACTGCTACTTTCACACTGTCATATACAAAACTCACGATGTGCCTATCAGTGAAGTGTAAAGAAAGTCTCAATTGTTCATCCAAGAAAAATAGCACATGGTTTCTGGTATAAGTCGCTCTGGGTTTAACTCTTTTATGGTTTCACATCAATCTGTGATACTCAAACTAGTAAAGATGGTATAATAGGAAGATGAAAGTCCTGATACGTGTTTCTAGAAAACTTCAGAACTCTCTTCAACAAATGGCTTTAGATTGTTCAAGAAATGTTTTAGAAGTAATTTGAACATATTTTGAAGAGTTTTTTTTACTAAGAAGTCAGAAAAACATTTTGCAAATAGGTATACATATAGTATGTGTACAAAAAAAGAATAGCTGATTGATAGTCTGAACTTAAAGCTCCATGTGCTCTCATAGCCATAGATAAAGATTCTGCCAGTTGATCAATCATTCAATTAATGTAATTGTGAGACCGGAAGTGTTATATCCTCTGAGTGTCTCCCAGTGGCAGAACGCTCAGGCCCCCCTAGATTTCTTCTAGAGTTACCCTGCAATCTTTGATTCCATTCTGGTCTTAGCTTCACGGATGCCAGACTAAAGTTATTTCATTCATTTTGAGAGAATAAGCAAGGTGATTTACATCACTTTGCTGTTCCCTATTCTTGGGTAAAATATTTTCTCTACCATGAGTTTGTCCAAAAATCCAGTTTTACCATAGAGACTTTCTATTTATTTTAATTGACTTTGGACCTGACTCTCTCTAGCCCCTGACTCAGCAGGGTGTTTATGCGCTTTTGTAACTTTGTTTCTATGGAGCTACTCATATCCTTAAAGTTGGAGATATGATGAAAGTTGTATATGTGTGTAAGCACACAGTTTAAATGGGTCTTTAATCTCTATATTTTCATTTATATCCACTACCTACACCTAATCCTTTTAAACTTTTTCTTTGTGGAAATATACCCCCTCCCTTTTTTCTACACTGCAGATCTCTCCTTCATATCCTCTACTTCAACCACAGAGGAAAATTCATCAGTGGCCTGATAAAGCATCTACTGAGTTAAATAGAAAGAGTCTCAGTCACTTTCTTGGGAGTTGAACAACGTACAGATACGTAGAGATCTTTGTTATTAGTAAAAGATCTGCAATGTAGAGAGAACATCTTTCAGGATGTGTGCATATTTCTCTATGTTTTTTACCTGTCTCTCTCTCTGGATCATGGCATCTTCCCATATTCCAGAACTCTGACAAAAAATTGTCAGCTTGTGATACATACATACATATATACATACATACATACGTACACACCCCACCCCCTCCCAGACACTCACTCCCATGTACGTATGTTCATACATACGTACGTACATACACACACACACGCACACACGTACACACACACACACGCATACACACACACACACAGGACAGATAGAGTTGCACCTTAGGCTAATCTATCCTGCCTTCAGTCAAAAGTTTCTTGGAGTTACTACTGCTCCTAATAGTAGCAATGGTAGAAGTCCTAGCATTGGTAGGGCTGTGGCAGCTGCTACCTTTTAAACAATCTTTTGTGTAGGCCTACACTTCTTTGCTAGTTTCTTTACTATATGAAGTAATAGGAAAACCTTATACAATTGAAGCTTATGCTTTGATAACTTCCTTATTCCCCACCCCTACCCCCAGTGTTGCAAAGGGAAGAGAATATAAAGGACAGAAGGAGTGGTGGGTGGAGTTCAAACTGGGAGACTTGGCAGGTAAGACTTGGGGCGTGTTGCGTAGGCCCAGATTCTATTCCACCTGTTAGGTATGTAAGTGGAATTAGGCACTTAAGTGTGATCTTATTCTATCCTGCAAGTCCCTGGGAAACAGTTAAGGCAGAAGATGGGTGGGTTTCCTCTTCTTCATTGGATCTTCCTCTTCTCTCCATCTTAAGGTTGGGATGATAGTGTATTACAAAATTAGATGCATTAGTGGGGTTTTCAGGACTTGAAGAGTGTGGAATGGAATCACAATTAAGTGCGTAAGTCCAGTTAGACACCTAATAGGTAGAATATAATTTGGCTATTAGCATGTCTGTTGCTCTGTTCCTCATCTATGAAACAGATAATAAAATGTTCCTAACTCACAGTGGTGTTGTGAGAGTATATGCAGTAAAAAAACTGAGGCAGCTCTGTGACTACAGTAAAGGGGGCTTAAGGTAGGTAAGTAGATAGAATGTTCTTGCCTAGAGTGACTAAGCTGCATAGTTCAAGTGTCTTACCTGGGTTGTGTGAACAGTTGGCTTGTTTACATTTTGTTTTTTTAATAAGTTCTCTGTGTCATACCTGCCCATAACTCATCTAATTTCCTTATTTGATCTTTCCCCTTCTTATTTCCTGTTCCACATGATTTTTAACTAACATGCAGGTGAAAAATTCCTAGAGTCAAGATACAGCACATATTTATACACACAGAGAGAACCTACTTTAAAAAAATAATAAGATTGCAAAGTCAAGATGTAGACAATGCCAGAATGAAAACCAGTTTTGCAATTATGATCCACGATTTTTCAGAGATTTATACTTTGTCTTGGGTGGTTTTTCACATGGGTAACAAAAGCCTTCTTGACACAAAGGTAACCTACCCCATCTGCCAGATTTCATGGACCTCCTCCGAAACATGGGGGTTCTGAAGTTTTTCAGAGAAAAGTCTCAAGAATTTTTTAACACAGGCATAACAATTTAATTTTCCCTAGGCTGTTTCTGGGAAAGCTGTTTTGACTGAAATCTTCAGAAAAAATTCAGACATCCAGGATGTAAAATTACTTCCTGGATGGTTAAAGGTGGGAAAACTATACATAATTGAAAGCAAGTCTTCTAACTGGACATGCGGTGCAACCGTAATAATCGGAGGAACTACAAAGCCAGCCTAACATATAAAATAGGCTTCTATTCTTTCTCAGTCCATACCAAACAATGCAATTCATAGTTAACCCTAGATCACTTATATCTGTGGGATTCACAACAAAACTAGTTTGCAGTGGCTTATCTGGTTTAAAAAACAGTGAGTGCATCTACACGTTCATTAATGCACCTTAGATGCTGCACATTTAGTTTAGTCCTTGCTTCATAAAGCACTAATTAAATGGACAGTAACTAGAGTTACTGTGCAGTAGTGCCAGAGCACAGTAGTGCCAGAGTACAGTTTTGTGAGGCTTACTGCTCATTAGCCTAATAAGACTGTGCAGTAGCATATTAGCACCGTTTTTAACCACCCCACTACTGCGCAATGTTACTAGGCTAAGGTGCATCATTGTGTAGACGCACCCACTATCACTTTTATAAGAGAGGCACAAAGTCTTGGTTTCGGAGACAGCTGCCATGGGTACTGATATACTGTCTTCTCATGGCATGCTGTGACAATAAGAGTTCCCAGTTGTTTTCTTCCTATTAAATTCTGGAAGTGATTTCAGTATTCAGTAACCCATGAGGTGCAGGCATCTCCAAATTAATATTGCCACATTTAGAAAGCCCTGCTGTGTCCTCCTGTTGTGTTTTATGCAACGTATCAGCTATACACTCTTTAAGCCAATGACTGCTGTCGTCTGGTTACTTGTCTATGCCATGTCTTTCACACTGGTGCTCTAATTTTTTTTTTCTGAGTTTCTAAAAACAATCATAATGCAAATAATATGTAACACCCATGCCTGAGCATTTGCAGGCATGTAAAGTGGTTGGTTCCATCCCAAAGGTCCAGGGAATTTCTTTCTTGACAGAAGATGAATAATATGCTAATCAAGAATAGTTTTTGTCAATAACAATTATAATGAAACCCATCAGTATAAATAATATAAAATATTAATTTGCCCCAAATTAAGTCACTGTGCAACTGTAGAAACTTTAACTTTAATGGTGTATACACAGTAACCGTGTATTCAAAGACTTTAGTTTTCATAGGCAACCTAACACAAGCTATATATCTATATTTAGCTTGCAAATGATTACCAGGAATCATTTGCATTAGGATTTAGCATGTAGTTCTTGCTGACAGTTTATATCAGCTTGTAAAAAACGAATATAATACACTATTTAGTCTAACTACATATGTTGGATCATGTTTTTGGAATCCCAGCTGAGTTTCTATGAACTTTTATAGCATTTAGAACAACTGATTGTTCAAGTATCTCAAGGTGCAGATAACTCTTGATCTCAAGTCCTCTGTTTTTACAGACTTTCATTAGAATAGGTTTCAAGCTCAGATTTTATATTTAGGTTTTCATAAATCTACTCTTCCATGAATTTAATGTTATCAATACTGCTTCTTTATGATCGCTATTGTGTTTTAATAATTATCATATCATATTTATACTAACATTATCCCTGGTTAGGATTGGGCCCTGTGTGCACAATACAAATACATAGAAGCACAGCCTGTGCTGCCAAACATTTACAGTCTAAGCAAAGGCAAATTATATACAAGCGATGTGGGAAGAATGCAGAAGGATACTGTAAAGTGTACTATTTATATATTCTTAGTGTTAAAAAGAGATGATAGTTTTATTTTAAATGACAAAAGTATGTGTTCACTCTGTAAAGAATTTAAACTGTGTGTGCCTAAAATTAGCTATATTTCAGTTTTATCAGCAAGAGAGAAGGGGAAAGGATCATTCCTCCCCATCAGTATAATCAGGAGAGTTATCCTGAAGTCATTAAAATCAGATTTTTCATCCTTTTCCCCCAGAAAAGTATAAATTTCATAACTTTTCTGCCCTTTCTCATTTTGTGACTGAATTGATTAAAATAGCATTAGTATTGACCAGGTACTGTCAGACAAGCATCCTCCATTCTGACACATTTTAAACCTGGTTTTAAAATTCAGCTCCTTTTCTAGTCCTGGAATGCTCTGAGCTGTGGTTTTTGTGATATGGACAAAAAAGTACATCGATTTTGGTTTTTAATTTTCATTTGTTAAATAATTATATCTATAGATGAATTCTCACAATATCTCGTCTCACCATTGCCTGCTGCAAATATGTGTTCTGTCATCTTGAGAATTTAGGTAAAAATTGAGTGTGGTAGTGGTGGGAAGTGGGTTGGGAGGAATTGCTCTCATTATATTACTTCCCCTTCAGTGAGGTCTCAAAGTGAAAGCAACTGCTAAACTGGTAATCGGCAAACTCTCAAATTTGCATGTATTTCTATGTGTGTGGGTATGAGAGGAAGGAAGCCCCCATTCTTGCACATAGTTCATTTTCTGTATCATCCTGAATATCTAGATCTGAGTTTCATTTGCATGCATGCCTTCAATTTTATTGTGTTTTTTATTTGTTTCTGTAAGAATCCATGAGGGAATGAAACTTCTGTGTCATGCATGGGTAGAGTAAGTAGGTCGGTACCTTGGTTCTTCATGGAGAAGGCATGCTTTCTTTGTGGCAGACAGGAATGACCCTACAACATCTTCTTTTCAATATTGCGGTACTTTTTCCAGGGTGATTATGTTAGGGTGATGACCATTGTGCCTTTGTGGACTCCTGTTGCAGGAACCACCACATGATATGGAAGACTGAAATTGGTCTGAGGTCATTCAAGAGTTTTAGGGGTAGGTTCTCTACCTTGCACCTTTCATTTTGCATTACCCCAACTATTGTCTAGCTAGAGAATGGCCCCTTGGAGACTGGCTAGATGATGCAGGTTAGAGCAATCCTCAGACTTCTCCAATATATGCGTGAGAGTAGGACCAAGCAGCGTTTCACAAACTTGTTCTTAGCACAGTTTGCATTCTTTTTGATCACAAGGAGGTTTCACTTCAGCAAAATCAGTGCATCCATTCCCATCTATAGAGTAGAATAGACAACTACTCCAGTGTTGGATAGTTTGAAAACAGTATAATGTGCAACAGTGAAAAGTCATTGAGGCAAGATGGAGACACTGTTGGATGGGAGAGAAATGGCATAAAGCTAAGACTAAGTATTCTCAGTCTTTTTAGACTGCATTTCTGTTGCTGACAGCATCATCTCAGGTTAGGAATATTAGTGAGCCAAGTTTTGTACAATCCACAATTGGTTTCCCACTTTGAAGCTGAACTCAGATTGTAAATTATCATCTTCCTACCAGCAAACCTTTGCCTACTTTTCTGGATGATCCTTCACATTATTAATTGCATTACTGATGTTTTTACAGAATAACCACCAGGTCAGTTCTGAAGATCAGCGACTTCCTGATGCTGCCCCATCACAAATGTGTGATGTCTGAAACACCTTCCTGTATTTTTAACCTGGTTTTTGCACATGGATAGTCTTGTTGGGTGGAGCAGATTTTGTCTGAAAACTAAATAATGGAAGTAACCATTTCAGTCACCTCAAGCATTTTATTCATAATTCCTTGAGGAAATTCTAGCATAGTCTAGACTTTTTCCTGTCCTTGTCTACTGGATCAAGAATTCTAACCAATCTTTGAATCATTGGTCAAACAACACTATAGTTTGGCCTTTGGGCAAACAGACCTGGATTTACCTATATGTTGAGCAGGTGTACCTTTCTTTGCTTTTCCAGCTGGAAAGTGGTGCACTGACTTCTTTTACTGATTTCCCCACTTATTTGAGATAAGCTATATAGGGATTTCTTGTGAAATGAGAGTTGTGGTGAGGTGGGCTTCCCTCGCTAGCCGTAGCTAGCTCCCCACCTGCCTCTGGGCACGCTGCCTGCCTGATTCATCCGCCATGCCTTGTTGGTAATTAATGAAAATTGTTAACCAAGGCAGGAGGCTGCCCATTGTTGCACCCCAATATTAGGAGGTATCCACGGCTCCGTACCACCCCTACACTGCGGCCCAAGCCTTGCAGATGGCATCTCAGGCAATTTGTTAGACCCTCACCTTCACATATTAGCTGTGGCCCCCAACCATGGGGACCTTCGGCTTCTGTAAGCCCTGGCCCCATCTCAGGCCCAGTCAGGACCCTGAGCTCCCTCATTCATTGTGGGCGCCTCTTGTGGTGGGCCCCTGGCTCTTTTGACCCTTAGTTTCTGGCTCCAGCATTGACCAGTCCAGACCCTCAGCAGGGTCTTCACCTCCTGCCTGCATTTTCTGGAGTGGGGTTCCCCATTCCCAGCTCAGGTACTCTGGGGAGCATGCCTGGCCCTGCACATTCTCTCCCCAGTTGGCTTGGGTGCTCCCCGAAGCTTGGCCTCTACTCCTTTCTTTGATCTCATTCCCCTCGCTCACACCACAACTGGGTCTCCAGGGTCTCTCACTCCCCCCCCGGAGCAGCAGGTCATCGTGCTCGGCCTTAGATATTACTATCTACCCACCAGAAGGTGAGGGCTGGGGTTAAGGCGCCCCTACCTGCCTTTTACCAGGGTGATCACTAGCTTGGCATTTCCTGGGGGCTCCTGCACCACTGGGAACCCCACCAGGCCACCCACTCCCAGAAGGGTGCAGTTTTAGGTCATGCCCAGGACCGGGAGCTTCCTAATCACCTCCTACAGCTTCTGCCCTTACCTCCAGGATGATGCCAGCAGCCAAGCAGTGTTGCTGCTTCCTCTGCTAGCAGGGAACTGATCTGGTTATAAAGGCAGCCAAGGATTTAAAATGTCTGCCACAATCCGGCATCTAATGGCAGCTGGGCTCAGGCCCTTAAAGTGGCAGGCACCTACAGGAGTATATTAGAAAGGAGGGGTCATGAGTTGTATCTTATCTACCTACTGGCACCACACACATTTAGGAATGGTATTATAGTCTAAATCTGAAACTGTTCCACTTGTGCACTTAGGTAATTGAGGAACTGGGTGGCAAACACAGACTGTAAAATTCTAGGTCAGGAAGTCTCTAAGTAGTACACTTCTGAGCTATTTTTTAGAGGTAATAAGCAGGCACAACTCTTACTAAATTTGATGTGGGTTGTGAACCCTCCAGTAGGTCTGAAAATTGCCCTATTAAAAATAGTGAAAATTTTTCACAATTTTTTTTGGGAATGTTCATGAAATTAAATTAAGTAGATTTTCAAAGAGTCATTCACTTCTATGAGGTTGTTAATCCTCAACTGGGACATTTATTTATGTGAAGGACATAGCTTTCCTTCACCTCTCTGCCTTTATATGGCTTTGGCATCTTTGTCATGGACATTCTTGTGTTTTCCTTTCTGAAAGGAGTAAGCACTAAGCAGGCTATTTAATGGAGCAAACCAGTTGCATTTTAAAAAATGAAACAGCCGCTATGTAGCTCTTAAGCATAAGATATAACATTGATATGAAAATTCATATTTTTATTCCAGCTGAGTTTCTTTTTTCTGAAAGATATTAAACATAGATCAATGCAACTAAGAAAGAGAGAACATATTTTTTACATTAATGATCTGGTAAACATCAGTGACGAAGAAGAATTTGACACTCTTGTTCCTGCATACTGAATAAGGATTAAACCAAGGGTTTTAACATTTGTCGCTGATACAGGTGTTTGGCACAGTTACTGTACATCCTCTCAGGAAGGAGAACTTCAGTTTGTAGCATTGCTGCTTCATGGATCAAAGTACACTTTGAGTGTGGTTTCCCTTGGGGGAAACAAGATCTACCAGAAAGTTATCTGGATGACTTCTGCTGGTTATCTGCCACACAAACTCACCACAGAGTAGCTTACAGTTATAATACTGTTTCCTGATATGGTATATGGAATGTCAGGTGCTAGCATGGGCTCATTTATTCAAAGCTGAGATAGAGAAAGACAGAGGGAATAGGGAAGACTATTGAGCAAGATAATTCCCAGTCGGAAAGCTTAGCCAAAATGAAGCCCAATAAAAGGGATTTCAAGTATTTTTTTATTGTAAGCACAATTATAAGCTTTCCAGTTTAAATCTGACCCATCATAGTGAAATGCTGTCACCAGTATCATTAGCAAGTAAAGTGTTGATAACATAGTCAAATGCACAGCAGAGTTCTGGCTCTTAAGTGTCTGGACTGACTCCCAATATTAGGAATAGGAGTCAAACTGCCATCACTTCTCCTGTGCTAACAGACGCCCCACCATTAGCAGTCTGAAGGCAATTTTAATAAAAAACGTAGCCCTGCTGAGCTGGTCTCGAAAGATAAATAAGCAATGTAGAAAAGAAGCTTTTGTTTAAAAGTAATTATTTAAACTATGCATTACAGGTAATTTTCCTTTACCAGTAAAGCAAATGCTATCAGAATTTCAATAATGGTTTTGTGTTACTTATCTAGATAACATGATATTGTCATTTCCAGGAGCTTAAAATGCTGTTTTATTTTCATTTATGTCAAAAATAAGGGTAAATGGGATCTGAATATACCTTTAAACATGGTTTCTGCATTACCTATTTTTGTGAGCAGTGATTTATTTTGTAGCAATTTTTATAGTAATATAACAATACAATTATAATATAACAATCTAGTTTCATAAAATGCAGAATTGATTTATGAATCCAGCTTAAAACAGTGGGGCAAAGTGTCTTTCTATTTTCCTTTTTTTTTGTAAACACTCCACATTTCAGCATTAATAAAAAAGCTCTTCTTTAAAGAGATCTGTCAATAGCAAACAAAAATAGTGTGGGGACTTTAAAGAGTAGGTATAACTATAGCCAAACAGTCAATGTCTCTGCTAGAGATGTATCTGAGAAAAAGCTGAGGTGTCACTAAATACAAATTCAGCCTTTATTTCCCTTTTGTGGCCTCAATACTGCCCATACAGTGCACAACTCCCAAATGATCACAAGTGGTTTATTTTAAGGAACTTAAAATACTGAATTGAGAAAACAAAAAATAAGTACAAAGCTTTCTTTCCTTCAAGTTCCCTTTTTTGTTTAATCAGATCTTTAACTAAGGAATGGGCATTTTTATAATTATTCATATCTCTACCTTGGGAAGATTGAAAAGGCTTAGATTTTTAGCTTTGAATTTGTTTCCTACCTTGAAAGACATGAAAGTCAGTTATAGAACTTTGATAGGAGAAGCAGCGTAGATTGGTGTTGTGTAGCAGGGAGCTAGGAGCTATGGTTCCTGTGTCCTGTTGCTGGACAGAGGGGATAAAGTTGTGTTTCAAATGAGTCAAAGGCACCATTGGAATAGAACAAAAAACCTGGAGTTAGGCATCTAGTCTTCCTATACAATGCATTAGGTGCCTCAGAAGAGAGACACAGAAAATGGGCAGGCAGACCAGAGCTGTCAGGAATTAAGAAATGCTAAGCATTGCATTATATCTTTTGCACTCTATCTGGAGCTGAAATGGTGGACTTGGGGCTGCCTTGGAGGTGTCTCCAGCTACTCAGGATCAGAGCCTATAGTCCAGGCCATGGGTGCCTACAAGTATTCTTTGAAAGAGCAGAGCAGGACTTAGGACTCTGTGTTTGTATTTAAAACACATTAGTGCTTTGTGCACTCCCCCAAGAAATAGTCAATCTGGGTTCTAGGCCTGCAGTTCGAGGGGGTTCAAACCCTCATCTCTCACCTCCAGAAGAATTCCTTAGGTGCCAGGATACAGGCAATGCTGAGATGGGGCACTTTGGTGTTGAAGCTGTGCACAAAGGAATGTATGATTCATTGGACCAGAGAGAAAGCAAGCAGAAAGGGAGCATGACTTTGTAGCCTATGGGTTAGGGCACCTGTCTGTGAGGGGAAATCCGAGTTCCTAGGCCTTTTCTTTCAGAATTATATCTGATTTTTATTCAGTGATTGATCAAATTGCATAAATAGTGTTTGGTATGTGGACAGCAACCTGAGACTTCCTCCTCTGAGGTAAGTAGTATAGCCACTAGGCTACACAGTCATATGCCTTCTTGTTTGCATTCTGTCTAACCTAATGAATCTTTTTGTGCAGTGACACAGCTTCAGCAAGAGCAGTGGAAAGTGTCACCTCTCCCAATACACTGCAAAATCAAGCCTGTATCTTATTAGTTAGGCCATGCTCTAAAAGTAGAAACTCTGGTTTCGAATCCCTTAGGTTGAGGAGGGGTTTTTAACCCAGGTTTACCACTTCCTGGGCAAGTGTTCTAATTCACTACATTATTCAAAAGGTGTGCACCACTATCACTTCCTCTTCTTCCTCCTCTTCTTCTAAACATGTTTGAAATGGAGAGCAATTACAGCTGCATTTTGTGAAGGGCCTGATCCTGTCAGTGTGCATTAGTCATATCCTGAGAACTGGTACTGAACTGGCCCCTCAGGGGTGTTTGGCACTGCATCACATACTTCACTAGTAGCCAGAGATTCCCTGTGCAGGCTCAGACAGTTGTGGACATCTAGAGAAGCATAACTGTTGATACCTAGGAAACTTTTTCAGGTTGAATGGAGAGTAGCCTGTTGAGTTTTAGAATATACTATGATGAGTATGCAAACTGTTTCTTGTACCCAATTTAAATTGGTCAGACATAGTTTAGGTTTCTCTCAATGGCACTGCATTGTGTCATATGGACCTAGCCTCAGGCATTTCTTCTGAATGGGGTTTTCTGGATTGCAGTTTTCAATTTAGGTACTTAATACCTACCAAAATCTTGTTTCAAGTGCTTAAGTTTTTTTGGATCTGATCCTTAATTTTTCAGTACCTCAGTTTCTAGTCTGTAAAAATGGGGATTACAGCACTTGCCCAATATTGTAACTTATAGGAGGCAACTGAGACAACAGCTGCAGATCCCATTTTGGAGGGAGACGAGGGATGCAAAAATATCTGCCGCCCAGCTACTGCCTACCTATACCTCCACAAGCAATGCAGCAGCCAGGCCTGCCCTGTACACTGCTGCTGTCTGGCCACAAAGACTAAATACAGACAGTCAAAAAGCCTGAGTGTGAATCAATTCAGTCTAAACTGTGTAGATTGAACCAAGAAGCAAGTGAATAGACATTCACCTTTGATTCTGGAAATTTAGCCACATGCCTGAAGTGGCTCAGGCTTGAAGCTGGGGATACCAGAACAAGCCCTCCCTTTCCTTTGGCAGTGGCCAGAAGGCAGGATGGAGGGAAGGGACTGGGGTTTAAACCCCCACTCCTGCCCATATGGGACCCCAGCTGGGATCTGTTTGGCAGGGGTGCATCAGGGTTGGCCCCAACCATCTGCTGCCTAGCCAGAGCACTATCACTGCTCCAGCTGACTGAGAAGGGGGTGGGAAACAGTACATTCCAACCCAGGGCTGCAAAGCATCCTGGGATGTTTGGGGACTGTAAATTAACTTGAACCAGGAAGGGGTTTGGGACAGCTTTTTATAAACTGGTTTGACATAAATCAGTTAAATCTGCTGTTACATTCAACTCGGTTTATCTTAAACCAGTTTTGGGCATTTTGAAAGTGGTTTATGTGCAGTGACCACCTGTTCTGTTACAGGTTTAAACGAATTTCTGATCCCTTAAACTGTTTCAGTGTCACTTCCATCCTTAGCCAAAGCTGATCTGTTATACATTTGCCCTAGCTGACTTCATAGAGGTGGTGTATGGTAAATGCCATAAAGACTGTGAGGCGCTCAGATACCGTATTGACTGGGGAAGTCATATGAATCCATAAATAGATAATAACTCAAAAAGACTTTAAAAAAGAATGGCATGATAACACATACCCGTCTCACAGAAGCATCATGAGGCTTAAGCACTGTGGTAAAAGTGCAAAATATGCATAAAGATATGCATTAGAAATACATCTGCAGAGTCTCCCTATGCTTGATGATAGGTATTTGTGCCTGAAAGCTTGCAAAGAACTTTTCCAGCTATTTCGTTGGTTTATTAAAAGATACCACATCTACCCAAAGAACCTTGTCTGCTTGCACCCATAATTTTAGTTGTTCAAATTCTCAACCTGATCTGTGAAAAGTTCAGGTTTTTTTATTCAGTCTTTCAGAAGTTTGATCTATTTTCAAGTGATATTGATCCTGTATTTATTTTCCTTCTGCCCTCCTTTTTCAAATGAGATCACCCTTCTGCCCTAAAGACACTTCCTGGGTAGGTGTTCCAGCTACTGGCACTTGAGCTACTGCTGCAAGGTGTGACCCTTAATGCCTGATGAGCCAGAGAACTTTGTTAATACCAGGGTAGCATAGTTATTTGGAACTGGCAAGCGGAAATTAAACTGCCATCATTTGGCTGCAGTAAGAGCTCAAGTTTTGTCTCCAGCAAGAGACAGGAGCCAAGGTACTGTCTCCCATTTTCTAATTTTAGTGGAACCATTGGCACTGATCTTACCTAGACAGACTACTGTTATTTCTGCCCAGTGCAATCTGCTGCAGCAGGTTCTTTTCCAAGTTACTCAACTCAATTTCTTTTTTGCTTTTAGGAAATTATATCTGGAGGGAGTTGGACTTGGGAAGGGAATCCCTAACTTATTTTTGGAAGAAGAGTTGTAGAAGTTCAGATAATATTTTAAATAGTAAAACATAATCTTATGAAAACTATCTAAAACACAAGACTTGTTTTAATAGCATTAGTGGTTTAGAATAGCTGGTTTCCACAGCCCCTCGTGACAAGATGTAAAGATGCTCTGGTAAGGAAAGATTTCTGACTATTATATGGGTGATCTGGGTGGAGTTCTACAGTGTAAGGGGAAGCTGGGGTAAAGCAAGGCCAGCAGAGGGGGAAGGGTGTGCCTTCTCATCCAGCTGAAGCTAGAAAGCTCGTAGGTAGTTATTACCCATCAACTTAACTCAGGTTGTTCTGGTTCTGACTTTTGTTTTTGGAAGTCCATCAAGCCCTGAGAGAGAGGATGTGAAGAGACCTGTAACTGGGACTTTATTTTCTCTCACTGGCTGGCAAGTCTGCAGTACAGTACATTTCTTGTGGACAGCCCCTTGTGTCCCTGATTTACTCAGAGGAGCTTAGCATTGCCAGAGAAGTCCACGTACACTAAGCTTCTGGAAGGGTCCAGGCCAAAGCTGTGTTCCTTTTACTCAGTACTTCACGTAGGATTTTCAGCCACTAATCTCAAACTGTTATGCAAAGGTAAATAAAAACTAGAGTATCCCCTCTCCATGTGGGGAACCTAGAGTGCAGAAAATTAGTGATCGGTGCAAAGCTGCAGAGGGTGTCAGTGGCAGAGCTGATAAAAGATCATTAAACCAGGACTCCTGTTTCCTTGTCCAACATGCCATCCATGAGAACCATGCCAGGACTGCTTGACCTGGCCTTTGTGATGAAGCTGAGCCAGGTGTGGAAGTGGAGCTTTGATTTAATTTTACTGACACCTTTTATGTTTCACAGCTGCAAAGATCTCTACAGCAATTTAAAAACAAACAAACAAACCAAAAAACCTGTACACTATATTGGTGTCTAATTTTTAAATGTTTGAGCTTGCTTGTCTGGAATAGACTGACAATATTTTTTCTTAAAGGAAGTAATTTATAGTGGTTTTATAATAGGACACTTCTACATTTAAATGAAAAAATGACACACCCTCTATAACTTCTTCCAAGTTGAACAGTAAATGATCTCAATTATATATATAGTACCTCTATAAGGAGTCTTTGTGCAATGAATAATGTAGGTGCTCTTGCATATTATACCATACGCATATACACAAACATGTGTGCATGCATGCACACACACATGCACACTGTTTATGATGTACATTACCGATTACACTGTTATTTAGATTCAGTTTTCATTACAGTGCTTCACAGTTATAATAGTACAATGCAGGAATACAAATGACAAACACAGTACAAATCTGTTCTAGGCATTACATAAAGAACAATCAGGGGTATCTTTTTGCCAGATGCCTTTGGCATAATAAAGAAAAAGAAATCTGGCTTGGAACAGACAACATAGAAGAGTTGATGCTTACCATATATTTCAAAGGTCATTTTCTCTGTGTCCACTACAAGGAAAGTTTGCTTCAAGCACATCTTGTTTGGTGGAGGATACGTTCTACAAATTTGGGGGAGCAGAGGGGGGCTGTAGTTTTTATCTATAATTGTGAATGTGTTTAGCCACGGGAGGCCATCAATCAGTAATAGCTAAGGCCCAGTAGGATTATTTCTTTAAGTGGCCAATTTCCGTCCCCCCCCCACCTTCACTCCCAATCAAGGACAGCTGAAAGGTCATGATTAAAACAGTGATTTCTCTTAAACTGTAAGTAACAGTTAGTGACTGTTTTTCACCAAGATGTCAAAACTGTATTTTATCTTGGGGGAGAGAGAAAAAAAGAAAATTATAAGTTCTTGAAAATGTTGGCAATTTTTCAAATGGCTGTGTTGAAATTTATTTTAATTATTGTACTTGTGTCAGTTCCTAGCAGGGGTAAAAAGGGGAAAATAATTCAGTACAGTATTATGCAGCTACGGATTAAACAATTAATAGTGAGCCACTGTATCCTATTAGTATATTTGAATTCATTATTTCAACAATTTGGTTTATGAGGCAGTGACTAGTAGATTTAACCATTTATTTTCTAGTTTAACCAGAAAAAAAGTGTGATTGTCCTGGTACAATACAGCTCAATGCTTTTTAGAATAAACCCAAGTCTTTTAGAATCTGCCCGCAAGATATTGTCTTTAGATGCTCAAATAATATGGAAAACAATTTACTTTTTTTTCCTTCAAATTAAAGCCCAGGATTTTAATCTGCTGGTATTTTGGGGATCAGTTTGTTCATTGTTTGTGAGGATTTGGGTAGCTGCCAGTGTGCTAGAGATGACCATGAACCCAAATGTTTTCCGAAGTTTGAAGATCTCTCTGAGGCCCCTGCCACATGTTACATTTAAGATATGGTTAACCCGTTAATCATGTCTTAAGCTGTGACCCGGCCACGTGTTCAAGTAGTTAATGGCACGTTAAACAAGGAATAAGCCACAAACTTATTCCACAAAAAATGTGTAATAACTTTGTGGCTTGTTCCTATCATGTCACTAATTAAACAAGTGGCCGGGTGTTCCTCTGCGGCCAGGAGCCCCATCAGCTAATGAGCCTCCCAGTGGGAGAGAGGTGACTCATGCGTGAGGTGCCCCCATGGCTGCAATCCCTGTCAGTCATGGGCTCGAAGCCACAGGAGCTTGCTGCTTGCTAGTGCAGAGGGAGCCTGGGATCATGATTATGATCCCTGCGTCTCCTTGTAGCAGCAATAAGATGTGATAAGATCTGATTCTGGATCCCATAATCACGCCTCCAAACATGCATTTGTGGCATGGCAGGAAGCCTGATTGTGTGGGTCACACATCAGATCTGATCATGCCTTTACCTGAACATTTGGCAGGAGCCTCAGAACTATATTCATTTTTCTTTTGAAGATATGTGCCATCCAGAGATCTGAAACAACTCTGTGTAACTTGAGGGCCCAGTCATATAGCATAGTTTGCCCTCTTACAATTTAAGCTCCTTTCCAGCAAACACAATGTCAACATTTTCTTGAAAGAACTATGAATTCAACATTACGGGCCCTGGCACATGCTAGATTTAAGACTCGGTTAAGATGTCAATTGTACCATAAATAGTAACCTGGCCACACATTGAAGCTAATTTATGATATAATAATATAGCAGATGAACAACAAAGATATTCCATAAATAATGTGTAACATCTTTGTGGCTCATTGGTATCATGACTTCAGTTAAACAAGTGGCATGTTGAGGCTGATCGATGACAAATTGCCATTCTCAGCTGAGCTTAGATATCTGGCATGGGGCAGGTCTAGGGTCTGGGACACAGCCATCCCCTACCTCATCAGTGGGATCGGGCAGCATTGGGTCCTGGACTTGGTGCCCCCAACTGATTTCCAGAGACAGATGTGTGGGAGTGCTATGGATTGTGCATCAGGGAGCATCTCCCTGATCACTGTGTCCTGACCCTTCCCTGGGAGCCCCAGCTGCATGCCCACTTCTAAGTTTCTGGGGCTCCCATGGAAACAACAGTTGGCAACTCCACTCCACACCTGCAGGTGCTGCTCCATGGTGTGTGACATGGGCAGCTGGGGAGCCAGGAGCTCCAGGTTCCCAACTGCCTGTGCCCCACACTGGGCATAAGCGGATGGGGAGCTTTCAAGAGTGCTAACTGAGGTGGTTTCCCCATGCTTTTCTGCTGGGGACTTTAAATCCCATGCTTGTCAGATCTGGCCAGGCAGCCTGGTTCAGGGGATTAGAGATTCCCAGTGGGATTTAAAGTTCCCAGTAGAGGAAGCTCTTTGGCACCCCTGCCCCCTGCCCCTCTGCCAGGAGCTTCTAATCCCCTGTGCACAGCCGTTCCAGCAGAGCTCAAGGATGTGGGGTTTTGACACTCAGCTGATTATTGACCTGGCTGGGACAGCCCTGAACTCAAACTGGACCTGGAGCTGATTGTCAGCTCCAGGCCTCAGACATCATTGAGGACTCAAATTGGTTCTCGTACAGTCAATTGATTGTCAGTTGAGGGCAATGATCAGCTGATTGTCAGCCTGGCCCCAGACTTTGCTGGAACTGGTTTGAGTCCCCAGTATGGTCCTTGGGGCTAGCTGACAATCAGCAGGCTGGGCTGGATTTGCAGGCACTTCGCTTTCAACTTGCCATCGTAGGATTAAGTTTGGGATTATGGCATCCCAGGATTAAGCCTGGGATTATGGCATGCCAGTAGCTGCGATTATTGGGATCAGATCCCATTGTACCATTAAAAGAACATGTGCCAGGGGCCTCTTAGTAACAAAATATGTTCCTAAAACTCAGAATCAGTTCTCAAACAGGAGAAAAGGCTACATTTGCAATATCCATTGCAGACAGTCTCTTACATTTCCTCAGTACTATTCATATGTAGTGAGACTGTGGTACTAGTTGGCTTCTTTACTGGCACTGTAATACAAATAAATGATCAGTTCCAATATTAAACACCTATTCCAGGTGCTTTCTAGGAATTTGGGGGAGTTACTTTATGCTTTTTCTTTTTTTTTTTCCATAGGGGAAGCTTAAAGTATAGCTGTGATGGGAAATGTGGTGATAATACCATTCAGAAATGGAAAAGGGTGTTAACCAATTAACTACTGGAGTCAGTGACTTCATTGACATTAAAAGTACTGAATCATGTCTTCTGACACTTAGTTACAGATGTTTAACTTTATGTACATTTGGAGGAAACCCCTTGCCCGGGGGGGGGGGGGCGTTACTCATGTACTTAGAAACATACTTAAGTTCTTTAGTGAATGCATAGCTCTCATGCAGATGCACACTACACCTCAGCCAGCCAGGGCTCAGTGTACCTCAAGATTGTGGACCATAGGTTGCCTACTCTCCTGTTTCTCCATGCCTGAGCAGAGGTTGCTTCCTGGCTGGCTGGTGTACAGGGCACCTCAGGGTGGGGACTACCTACCAGCTAGCCCTGAGCTGAGGCACTCTGTGCCCCAGACAGCCCTCCTTGAAGCACAGGGAGCCCAGCTGGAAGGAGCTGGGCCTGGGCAGTTTGCCCGAAGTGGGACAATTTGTCCCGCAACAAAGTGGACATGCAGGGGTGTGCACAGTGGCACAAACTAGAGGTGAAATTTGTGCTGTATATTTGTGCTCTTGCAAGCACATGATCCCGCTCATCTGGACACAGCCAAATGTCCTCAGGTAATCTAAACAGGCACTCTAGAGTTGAGGTGCAAAATCACAGTTCTACCCTTTTGTATCACTATATAATATACAATTTCTTTGCCAGAGAAGGCATCCTGGTAAAGTTGTAGTCTGAATAAGTTTTATTTTGCTACTTAGACTTTTTTTGCAGTTTCATTTGGACCTGGTATGATTTCTTTCTTGCCCTGACAAATCACATGGGTTTATAGTGTGCATCAGTTCTGGAGGGCACTCTATTTTAGCAGTGGAGAGAGAACTGATATGATGATGATGATGTGTGCATAGTGTACTATAAAACTTGCAGATTCCTCACAAAGCAGGGACCTGTGTCCCTTGTAGAAGTAAGACCTACTTTTCTGCCATTTCCTCTCTTGGTCCTGTGTTGAGCTGCTATAAGTTTTTTGAATTGCAGTGAGAGGCTTCCCAATTTTTATGCAAGCAGATGGGCTGGAAAATATGATGCCACACCCCCTACAAACAACTTTCAATTTTGCTAAGAAAACTGTAGAAGAGACTGTCATTTTTATTTTTGAAAATATGCAAACACTTTTCTGGTAATCAGTTTATATCTAGACCATCAAGCCAGACAGAAACCGAGTGGTGTTTTGAAACGTCAATGGGGCTGTGATACTCAGTGGAAGTAAGACAATTTGTACCAGCTGAGGATCTGTCCCAGAGTGGTTTTATTAATTTTCTACTTCAGAGGTAAGCCACTTAAGTGTGTGTAGACCGGGGATCTGGATTGAGCATGAGTCTGGAGAGGAATATTTTCAGGATTTTAGGAATATCTTCAAAAACTCTGGGCCCTTGAGCATGTAGTAGTTGGGGGTGTCACCAGCTCTTAATGGATGAATGCATCATAGTTTCATAGTTGGTAGGGCCGGAAGGGACCTGAGTAGATCATCAAGTCCGACTCCCTGCCATGGCAAATGACCCCAGCCAGGTGTTCATCCAGCCTCCTTTTAAAGACCCCCAGGGTAGGAGCGATAGAGCAATGGTAGTGTTGCCCAGACAGGCTTTTATTTTCTTTTACCCGTCCATCTCTATGCCTGCCTGGGTTTGGTTAAAGTAGGGCAAATATTATTTTCCTCATTTTTTTCTTTTGTAATAGATTTATTTGTCAGTTTCTTTTCAAATGGTGAAAAGAAATCAAGGGTGTGTAGAAAGGTACAAGTGTGTGTGTGTGGGGGGGGTGGGGATTACCAGCTGGGAAGAGAACCTCAGGTGTTTCCAATTTTCCATTGTACACAGATAGCATGAGCAGTTGGGCAGCAAGACAATCGATCTGAAGAGAAACATGAATGCATATGGTTTTAGGAACACTGGCAGCATGTGTAAAAATACAAACACTAGTTCATTTTAAAGAAATGAAAATAAGTGGGAAGCAGTAGACTTTTCCTTCCCCTTTGCTTCAAGGGAGAAGGAAAAAGGATAATCTGTTTCAAAAAACATTTTTGAAACTGTGTGAAATGATTTATAGAGTAGATGTGCTGTACACAAGATCTTTTATTAGCTATGTTGGCAATGAATTAGGAGCTTATTTGACACAAAAAAAAATGTTAGCACTCCTTTTGCAACCATCCTAGGTTTCCGTGGTGCGGAAGTCAAATGTAAATTCTGTCTGAATTGGGCCCTTATAGAAGCAGTGTTCAAACAACCTGTGAAGAGAAGAGAAACCATTCAGCTTGTAGGCTTGTGCGTGCTTCGGAGTCCTTCGATCATTGCTATAATTCTCTGAAAGCAAGCTAATAAAACTTCCTATTGACTTGCACTCACATGTGCTTTGAGCATTTATTTACAGTCTGCCATCAGTAGATTAAAAATCAATTAAAATCCATAGGAACAGCCAAAGTTACATATTCCTTTTTGCTAGTAAAGATTTTTTGAAAGATTTTACATTAATACTCCCTGCTAAGTATTACTGAAGATAATGAATCAGATTCAGTCAGTCTGTGTGTCTTTAACATTGTGGATAATCTGCTAAGAACTTGCTTGCCCATCATCCTCTGCAGAAGATTGAGAATTTGTGAAAGCCATCAGCTGAGCTGAAGGTGTTGAAAGCTGTCTGAAACAGTGGTAATTAATGCTGTAAAAACTGGGAAAACAACAATCTTAATAACAATAGAATAAGTTAAATTTTAGACAGTATTTAAAATTAAATCCAATGTTTGCAAATCTATTAAAACAGAGAGTCTTTGGTTTGCATTAAGAATTTCTTTCAATAATTTAACTGATTAACTCAGTTTTGTGTTTTATATATATTGTGTATAATTCAGGAAACAGCTGCAAGGGTTTGTGAATAGGGTACTGGACTGGAAATCAGAAGACTGGATCTATCGGTGACTTGTGGTATGACCTTTCTCACTTTCCCTGTGCCTGTCTGCCCACTCATTCTTTGACAGTCTTTTATACTATAAACACTTCAGGGCAGGGGCCCTCACTTGCTCTGTAAAATGCATTGAACAACAAGATACTAATTTCTGCAGCTGCTGCAATACAAATGATTAATAATGATGATCATATTTATTGATCATTTATTGTTAAAGCTATAGCCTGAATTCTTTACCTCTGTTCTTTTCCTTTGTTTCTACTGTATATCTCAGTGCAGTTGAATTTTTTACATTAATTTACAGGGAATTAAGCTCTGACTATTAAAGGACTCAGGGCTTGTGTGTGTTGCAGGGATGTGCATAATATTAGAAGCAAAATACTACAATAAAAAAGGGTTAATCAGGTTGCAAAGTGAGGCACTCTGAAGTTAAAAATGCTGGAATTAAGGTTGCTGATGCAACCTCAGTTCAGTCCTGTTGTGAGTGATCATCATTCAGTTCCAAGTGAGTCACTCAGGGTACATACAGCCATTAGATTGATCTAGATTGATTTAGATTGAGCTAAATGTTCATCTGTGCACGTGTTCAAAGGGATTAAATTGGAGGGAGAAATGGCAGGCCCAATCCAAATTAATTTACCTGAGGAACTAAACTAACTGAGATCAGAAACAGGTTAGCCCTATCTGTTGCATGCCTGTGTATGTTCAGAGCGCAGCCCTGGGACTGAGAGAGCCCAGCTGCTCACCCCAGCACTGGAGCTGTGCTCTTCCTTACCCCTGACCCTAACAGGGTATTGTCAGCCCCCCAGACCCTCACTCCTGGATGGCTGACCCCCTCCAGACCCACCTCCTACCTCCTCCATACCACCAAACCTGCTTGTGGAGCTGCTAGTTCACCCTAATCCTGCTTGCCCTTCCCCCGCACCCTGAGTTATTTGTACTAGGTTCCCTGCAAAACTGGCAGCACTGGGGAATGGTTGTACACACTGCTCCAAGTCTACATTTGCCTATGTAAAAGTAAGCTGTGTGAACATGGACCGGGTGCAGTGAATGGCTGTACATATCCAATACTACAGTGATGAACAGCAGAGAAAAACTCAAGAGGAAATTAAAGATTCAGACTTCAGTGTTTGAGAAGTATTCTGTAAATAAAGGCATGGAGTCACACATCAAACAATGAGAAAAAAACTGAATATGTGAGTATGGCCCATCCTGCATTTTAAATGAAGCAGGAGTTCCCAGGAGAAGAAATAATTTGAGATTGGGTATTATAGAATAGGTACAGACATTCAAAAAGTCTGAGGCAGAATTGATCTCAGTTGTGCAATTTCCCATAAGTGGTGTAGTTTAGGTTGGTAGCAAACAGAACAGACATTTGCCCTTTGGTGCAGTGTGGCAAATATTAGACCAGGTTTTGCTATTTTTAAATTGGTCTGTATGTGTTGAACTTCTGTTCTGTTACAGGTATAGTCCAGTTTCTTATCACTTATACCGGTAAAAGTATAATGTCTGTACCTGGCCATAAAGAGTATCGTAATATATGTTAACAAAGACTCTGAATTAAGATTTTATATATCATCTTAATTCTGCCATTTTCTACTAGTGTAGTATTTGACTTCATGACTGTATTAAAGTTACTTTAACCACTTGTGTTAATAAAGAGGGTTCAGAGGAGGCCTACAAACTTGTTAGGGGAGATTAGCAGCAAATAGGAAGGGCCCTATTCCCCCCCAGCAGCACCTGGGGTGACGAGGAACAATGGCCAAAAGCTGCTGGAGAATAGGTTCAGGTTAGAGATTAGGAGGCACTATTTCACTGTTAGGATGGTTAGGATCTGGAAACAACTTCCTGGAGAAGTGGTCCTCACTCCTACCTTGGGCAAATTCAAAAAGAGGTTGGATGAACACCAGTCTGGGGTCGTGTGATCCCAGCATGTGCTCCAACCAGTGGCGGGGGGTTAGACTAGATGATCTATTCAGGTCCCTTCTGACCCCTAACTACTATGAAACCATGAAGTAACTTAGAGTATGGATAATTTGTCATCCTCACTGTAAACCAGAATTAAAAGAGGATGGGAAACTTTTTGTCACTGGGAGTCACAGCTACTTTCTGATAGCATGGGCTTGTAAAATTCTTTGGGTTCTTTTCTAGCCTGTGGAGAAAAGCATATAAATCAAGTGAGAGTAGACTTTTCTGCACCATCTCCTGTGTCCCTTTCATTCTCTTCTGTTTTTACCCATCACTGGCTTTACCCATTCAGTACCAGTCTCCATTCCTCAGACTTCTTATTCCAGTTCCAGCCTCCTTGCCCAGTAAGTCTTAGTCTCATCCCTCCAGACTACTAGTACCAGTTTCTCACAGTCCCTATCTCCCCATTTCTTATACTTCTTTTCCCCCATTCTGTTGTCGAGAATTCCCACCTTTGCCTCTGCATCTCATGACTTCTTTTTCCTTGTCTCTTTGTCTTGCTTCTCCTCTGAATGTAGTTTCCATTGCAACTACTGGCTATCTCACTCACCTCCAGCCTCTAGTTTCAGTCTGTGCCCCCTCAGGTTCTTTATTGTAGTCTTCTCTTTTAATAACTTGTTGTCTCCTTTGAACTTCAGTCAGATGCAGTAATGCCAACTGTCACAAAACCATCCAAGACTTGGGATTTCTAAGTCAAAATAACTCTTGACTCATGATCTCTTGTTCAAACCCTGAGATCTCCAGATTTTCCCAACTGGTAAGTCTATGGAGGGAAAGGGGTGGGGGACAGAGAAGGGGCAGGGAGGAGATTGAGGCCCCCATAGTGGGGGAGGGAGTGGGGCAGGAGCAGGGGCTGGAGTGAATGGGCCCCTGGAGCCAAGGCAGGTCATCCAGAGGCATGGGAGCATGGTTTCCTGTAGTGGCATGCACCCCCAAGGGAGGCATGACGGACATGGGGCAGAGGTGGGCTGCGGGCTGGGGCTCTGCACTCTGGTGCCTTTGCCCCAGGAATTCAGCCCTCCCCCAACACCTCTGGATGTCGCACCCAGCCCTGGGGTCCCATTCACCCCAGCCCCTGCTTCTGCCCACCTCCCTCCCTCACTGTGGGGGCCTCAGTCTCCCCCACCCTGACCCTTTCCCTTCCCCTTGCCCCTTCCCCTCCACTTACCAGCTGGGTATTGTCTGTGTCTTTGTGTGTGTCTGCTCCTCACTCCCAAGCCACAACCCCACCAGTCCTGCTGCTGCCACTCACTCCTGACACACAGTATCCCGTATCCTGACAGGGTGTGTGGGGAACCTCCCCACCCAGACTCCAACCCCC
>NW_017728931.1:26995319-27005051 GCF_001723895.1 Crocodylus porosus | reverse complement strand
GCCCCCCACACTTTCAGAAATAACACCCTTCCACACATACACACACACTTCAAAAATAGCATTGCATAATTTACATGCCAATCTCATGGCTTTTTTTTTAAGAGTTTGTCTCATGATTTTTGGCACGGTGGTGTTGGCAATACTGCAGATGGCTCATTTTTCCACATGCTTGGAAGTGAAGGGGAGGGACAATGAGAACCCACTGAGGTGAGCTCTGTGCTCTAGGTTTCACTACTCTTCCCTGCACCAACCTGGAGTGGCCTTCACTAGGAAAGCCTAGGAAAGCATCATACATGTAATGCCAGGGTGGAGTAGGCTCAGTCACTCTGTGTGGATGACACACTCTGGGAGCTGGGAGAGGCTTGAGGATTCTCAATGAAGATGGAGTTTACAGAGATTTGAGCTGTTAAACTGAATAGGAGACAAAAGATACTTCCCTATCACAAGGGACACTCATATGCTAAATTTCATGTCTGCTGCAGCTCATAGGGAGGTGGTAAAAGTTTCAAAATGTTACCAAATTTTTTGTAATGTTGAAAATCAATATATTTCTTCCCTGGATTCTTTCTGAGGCAAGTTTTATCCTGAATTTTATTGAACTATTTAGCCTTAAGTAAACATTTTACATACAATAATATTCTATTTTTTCCAGCTGAAACTATTCATTATATTTTACCCATATTTGAAAATAATTTATACTACTCCAAAATTGTCCAACATTACATCTGAATAGGAATTGTAACAGTTCAAACAATTTTTTTTTTCTAAAAGAATATTTAAATTAAAATACCAATGTAACTTTATTTTCCCTTTTCTCCCTTGCATACATCCCAAATCGTGACATACATTTTTGGTTTGAAATTCTGGGCTGCTTAGAATCATTGATAGCGCTGCCATTGACTTCAGTAGTTTAGAATTGCATTTGCAGAATGTGAGAGAACCTTACACCTGCAAGGCCAGGTTCTAAGCCCTTCTACATGTCAGGTAGAAACTGTAACCTTCATTTAAGAAACAGTTTGCCTAAACTTCAGCATGAGAAAATGCTGAAACCCTATTGATTTACTGGAGAGAGATGCTTGCTAATTTGGGACTTCATTTTGTGACCACTCCCTTTGTGTGAGTTTAGTTGTAGATTAAAGTATAGGCAGTCCTTGGACTTACAACACAATTGGTTCCTGAAAACCTTAAGTCAAAATGTTGCAACTCAGAACCAATTTTCTCATGAGAAACAATGTTATAAATGGGTGATTGGTTCCTGAACCAAGGCCTGACACCCTATTTTCACTAATAATACCCCAGAATTTTGTACTTGATCAATTATAGATGAGTAATATAGCTACATCATGTATTTATAGTGTAAGTAGCAATCATACCGATTTGGAAGGACTTCTTTGAGGTGACTGCTGGACTTTTTGAAGGGCTCTTGGTTGGACTTTTTGAATGGTTCTTGGCTGGAGTCTTCTCAGGAGGTCCTGGCAACAGGTTTTTCTGGAGTCTTGTCTGCTTTCTTAAAGAAAGTGTCCAAGGAAGTTTGAACAAATGTTCTCCAGGGAGATGGGTGATACGACAAACTTGTTCACTGGCATGGCATTGCATCAGATTGCACTTTGTAAAGTCGAAGCTGATGTCAGAAAGTTGAAACAGGGCGTTAATTTATAAATGTTCTAAGTGCGAAATGTTGTAACTCAAGGACTGCCTGTAATGTTTAACATGATCAAGAGTATCAGTATCTACCTTATAATAATTTCACATGGAAAAGAGAAACCAAACCAAACCAATAATACTTTCAATGTTTTTTCTTGAACTTGAAGCATTGTATTTGCAGATAAAGTTTTGCTTCCTGCATTTTTGAGTTCGTGTAACATAAAATATTAACTACCTCTTAGTGCTACACTGTATTTTAGTACTTCATAAAATATCACTTCTTCTTTCTGACTTTTTCCCTGCTACTCACAGGGTGTGGACAGATATAATAATTAGAATATTTCAAGCACCTTTGAAATGTTTAGTGAGGTGTGCAAATATACAAGTTCATTCCAGAAGTGGCTGAAATATTTTAAAATAGTATCTCTTTAAATTATCTACTGTTTTGAAGCATTTTGCTTTTGATTGCCTGTGAATGGGGGAATAAGGGTAGAAAGCCCACCTACTGTCCATCTTACCAGGTCCTACTCCAGGTCCTGGACCACTGCTGGGTACCCACTGAGATCCTTGCAACCCTTGCTAGGATCCTTCCCTCACCAGACCCATATACACTGTCTCCTCCCCACCCCCTCCAGCCACCTTCTGGATCTCCCACCACCACATGTGGTGTGGACATTTGGTTCCCTGGGGAATGGCATGCTCTGGTGCGTGGCAAGTTACTCTGGGTGGGGTAGGGGAGGCTGGGCCCTCCCCATATGTGCTCTCACTGTACTCTTACCATTGTAGTGGGTGCAGCTATCTAAAGTAATCATAATCTCTAAACTGTGTGCCTCCTTACCCTTCTTTCTGATATGAAATATAGCCTGACTTTTTCTGTCAAGCCCATTGTTCAGATTTTTAACTTGTCTGTGTATGTACCCATGTACATGTGTTTGGTTTTTGATGAACAACATGATTTGTTGTGAGACCACAGCTGAAGTACTGGGTCCAGTTCTGGGCACCACACTTTAACAAGGACATGGACAAGCTTCAGAGAGTCCAAAGAAGAGCCACCCGTATGATCAGAGTCTGAAAAGGCAAGCCATATGAGGAAAGGCTGAGGGATCTGGGACTCTTCAGCCTTAGGAAAAGAAGGCTGAGAGGAGACCTGGTGGCAGCTTACCACTACATTAGGGGAGGACATCAAGGGCTTGGTGAGTAACTGGTCACCAGGGCACGTGAGGGGAAAGCCAGGAGTAATGGCCACAGACCCCTGGAAGGTTGATTCGGAAAAACTTCTTCACAGTCAGGGTGTCCAGACTGAAATAAGCTCCATCCAGAGGTGAAGGTAGGGTGCAGTCACCTACCCTGGAAATCTTCAAGAGGAGACTAGACAGTCACTTTTCTGGGATCACCTTTCCCCCAGTTATTTTTCTTGCTTGGTGCAGGGGCTGGACCCGGTGATCTTCCAAGGTCCCTTCTGGCCTTACAATCTATGAATCAATTAATCTATTTTTGTGAGGTCTTTCAGGGCCTGATCCAAAGTACAAATTTTCCCATTTTTCAGATATCACTGAATTAGACTGTTACAAAGAAGTAAATAGTACTATTAAGTTGTAAACAGATGTCTCATTTGAGATGGTCCTGTTTGTCCTGCAGCAAGCAGCACAGCCATTGACATCGGTAGCACTTCAAAATTGCATTGCTGTAATTCTGCCAGTAGGTGGCCAGTGAGCGCACACAGGCTGATAGGTTTGTCCCTGGAAGTACCCACAAGAGGCACGCAGCAGTGTGTGGGTGGGGTGGGAGTGCTAGCACATTTTATCTCACATACTTAACAAGTACTTAAAGTGGGATAATAGGTATGTATGTCTGTAGGATCCTGGGACAAAAGGCTTTCTCCCAGGAAAAATGCAACATCTGTTGACATATTCAGAGATACAGTCCCTCCCCTGAAGTATGAATCAAATACCAGTGATGACAAACAGTAAAGTGTAGGGTGAATGGCAGGACAAGTTGCATAAAAATGATTATGCAAAGGTTTTGGTTAGTTACATATGTCCTATTGAAGTTTGATGTAGTGCAGACTAAGCAATGTTCTCCTAAGAGCATTCACAACGTTTGCAGGTATGTTTGTTTAGTTTCACATAGTTTATACTACAAGACTGACTTGTTTGGAAACCAAAGGTGACTACTCAGACCTTTCCCTGTCTGCCAAGACTACTGAAAATCATGATCCCAGTTGTAATGACAGTGTTGTGTGTGTGTCTTCCACAGTAGGAATTAGAAACTGCAAACCTAAATCAATTTAAATCGAAGCAGCCTTTTACCAAAAAACCCTTTTAAGTACTTTTTTCACTGGGTAGTAGTTTTGGGTGAACATGGTGCCCAGAATTTGAATTGGTCTGTAAAATCAGGAGATAATAGTTTTTGTCTGAAAAAATATATTTTGGGTACAAAAAGCTTGATCACTTCTGTTTCTAAACTGTCCAGCCTTCCCCCCAAGGATTGAGAATAATAGAATCTGGATTATCTTTCTTTCTTCTTTTTCTTTTTTTGCTGTGCTGTGGAATCAACCATCCTCCACAGATTATAGTTTATATATTTCTGAAACTATACCAATGCCAACATTTGCAATACTGAGCCACCACCATGTAAGATCAGTTAGTTGTTTGCTATAAGAGATGATTCAGATTGAGGCAGTCAGCTAGGAGTTTGCAGACACCTGGTGTCCCTGATGTTGGTCTTGAAGGTAGATCCTCCCCACAACTTCTACAGCTGTAAACTGGTATCTCCCTAGATATCAAAAAGTTTATAGTTATAAACCTCATTTATAGCTGAGTTGCTGAGAGACCTGTGAATAAACTGTGAACTTTAGGAAAAAATCACTAGTTGTCAGGTAGTGGCTGATTTATATCAGTTTATAAAGGCTGGATTTTTAAAAATAAGATGAAATGATCCTTACATAATTAGATTCACAAATTAAGGGGCATGTGGGCTGTGTTTTGCTTCTGAGTATAACTTGAGTCAGGGTGTGATATGATTGCATTCTTATTTACTAGAAGATTTTACTAGCAGGAGATGGGCCAGAACCAAGCACCCAGATCCAAACAACCCTATAGTTCTAGAAAAGATCAAAATCTTAGCATTCCTTGTTCCCAATTGGCTCTTATCTTTATAAAGTGTCAAGTCACCCCCCAACAAAAACGAATAAAAAAACCACCCAACATCTGATGCCCCACTGTCACAAACTTTAGTTAGTTTATTATGAGAGCATCTTTGTAGTTTTGGCCCATATATACTATTAACTTACATTGACTACTTACTCACTGATTTCTGTGCTGGTCAGTTCAGTTAGCCTTGGTCATTTGGAAAAAAAACAACCCATTTCATTCTCTAGGTTTTAATTTTGGTAATTCAAATTCATGGGGCTCTTCATCTGCTTTGTTTGATGTTATACATAAATCAAGGTTATAGACTAAACCAATACATGAATGAAAAGTTTCAATTTTCTTTCTTTTTTTGGCTACAACTACTCAAAGAACCCATCATTTGGGCAACTAATATGCCTAAGTATCCTTCAAACGGATCTATGATATATTAGAGCTGTTCAGACGTCCTCACAAATCATTTTGCTTTACAGCTTTGATCCTGAAATATGTGAAATGATGTCTGATTTATGCCACTGATCCTTCTTTTAGATAGTTAAGTGTTCTTGCTTAATGTTATTAAATAAGTTCAAAGCAGCAAATAGGCCATCCTGGGCTGAGGACATTTGAAAAATGGTCTCCTTAGCAAGCTGTACATGCAGTATATGTGCTTTAGTCATTTTTCCAAATTTGTCTTTATAGAAAAGATTCTGGGACTTTCTTCTTCCAGTTGTGTCCTCTTGTTAGGGTGCCTTTATTTTCATCTCTGTACGTTTCCATTGAAAAAAACTTATTTATTCCCCTAAATTTCAGAACATCATAGGGCAGTGGGAAAGCCATCCAAAGGTCCCCCAGATGGAGAAAGCTGATGATGTGGAAGAACAAAGGTGCAGCATAAATTGTGTAATATGAGACAGGAGGCCAAAGGTAACAAAATCAGAAGAAAAACTCCACATGGCATTAAGCATGACAATGGTGCCAACTTTTAAGGAAAAGCTAGCACTGTATCATGATATATTTATGCTTAAATAAAGAGGCACATATAGGAAAGGAATGGTGAAAAGCAGTCCTGATGTTGTAACACTAGTAAATAGAAGTTGATTTGACTTGTATCATTGTTCCCAAATAGGACTTCTGGTATGACTAAGGGCTCCAGAATTAATTCCCTTCCATAGGGGGTACAAAGATAAAACTATGGAAAAGAGACTCCTCTAAATTCAGCAAGTGTTTTAAAAAGTAAAATTAAGTAATTTAGGCACCAAATTAGGATTCACAAAAGCTAATGTGAACTGTAAAGTTCATCTTATTTTTGTCAGATTTCACTGGAAAACATTTTTAATCAAAATATACAAGTTCCTGATCTAAGCTATCCTTGTGTGGGAACACATGTACTAACTTTCTGATGGTTAAGCTGACTTAACTTTTTAAAGTTGACTTAACTGTCAGAGTGTACACATGTATGTTGAGCAGAGTCAACTTAGCGGCACAAGATGATACATGTCCGAGGCGTATTATCTTAAGTTGCATTAGTTAAGTTGACTTAGTTCGCAAGATGGAGCATGTCAAGGAACAGTATGTGTGTATGCTCCACTTGTGACCTAGGAAAACAGCAGTTGAGGCTTCCTCCCTTTCTCCAGAAAGTAGGGGAGTTCAGTTAGTCAAAGTTAATGTCAACTTTTATTTTTAAAAATGCTTTTAGTTCTTATCCTGTTGGAACTAGCCTTGAAAAAGAAATGAAAGAAATGCAGCCTCTAGGAATGTTGTCTTGGAGTTTTTCTAAAGACCATATTTTATTCATAGTTCCCAGGACAGATCCATAGAGTCACACCTTCAATATTGTATCCTTAGGCTTGACTCTTTGGGGGAAGGACCTCACTGATGAGCATCCTTTCCATTTATGCTGTAACTGATGTCACTAAAGCCACTTTCTCATGAATGACAAAAAAAGACAAAAGAAACACTTTGTACTAGAGAATAGGAACCAGAATGTTACCTATAAATGGAAATGAGACTGTGTGCATCCCACCCAAGCAACTATTCAAGTACCCAATTCTAGGCAGTGTGTGGTCATCACAGCTTGACAAGGTAGGCCTGGTAATTACAGGGCCTCAGAGCAGACTTGATTAATCGGAGCCAGCCTCTGTCTCTCATATATCAGTGTCCTCGTGCTTCAAAATTTTTCTGATAGTTTATCAGGATGGTTCAGTGGTCGGGATAGTAGTCCAAGACGTGGGAAATCTTTATTGTTGTCTCTGTTTTGCTACAGACTTCTTGTGTGACCTTTGGCAAGTCACTTAAGCATCTCTACACATCACATACCTATCTATAAACTAGGGATGATGGTACTTTCTTGCCTCACCAGGGTTTTATGAGGCTAATACCAATTGTGAGGTCCTGAGATACTGTGGTGTTTGGGGGCTAAGTATCTAAGATAGACTTAGCAAAAGAACCACAAAAGGTTAGATTCATGTACTACAAGGAAATAATGCAAATCCTGCTGGGTATCCCCACTGCTAGCCTTTGTGCAAAATGCTTCAGTGTTCTACAGTTGTATTCCCAAATTCTTCAATTTTCAATGCAGTTGTCTCAAAGTATGATACCATTCACATAAAGTGTGGTAACGTAGCAGGGAACTTTGTTTTAATTAATTTAATTCTGAAATAATAAATTGAAGAGAGAGGTAGAAGTTCTTGTTGTTAGGAAGCTGCAGTTCTGACATACCAAGTGAATCTAAACACTGGATGTTTCTCCATATATGGACCACCAAACTTAATCATTAAAGAAGGCTAGAAAGGTAGGGGGAGGGGAGAGGGAGCTTAGTTTATTTCTGCAGTGTCACATCAATCTGCCCGGTTAAGTGATTGAAGGGGAGAATCACAGCCTGCAAAAGAAACTGGGTCCTGATTTGTTCAGGGTCACCAGCAGTGGTTTGAAACCATCTTGTTTGCAGATACCACTTTCATGTTATTAGGCTGTCAGTTGACTGACTTTTTAAGATTTATGGCTTAAAGCTTAAGTGTGTGTGTGTGTGTTGGTAGTGGTGATAGGCAGTAGGAGGAGGGGCAGGACAGAGATATTACTGAGAACAAGGTGAGCCTTGCCTGTTTTGACTGAACTTTTGTCTAGTTAGTCCTAGTTAACCTCTTTTTAAATTTCTTTTCATGCTGATTTGACTATTGTGAGCAGAAGGTGAACCAGCAAGTGGTAACAGATTATTCTTATAAAAATAGTCAGGCAACAAAATAGATGAAGCTTGGTTGAATAGGTAATGGTGGTGGGGGACACCATTTGCTTTTGTTAATTGTAAGATTTGGAATCTAAATTCATAAGAATATTTCATATAGTTTTATTTATTACAGTATTGCAGAAACCATTTCTATTGCTGAAGCTGAACATTCCTATTGTTACTAAGAGTTTCTGAAAACATGAGGCTTAGTATAGGTATTTTATATTAATAAGACATAACTTAGTATATGTAATGTATCATCTTCTTTCACTGTGTAGAAAAAAAGAAAAGTAGATGGCTGACATAGCATTTAACCTGGTTTTGTCTATTCTTAATTATAAGAAATTTTATTTTCTTTAATTTTAAATCTGTTTATAAAAAATCATTTTAGGTTTTGAGCAGAACTTAACAGTTTTTGAAGTATGAATTCTGTTGCAGCAGTGGTTCTCAGTTTTTCTTAAACTCAAGGCATGCCTTGGAAAATGCCAACTTTTAGCTTTTGCTTGTTTCTTGACTATCAGAAAATTATAAAGCAATTCTTCTGTTGCAAAAAACTAAGGAACACCAAACTCAGAAAGGAATCTATAAAAAAGTGGAAATCTGGTCATAATACTAAGGAAGAGTAATACTGGACATGCAGGGGGAAAATCAGGAGAGTCAGGGCACAATTTGAGATGCAACTGGCAAGGGAGACAAAAGGCACTAAAAAGGGTTTCTACAAGTAAGTCAAAAGTAAGAAAAAGACTAGAGAACTCATAGGTCCCTTATGGAATACAGAAGGCAATTTAGTTATGGATAATGCAGAGAGGCTGAAATATTTAATGCCTTTTTTACTTGGGTCTTTACAACTAGGGGCAGCTACCAGATGACTGGTGTAGGTGGCAGCAGAGATAGAAAAGGAGGAAAACAGCCTAGAGTAGTAGAATAGTTTAAGAATTACTTAGAGAAGCTAGATCAGGGCCTGGCAAAATATAGCCTGCGGGCCAGATTCAGCTCCCCAGCCAATTTCATCCACCTGGCAGGTGTCCACCAACTAATTGTACTCTGCCTAACCCACATGCCTATCTCCCACCCTGGTGGAAGGGCCCAGCCCAGCTAGCATGCAGCTTCTGGGCAGGGCTGCTGCTATGACTGCTGCAGCTGCTGGGTGACCTGCTCAGCTTCCCCAGCATCCAGAGGCTCCTCCTCACCCCCCTGCTGTAGCGCTTGCTCTGGGTAGCAGGTAGAGAATCTGCAGGGGTGGGGGGTGGCAGCTGGGTGGGAGTGCTGAGTGTGGAGCTGGTGGGAGTGCAGAGCCCAAGCCCAAGGGGGGCAGCAGGAGTGTGGAACTCAGGTGAGTAGGGTCTGGGTGTGAGGGAGAGTGGAGGGGTGTGGGGATTTCCCCACACACTCCCCCCATGCTGCATAGCCCCTGCTGCCGGCAGCAGCAGGTGGCAGGCACTCAGGGTGCACGTGACCCATGCAGGTGCTATCATCCAGTGGCGTACGGCTCCAGATAATGCTGTGAAGGCAGCTGGCTCCATCATGTGGGGCTTCCACCTGGTGGTGCATGAATGCTGAAAGCTGCACATGCACCACAGGGAACCCTGCATGATAGAGGCAGGTCAGGCAGGCTGCACTCCTTGCTGTATGTGCAGTGCAGTCTGGAGCCACACACCGCTGAGTGGCAGCACTTGTGCAGGCCACAAGCAACTGCCAACTGCTGCTGCTGGTTCCAAGATAGCAACTTCCGCC
>NW_017728931.1:26993444-26995219 GCF_001723895.1 Crocodylus porosus | reverse complement strand
AAGCCGTGAAAGGGGTTAGGGGCAGGATTTTCGGTCCCAAGATGGTAACCGGGGGGCCAGGGGGAGAGGCTCCTGTCAAGGGGTGGGGCTACCTTTGCAGCCCTCAACAGCTCACCAAAACTCATTAAGTGGCCCTCCAGCTGAAATAATTGCCCACCCCTGAGCTAGGTGGTTTCAAGTTAGTGAGGCCAGATGCAGTGCACCCTAGGGTACTGAAGGAATTGACTGAGGTAATTTCAGAGCCAGGCTGGGTGAGGACCCAGATAACTGAAAAATGGGAAATATAATGCCCATCTTTAAGAACGGGAGGGAGAAGGATCTGAGGGATTACAAACCAGTCAGGCCAACCGCAATATCTGGAAAGATCATGGAGCAGATCACCAAGGAATCTATTGTGTAGCACCTAGAGGAGAACCAAGTGATCAGAAAGAGTCAGCTTGTATTCATCAAGAGCAACTCATACCTGATCAACCTGATTTACTTCTGTGATAAGGTGAAAGACTGTGTGGGTGTGAGAAGAGTAGTAGGTGTGATATAGTTTACCAAGAGTTGACACTGATTCTCACAACATTCTCATTAAGAAGCTAAGGAAATACAGACTAATTGGAAATACTGGTACACAATACTCAATAAGTAGTCATCAATATCAAGCTGGGAGGAGTTATCAAGAGAGGTTTCAAGGTATCTGTTCTGGGTCCAGTATTGTTCAACATATTCACAAATGATATGGACGGTAGGATTGAGTGCACACTTAGCAAATTTACATAAGACACCAAGTTGGGTTGAGTGGCAGACACTGTGGATGGTGGAGCTGGGATGCAGAATGACCTGGATGTACTAAAGAAATGGTCTGCAGTCAATCAGATGAGATTTAACAAGGACAAGTGCCATGTTCTTCACTTAGGACAGAATAGTTGCATGCATAAATATGTACTGGGGAATGAGTGGCAAGGCTGCAGTACTTCAGAGAAGGACCTGTGGATTACAGTAGACTATAAACTGAATGTGAGCCAATGGTATGCTTTTGTAGCAAAAAAAAGGCCAACAGTATACTGGGTTGTATCAACAGGAGTGTTATCTGCAAATCAAGAGAAGCAATTCTTTCACTTCATTCAGCACTGGTAAGGCCTCACTTGGAGTCCTGTATCCACGTTTCAAGATGGATGTGGACAGATTGCAAGCAGTTTAGCACAGTGACAGGAAAGATTAGGGGCCTGGGAAACAGAACTAGGGTTTTTAAGTCTGGAGAAGAGAAGACCGAGGGGAAGATTTGGTAACAGTCTTCAAACAGTCTTCCTTTCATGCTAGGAAATTTGGTCGTCACACCAGACGACAAAGCTTACCTATTTAACGACTTCTTTGCCTCTTTTTTCCTGAGCAGAGACCAGATCAGCCCCGCCACTGGGCCCCGCTCAGGCCCCAGGGGAGACGCACCTAGCCGAAGGGTCAGGGAGGATTTAGTCAGGGAACTTCTGGAGGGACTGGATGTGTTTGAATCAGCTGATCTGGACGATCTCTGCCCCAGAGTGCTGAGGGAATTAGCTGAGGTCATTGCGGGACCCCTGGCATGGTTTTACAAGCACTCATGTGCTCTGGTGTGGTGCCAGAGGACTGGAAGAGGGCCAATGTGGTTCCCATCTTCAAAAAAGGGAGGAAGGAGGACCCGGGGAACTAAAGGCCAGTTAGTCTTACCTTGATCCTGGGTAAGCTTTTTGAGAGAATTATTCTGGCACATGTTCACGAGGGGCCAGCAGGGGAGATTATGCTTAGGGGCA
>NW_017728931.1:26987157-26992569 GCF_001723895.1 Crocodylus porosus | reverse complement strand
AGGAGGCGCTGCTTCACTGTCAGGGCGGCTAGGATCTGGAACCAACTTCCAAGAGAAGTGGTGCTGGCTCCTACCCTGGGGGTCTTTAAGGCTAGGCTTGACAGTCACCTTGCTGGGATCGTTTGACCCTAGTACTCTTTCCTGCCAGGGCAGGGGGTTGGACTCGATGATCTGCTCAGGTCCCTTCTGACCCTACTAACTATGAAACTATGAATACCTGAAGTGTGATTATAGAGAGGATGAGGATGAGTTTTTCTCTGTGGCTGTAGAGGACATGACTAGGAGCAATGGTGTTAAGCTTCAGCATGATCTATTTAGGTTGGAGATTAGGAGAAACTTTCTGACTCTGAGGGTGGCCAAGCATTGGAACAGGGTACCTAGAGAAGCTTTGGAATCTCCATCTTTGGAAGTTTTGAAGAGCGGGTTAGACAGACACTTGGCTGGGATGGTTTAGTCAGGTATATTCCTGCCTTGAGCAGGGACCTGGACTAGATGACTTGTGAGTCCCTTCCAGCCCTACTTTCCTGTGATCCTATGAACAAGTAAGATTTTTTTTTGACACTATGAATTCCTATTTGAAATCTGTGGATTTAGTTTTTGAATCATGTATAGGTTTTTGCACACCTAACACTGCTAATATTATATGGAACCCATATAAGGATTTGGTGGCATCCTAGGGTATCATGGCACCCTGGTTGTGAATCACTGTGTTAAGAGTTAAGCAAATTATGATTTTTGGCTCACCATATAATTTTCCTTGTCTTATAAGAATAGTAAGAATTATTTTTATTGAATCTTCAGATTGCTTATAGCTGGAAACATAGAAACATATGAATTCTTAAAAATGAAGTTTCCCTTGGAAGCAGTTGTTCAAATTAAGGGACAAGTCCACAAATACTTAGGTTAGGAGTTAGAGAACTTTTGTGATTGTATAAGACATTTATCTGCTTGATTTGGATCTTTAAACCTGAGAGGATTAATGAATTACCTGTAAATGAAAAATAAAAATTGAGTTCACTCTCCTATAGCTGTTTGGTTTAAATAGTGAACTACTGTATTAACCAGATACAGTTTTATATACAGGCATTCTACGTAATAACTATTCAATTTAATTAAGGCTCGGAAAACAGGACAGGAATCGAAAGATGTTCTTTCTGATCACTGGGCCAGGACTGGTTCAAAGGAAAGTTTACTAGTCCTGAAATGATTTATAATGGTCTGCCAAAGTCTTTCTTCTAGCAAGTTTCAACTCTTGGAGCTTAAAATATCTATGTTATTTAGTTAATTTATTCCCCCCATATTTTTATTTATTGAACATTATTTGTGTAAAAGCTTTCAGCTATTCTACACTACTAAAATAAAAGTTAATTTGTCCGCCAATTTCTTCCTTTAGCAAAGTTTGAGAAATGGTTTGGAACTTCTGACTTCATATGTTGTTACTATTTCTGCATTCAAAAGGAGTAGCATAAATCCAATGAAGAGGATAAAATATCAGATTTAGTGGGGAGAGGGGGAGAGAGACAACTAAATCTGACAGTTTCTCTACTATTCTTCAGTATGTTTTGTAGCTCTCTGGAAACATGGAAGTAGGAGTTGTTTATAGTGTCATCCATGGGCCAGAACATCTAGGACTATGCAGAATGAAGTCTACAATCATAGTATAGATCAGGGGTGGACAAAATGTGGCCTGTGGGTTGGATCTGGCCTACCAGGAGATTTCATCTGGGCTGTGGGTAGCCACCCACCAGTTAATTGTATCCGGCCCGGCTCAAGGCTGCTCCTGCTGCACTCTGTGTGGAGTTGAGCCCTACCCACTCCAACCGGTGCAGCACACTTGCTGCCAGGGGGCTCTGCCTGCCATGAGCCATACATGCCCAAAGGGCCTTCTGCCTACTGCTTCTGGTGCCACCGGTGGCAGAGACTGTGTCATGGGGGAAAGGGCATGGGGATCCCCCACAGACATACCTCCACATCCTCTTCCATACCCCTCACATCCACGTTCACACACCCCCTACACCAACACACCACCACAACCTCCTACACCCCCCACGTCCTTCACACACCAGTACCCTTACACAACCTCCCCACCCACACACACACTCCCACACCCTCCTACATATATCCACATCCCTCACAAACCCCATGCCCATCCATGTACATGCACAATGAACTCCCCACCCCACATATCCCCCACACACAATAGACAAGAGTAAGACTTTATTTGAGCTATTATGCAATCGCTCCTAAATATATTGTGCAAACACAAATCAGGACAAAAGTCCTTTTTGAACTAAAATTAAAATATGTTATAGTAAATGTTAGATTTTTAGGATACAATTTTTTTTTTCCGGTTCCAAGATTTCCAAAAGAGTATTCCAAAGGAGTACTTCTGGGGGAAAGCGGAAGGACTTCTGGTGCCAAAGGTTGGGGTTAGGGGTAGGACTTCTGGTCCCAAGATGACAGCCAGGGATGGGGTACCTGTCAAGGGGCAGAGCTACCCTTGTGACCTTTGACAGCTCACCAAAACTCATTAAGTCGCCTTCCAGCTGAAATAATTGCCCACCCCCAGTATAGATTATTCCCTCCAAACCTAGGAATTCAGTCCCTATGTCTTAAAAAAGTGTGTGTGCGGGGGGGCGGGAGATGAAGTCAATCTACAGTTCATTTTTGGAATCATCAAGAAAACTCCTGTTCTTTACATTTGTGAAAAAAAAATGTATGTATTGGCATCAATTCTTTGCAAGAGGATCAATTTTCTCCCAAACACAACCTGACACATTGAAATACAAATGCAGAGCCTCATCTCACAAAGTGCAGAGATGGGGCTTTTTCTTTATTAGTGAATAGCTATTAATGAGAATGTTGTATCCCCAGACAGATAGTATGTGGGATGAAGATATCTAAATATACTAAATATTTCCATATTTTACATCTAAAATCTCATAATGGTCTGCATGCTCTCAGGAAAAAGGATGATCTTGTAGTTAAGATTCAGGATAGGGAAGCAGGAGGACGTCTCCGAGCTCTATTTCTGGCTCTGCCACAGGCATCCTCTGTGATTTGGGGCAAATCACATAATCTCACTTCCTTTCCATTTCCCCGGCTGCAAAATGTGACATGAAATCGATGGCTTGGAAAATGCTTTGGGATTCTTAAATGGAAAAAATATCTATAATACAAAATATTTATAATGGTGGTAATAAAGACATAACTTTCAGAGTACGATTTACCTTTTTTTCAAAAGCATACTCACTTTACCCAATTGCTTTGTGACCTGCCACCTCTCTCAAAGTGAGCCATCAATCTGGTCAAAATTCTCTTTTCTTTTTTTCCCTTATAAAAAAAAGATTACCAAAATAATTCCTTCTTTTAAATCAGGTTTTTCTTTGTCAAAATAGTGGTTTTTGAGATTAGATTTAAAAAAAAAGAAACCTGGCAATTTTTTTAATAACATACTATCAGGGAAATTTTTTCTACTAAAAAAAGCCATTTTTCATGTAAATAAAAAGGTCATTTTAAATGTTTTCTGCTGTTATATTTCTCTAACTCACTCTTAAATGAAATTAAAAAGTCTGACTGTTGGGTATTACCTTTTTAGACCTGCTGAAATAGCTCTTCCTGCTTGCATCCTTATGGTCTCATTAAGAGGATGCTCACAGCATGCCTGACACTAGTGAATATTTGCAGAGCTCATTTGCCTACATTAGAACCAAAAAGCTTTAAAAATCCTTCTTGAGCAGAGGAAGGTTGAGAGTGTCAATGCCCGTTATCCAGGTTACACAGTCCTCACAGAAGTTGGTGACACACAAAGCAAGAACCAGTGTTCCCCTTGCAATTGAGCAAGTCTTATTGAAACTTGTTGCCAGAGGTTCTTCAGGGTTTCTGTTTCCATGCAATCATTCCTGCTTTAGGAATGAATGTCTTTTAAAGGACATCAAAACATTAAGAATCAAAAGTGTGCAGTAGTATTATTGCAGGTCAAAGATATATATTGATAGTCTAATCCCCAGTTCCAGCCTTTTCTAAGTTTACTGGTGGTTGAACATATGTTAATTCCAATTAATTAATATTTAATATAATGTTTACTTCTGTTATTTGAGTCAAGATCTTTTAACATGTTTGTTGAAATATCTGACATCCTTGAAATTGAGCTCAAACTCCAGCAGAGGTGAATCAGTTCTTTATCTCTGATGTAAAGTCTGAGTTCTGTGGGTTCTACTGCATAGGTATTCAATTGAGATGGTCTATAACAGGGGTCAGCAACTCCCAGCACACGTGTTGAGCATGGCATGCGAAGCCATTTTCCTTGGCATGCCGCTGCCAGCCTGGGCTCTAGGCAGCTGAGGCCAGGCAGGAGCCCAGACTGCTCCCAGCAAGTGGCTGGGAGGTTTCAAGCCCCAAGCGGCCTGGGCACCATGGCTAGCAGCAGCTACCCCAGATCCTGGGCTGGCTGCAGCCAGGAAGCTGCAAACAGCTGCTGCCTCCCCACCCAGCCCTGGCCCCAACGGGAGCAGTGATGGCATCTGCTGCCTGCCCGGAGCCGTGCAGGGAGACAGCAGCTGTTTGCAGCCTCCCAGCTGCAGCTGGCCCACATTCTGGGTAGCTGCTAATAGCTGAGGAGCCTGGGCTACTCCCAGCAGCCTGCTGGGAGAATGGAAGCCCTGCTGCAATCAGCAGCTACCCAGAACCTGGGCTGGCTGCAGCCGGGAGGCTGCAAACAGCTACCGTCTCCTGGCCCTGGCCCCAGCTGCCTCCCAGCCCCAGCTCTGGGCTCTGGGGAGGCAGCAGGTGCTGGTGATGCTCCCTACTGTGCTGCCCTTGCCGCCACTTCTGCAGAGCAGAATGTGGAACCTGGCAAGGCAGGGCACAGTGGGGGGCACATGAAAGCTGCCTGCCACTCTGAGCTCCCAGCTGCCCTGGCCACACGTTCCCTGCAGGCAGGGGCAGCAGCAAGGGACACAACTCTGCATGCTGCCCACGCTGCTCCTGTGTACACAGGGGAAATGTGACCTAGGCAGTGTGGAGCTTGCAACAGCAGGCAGCTTCCCTGTGTGGCCCCTCTGTGTGCTGCCGCTCTGGGTCACACACACTGTGTTCTGGAGGGCAGCACACCAGGGAGAACAAGCCTTAAGTGCACACCTGCCCTTCCCCTGCCCTTGCGCCTCACAGATCTGGGGGACCTAGGTTTCTCCTGCCCCCTGGGAGTGCATGCTGCTGCCAGGAGCCAGCCCCACCCTCTGCTTGAGCCTGCAACAGGCAGCAGCAGTGGAGAAGCTGGCTCCTGCTCCTGCTGCAGCAGCCACTGCCTTCTGTTGGGGGCAGTCAGAGAGCTGCAGACCTGGGTCCCTGGCCCATAGTTCTGGCAGCTGGGGCCCCCCTCTGGCAGGGCTGGGGGGTAGGGGCTTTGGGTGG
>NW_017728931.1:26986040-26987057 GCF_001723895.1 Crocodylus porosus | reverse complement strand
GGGGCATGAGCAGGGCTGGGGGGCAGTTGTGGGGGGGACCTGCACAAAACAAATATACAAGATCAAAGGGAGTATCAGAAGTTTTATTTATTGTCACCAGGTTTACAATTTTTAGAAAATCTGGTATTTACTGTTAAAAAAAAAGGGCAACATTTATGATTATTAAGTATACTAACATGCAGTGCATCCTGCCATGTGCCCCCTGCCCTCATTTTGTTTTTCTGGCATGCTGGCACTGCGGCACCTTCCAAGGTGGATCATGTGGGTTTTTTTTCAGCACTCCGACCAAAAAACGTTGCCTAATCCTAGTCTATAATGAAAACAGTTCTGTTCTGTGTGAATATTGGAATCCATGAGTTATGTAAGAATAAGGTTGTCTTGATGACAGGCAAAAATCTCCAGCATCTTCCCCACCTCACTTGCTGATTCTACGGTATGCTAGTTGTTTGTTTAGCTTCCCTAATCATATCTACATTTCAGTGTTGAACTGACTGTAGAGTATAATGGATACCATTTTAAGGAGGTTAGAGTCATTTGAGATGTAAGGTGCTGTGTAACTTGAAGGAGGTATTGATATTAAAGGGGTTTTTTTTAGGGAAATGGAAAAATTGTAATATTCATGTATATAAAAATGAAGGCACAGTTGACATTTAGTTTATATTAATGGGAAAAGTCTTGTAGGCTCATGTCAGTCTGAATAAGGGCACAAAAATAATGATTATCTAAACCACCTGAATTTCATAGTCTTGAAAAAATGAGCTTGAAAGAAGACTTTCCATATTTTCCCTGGCATGTTCCAGACATCTACTATTCATGTATCCTTTTTCATCTGTGCCCATATACCCTGAAAATAGTCTCTCTCTATTTTTAAATGCTACAGCTTCTGGTTTTGTTGGGATTTCAATGAATTTGGGGGAATCACAGAATCAATGAGTCGGAAGGGACCTAGACAGATCATCTAGTCTGACCCCCTGCCATGGGCAGGAAGGAGCACTGGGGGTGGGAGGGGTCATAAGA
>NW_017728931.1:26955863-26985285 GCF_001723895.1 Crocodylus porosus | reverse complement strand
CAGTTTGCCACCGATGCAACTGTGCATTTGTCAATGCTGCAGTCCCTCAGCTTGCCCACCAGAATTGGGTGGGACACTGTGTCGAAGGCCTTCTGGAAGTCCAAGAAGATGACATCGACTTCCCATCTAAGCTCTTTGTTACCTGGTCATAGAAAGAGACCAGGTTAGTCAGGCAGGATCGGCCTTGCATGAACCCATGCTGGTTACCCCCCAACCTCACTTCCCCTGCAGGGATCTCACAAATGTGGCCCTTGATAATTTTTTTCAAAGACCTTCCCCAGGACAGAAGTGAGGCTGACTGGCCTGTAGGGGAAGGAGGGGTGGAGTTTTAAGCAAAGGTTTTTAAGTCTCAAAAAAGACTCATTTCAAGTGGTAAAATAAGGTTTGGGTCAACATTTATTTTTCCAGATTAGCTCCCCATTGCCTTCCAATTCATAGCAGATTGGCACTGTCTTTAGGTGGCTGGTAGCACTACCTATTGCTGAGGTTGCCCAAAGCTTACAATTGGATGATCCCTTTTTCAGTTGAACTTTAGAATTGCCATTTACTGCATCAGATCATAGGTCCATCTTGCTCAGTATCCGATGTCATGCAGTAGCCAAGTGGATATGTGCTAGGTATGAACAAGGTTTGGGTTTTTTTTCCACTGTTCATCTCTCATTTGCAGCTTCCAGCATTTAAGGTATAGGAAGTTCTAATTCAGAGGTTGTGTCCCTAACTCCCATGCTCAATAGATACCAATGCACCTTTCTTCCAAGAATTTGTCCAATCCCTTTTTGAATCTGGCTAAACCGTAAATTTCCACAGCATTTGGTGGCAGTGAGTTCTACACTTTAATTACACACAGTGTGAGAAAGAACTTTATTTTTGTTAGCTTTAAACTTACTTGATCTGAGCCCACAAAAGGCCGAGAAGTGATTACTAAACTAACTGTGCCACCTATACTAGTTTCATTTTGTGACCACTAGTTCTTGTATTGTAATAAATCCTTATTTATCTTCTCTTCACCATTTAGTATTTTGTAAACCCTTATCAAGGTTTCTTTAAGCATTTTTTCCCTCAAGCATTTCTTTTCTAAACTGAATAGGTTTAGCCAATTTAATCTTTCCTTATATGGAACCTCCTTCATACCTCTAATCATCCTTGTCCTTCTTCATAACTTTTTGAATTCTTCTATATCCTTTTTGAGGTGTGGGGACTGCAACTGGACACAATATTCAAGGTGTGGATGCACCATTGATTTATAAAGGGTGGTATATTCAGTTTTGTTTACAATTCCCTCCTTAATAATCCCTAACATTTTATTTGCATTTTGGGTGGCTGCTGAGTACTGAGCTGATGGTTTTTAGCTAGCTGTCCACAGTGACTCCCAGATCTCTTTTTCTGTGTGATAACAGTTAATGTAGAGCCCATCCTAGTATAGGTATAGTTTGGGTTATTTTTGCCCAGGTACAATACTTCACAGTTGTCTACTTTGGATTTCATCTGCCATTTAGTTGTCCATTCCCTCAATCATGCCAGATCCTCCTGTAGTTCCTCACAGTATGCCTTAGTCTTTACTACTTTGATTAATTCTGTGTCACTCACAAATTTGGCCACCTCCCTACTGACCCCCCTGACTGCTGGGGACCTGGAGTCTCCACCAGTCTGGAATAATTCAAAGACCACCTCTAAGATAGCCCTTAAAATACTTCCAAGACAGCATTCCCCTATCAACACTGTCGATTTTCCTCTAGAAATTTCTCTTTCCATGAGGTGTCTAGCAGTACTCTCACTAACAGGCCATTTCACTCAGGTACCTTTGCTATTCTGAAGTTGTTCTTCCCATTACAAGCAGACAATCAATATCTTGGGTGCCCACGCCACCGGTTGCCCCTCTGTCTGCAACTGGGAGTGGGAATTGTCCTTGTCCTGGAACACAAAGGTAAGAGATACTTAGCAGTTTCTCCTGCCACTTTTTCCTTAAGTATGCATCCCTCAGTTTCCTTGGCTAAGCCATGCCCCAAATCCTAAAGCTATATGTAGACAGCATAATGTAATCTATACAGTAATAAAAGCAACATAAATGGATATAGCACAATATTGGCTCTTCAGCGAGACCACACACACCATATCAGTACTGCAAACACAAGAAAATCTGTATGACATTTCACAAACCTCTCAAAATATCGTGGGGTTTGTGAGAACATACTTAATTCTTTGCCAGGTGTTTTGTCTGTGACAGATTCTGATAAAGAGAGCTAGTAGTTGGAAAGCCTTCAGGGTGTGCTGTTTCGTATGCAGACAGTAAAAAGATTATCCTTCCCCTCCCTGGATTTTAGTTAAGGTCCGTAGTTAGGAAAGTCCACCAGAAGTCTTCTGCCCAAAAGTGAGATTTCAGAAATTATATGAATTATTTCTTTTGGATCTGATCCTAACCTGCTTATAAGTGTATCCTATTTTAATATATCGTGCCATTCATCCTTTAGAATTCCAAAGCACTTTAAAGGCTTAACTAACATGCTCACAAATTTACATGAAGGAGTTGTCTCCCTCCAAAGAAAGCAGCCACAAATTTAAGCACCACAAAAGCAGCCACAAGAGTAAACTGTGAAAACTGTTCGACTCCATACAGCAATACAGAATAAGGTGTTAGATAAGAATGTGTGTTTTGGAAAATGCAGTTACCCATTTGAAAATTCGTTCAAGATTCCATGCCACTCCCCATCCCCCTCCAATTTGTGTTGTGCAAAATGCCTGAGCATAGCTGATGCAGGTAGGCAGACTGTTGTCTTTAACTCTCACCTTGAGAAGACACCCACCTTAACAAAATGTCCTCTAAATCCCAGGCTAGGGAATTAGTGTGGACTGACAACTTTATGCTCCCTCTCATGCTGCCTGAAGGAAACACAAGAGTATCATGAATGAAGCAGAGGAGAATGCAGCACATCATAGAAAATTAGGGTTGGCAGGGACCTCCAGAGGTCATCTAGTCCAACCCCCTGCTCAAAGCAGTACCAGCCCCAGCTAGATCATCCCAGCCGAGGCTTTGTCTAGCCAGGTCTTAAAAACCTCCAAGGATGGAGAGTCCACAGTCTCTGTGGGTAACCTGTTCCAGTGTTTTACTACCCTCCTAGTGAGAGAGTTTTTCCTGATATCTAACCTAAACTTCTGTTGCTGCAACTTGAGACCATTGCTGTCATCTGCCACCACTGAGAAAAGTCTAGCTCCATCCTCTTTCGAACCCCCTTCAGTTGAAGGCTGATATTAAATCTTCTCAGTCTTCTGTTCCCTAGACTAAATAAGCCCAGTTTCCTCAGCCTCTCCTCACAAGTCATGTACCTCAGTCCTGTAACTATTTTTGTTGCCCTCTACTAGACTCACCAATTTATCCACATCCTTTCTGTAGTGGAGGGCCCAAAACTGAACACAGTACTCCAGATGTGGCTTTACCAGGGCTGAATCGAGGGGAATAATCACTTCCCTTGATCTGCTGGCACTACTCCTACCAATGTAGCACAGTATGTCTTTAGCCTTCTTGGCATCAAGGGCACACTGTTGGCTCATATTCAGCGTATTGTCCACTGAAAATCCTGGTTTCTTTTCTGCAGAGCTTCTGCCTAGCCAGTCAGTCCCCAGCCTGTACTGGTGCATGGTATTGTTCTGTCCAAAATTCAGGACTTTGCATTTGTCCTTATTGAACCTCATGAGATTTCTTTTGGTCCAATCTTCCAATGTGTCTAGGTCTCTCTGAATCCTAGCCCTCCCCTCCAGTGTACCCTCCTACCCCCCCGCTTGATCTACAAACTTACTGAGGGTCCCCAGTTATTAGGGCCATGTGAAGCTTCGGTCTCTGATTCAATTTGGCGGACATTCGGCCGGATTCTCCACTGAATCTCCAAATCTGAATCAAATCAGAGAACCCTTTAATGTCCGCAAATCGAATTGGAACCCTCCAAATTGATGCAGAGAGTTTTGGAAAGATTTGGAGATTTGGACACAGACACAGCTGTAAATGTTTTTTCTATATACCTCTAGGTAGCAGGGCATTATGAATGCTGGAGTGCATGGAGTGTCCCACAGAAGCAAGGGGGCTCCCCAGTGTGCTCAGCAGCAGACTTAGAAGTGGACCAGAAGCACTTCTGGGTCTTCCGGGGAGCGCACGGGGGGGCCCCCGCACACCCCCTGGCTTGGCAACTGGTGCCTCCTGGGTCGGGGGGCACCCAGGGTCCCCCTGCAGTCAACGCTGTGCCAGGACGGTGCGGGGGGGGGGGGCCTTAATGCAGTCCCCGGCAGACCCAGAAGTGGACTGGAAGGACATCTGGTCAACTTCCAGGTCGCTTCATGCACCTCAGCATCGCGGCAATCATAAGCCATGCCTGCTACCTCAAGGTATGTAGAAAAAAACTTCTAAAGCTGTGTCTATGTCTGAATTGCTGATTCTCTGAATCAGCATTGAATCTTAAGATTCGGATTTGACCGAATCAAATCAGGGACAGTGATCTGAATCAACAAATCGAATTGTTGTCCCTAATTCGGGCCAAAGCCGAATCGAATAGGGCCTGCTTTGCACACCCCTACCAGTTATGTCAGCATACAAGGCAACCAGGTTGGTCAGACATGACTTGCTCTTGGTGAATCCATGCTGACTGTTCCTAATCACCTTCTCCTTCACCAACTGCTGAGAAATAGATTCCTTGAGGACCCGCTCCATGATTTTTTTCAGGGACTGAGGTGAGGCTGACCAGTCTGTAGTTCCCTGGATCCTCCTTTTTCCCTTTCTTAAATATGGACACTGCATTTGCCCTTTTTCAATCATCCGGGACTTTTCCAGATTGCCGTGAGTTTTCAAAGATGATGGCCAGTGACATTGCAGTCACATTGGTCAATACCCTCAGCACTCTTGTGTGCATCCCATCCAGCCCCACTGACTTACATATGTTCAACTTTTCTAAATAGGACCTAACCTGTTCTTTTGCCACAGTTGGCTTCTCACCTCCTCCCCAAACTGTGTTGCCAGCTGCAGTAGACTGAGAGATGACCTTGCCTGTGAACACTGAGGTGAAAACGACATTGAGTACTTCAGACTTGTCTGCATCCTCTGTCACTAAGTTGTCCCTCCATTCAGTAAAGGACTCGCACTTTCCGCGATCCTCCTCTGGCTACCAACATACTTTTAGAAACCCAGTTTGTTACCCTTCACATCACTTGCTAGCTGCAACTTCAATTGCACTTTGGACACAATTGCTGACTTCATCCCTGCATGCTTAAGCAACACTCTTATATTCCTCCCTAGTTCTTTGTCCAAGGTTCCACTTCTTATAAACTTCCTTTGTGTGTTTTAGCTCACTGAAGAGTTCCCTCCTAAGTTAAATTAATCTTCTGCCATACTTGCTAGTCTTCCTGCACATTGGGATGGTTTGTCTCTGCACTCTCAGTAAGATTTCTTTAAAATACATCTAGCTCTCCTGGACTCCTCTTCCCCACAGATGGCTTCCCAGAGGATCCTGCCCATGAGGTCCATCAGTAAGTCGGTCTGCTTTTCTGAAGTCCAGGGCCCTTACACTCATTCCTTCCTTCCTTTCCTCAGGATCCTGAACTCCATCATCTCACAGTCTCTGCTACTCAAGTTGCCATCTGCTGCTAATTCCCCACCAATTCTTCCCTGTTTATGAGTGGCAAGTCAAGAAGAGCATGGTCCCTTATTGGTCTCTCCAGCACTTGGTCCAGGAAGTTGTCCCCAACCCTCTCCAAAAACTTCCTGGATTGCCTGAGCGCTGCTGTATTGTCAGAGGTAAGGGTGATTGAAGTCTTCAATGAGAACTAGGGCCTGTGATCATCGAAATTTCCACTAGCTGTTTGAAGAAAGTGTTATCTACCACTTCCTCCTCGTCTGGAGGTGTATAACAGACCCCCGCCATGACATCACCCTTGTTGCTCTCCTCTCTGACCCTAACTCAGAGACTTTCAACAGGCCTATTTCCAGTTTTATACTGGAGCTCTAAGCAATCATACAGCTCTTTTACGTAAAATGCAACTCTTCCTCCTCTTCTCCCTTGCCTGTCCTTCCTGAACAGTTTATACCCATCCACGACAGTCATGTGCGCTATTCCACTGAGTCTGTTATTCCAGTCACATCTTAGTTCTGTGACTGTGCAAGGACTTCCAGTTCTTCCTGCTTGTTTCCCAGGCTCTGTGATGGGCATTTGTGTACAGGCACATGAAGTAACTAGCCGATTGCCCTGATTTCTCAGAAAGAATGAGAACACCTCCCCTGTTGCCCACTCCTACTTGTGCTTCCTTCAGGTCATCCAGTTTCCCACTTGCCTCAGGACTTTGGTGTCCATCCCCTGGCATATACACCCTACAAATATATCCTCCATTCCCTCAAGCTCCATACACCCACCTGTGCCTATTGTGTTCTTTCAAAGTTTGAACATGTTTGGCTTATGAGGGCAGACCCATGGAGCAACCACTGTGGCACAAGCTCCTTCACAAAATCCCCTGCATTCCAAGTGCAAGTTAGTTCATGTAAAAGCACCATTCACTTGTACAGCGTCTTAAGAACATTCGGGAAAGAGAAAATGTGGGAATTTAAATAAAGTAAATGTGATGGGACTGCCATGTTCTGGGACTTTAGGAGCTTTGAATAATTATTTAGAAAGACGCATTACATTCATGGCACTGTGTGGCTGTGTCTACACCTGTATCTGTGATACCAGTGATCTTCAACCAAGGTGCTTTGAGTTCCTTTTAAGGATGTCATGGGGTGCCACACAATGTTAGATGGGCAAATATTATTTACAGAGATTTCAAACAGGTATGTGTAGTGGTAAAAACCTTTTGCTCTGTGTACTTTCCAAGCTCTTTGCAACAGCAAAATTGCTCTTATTTTTCTGTAGTCAAAAACTAAGTGAAAACTATGACCTGGCATTTTCTGAGGGTGCCTTGAATCTGAAAAGGTTGAGAACCTGTGGTGTATACACAAAATTAAAACCATGCCTACAACATATGAATGATAACAGGCTACATTTAATAATAAACATATAAGCAGAGTATTTGGCCCTTAATAGAACTGGCAATGTAAGCTAAATAAATTGCTTCAAAGTCAGAACTGTTAGCAGCTGGTAGGCATGGGGGGGAATTCAGCTAAGTACTGGGTAGCTTTATGGCCTTTCAGGCAACAGGAGTTCAACCTGATTCATCCTTTTACTTGAGTTTATAAGACAACATGCAGAAAGTTTAAAAAATATTTTACTAATGTTGTGGTGATTCCCCAGGGATCAAGGACTTCTGTTCTTTTAAAATAATGTAATAGTTTGATTGTATTAGTTGTTGTTGAAAGAAGCAATAAAATGATGCACAACCTCCATGCATGACAATGTTAGAATGCCCTACAAATTAATTAAATATAGCAAAACCATTTGAAAGGTTTTGGTTATCTGGCTGTTGTGGAGAAGTATGTTCTCCCTTTCCCACCTCTCCCACTCCTGTGGAAAAAAAGTTGACCTTGGTGGAAACAGCCCTCTATTGGTCTTCTAACTTGCATTTTCAAACCACTCTGTTGGCTTGCATAAAAATAAGATAAATTATAAAGAGATGAATATATATCAGCAAATTATTTTTGAAAAAGAGAGATGCCATATGTATATTTTAAAAAATAAGATTTAAACACTTTGTGCTGCACATATGTAGATGGAAGTGGAAGAAGCATCCCTTCTCATAAGACTCATCATGTTGATCTGTAACAAAAACTGATCCACAATAGCTATATCTTTAGACCTCCCATTAGCTATTGTATCATTGTAAATTCTTTTCTGCAGATCACGGCTGTGCTTTACTTAATCTATTGAATGTGCTCAGTTGGAGATGAGCTGGTCGGCTACCTTATCCATGTGGCATATATGGAACCACAGTGCTGTTGAAAACATCTGGAGATTTAGTATACAGGATATTGTACTAATGTCTGGTTTGTCTTTCTGTCTAATATATCTTGCACCTATCACTCATCCACAGGGTTATCCGTATGTCAGCAAAATTACCCAGAAAATAAATGGTTTACACCCTTCCCTCCAGTAATGTGACTTGCAGGTGGAAGTGTAACGTAGCTCATGATCTACTGTTTTTTATTTTTTCCCAAACCTAATAGCAGAACACAGAATGCAGCTGAATACAGAATATTATGAAATTATAGTAAAGGAAATCTATTTTGTTATCCATAATGTAGGATAAAGGATTTTAGAAAAATGGAACTCCTCTTCAAGTCTTGAAATGAATAAACAAGTAAATAATCAAAGACTGCCCCCATTCTTCCACCCTTCTCCACTAAAATGGAGAAGTAGTGATATTTAAAAAAACTTGAGTGAAGATGAGTAAGAATCTGAAAATTCAAAACTCAAGTATAGTTCAAGTAAGCATCCAAGAATTACAGCTTTTAACCAGATCTCCGTAGTCTGCACATGCTGGTGAAAGCTCATCCTGCACCACCCCCACCACCACCCCATCCACCTCTCCCATAAAAGGCTTTCTTGGGAAATTTCTGTTTTTAGCTGGAAATTGTAAATGAAAAAATATTCTTATACAAACATTTTGGAACCTCAGCAAAGGTTTTTAAATACATAGTGACTCAGAAGAGTTTTTAGTTTATTTTATTTTTCATAGTCTGAACCAGGTAACCTATTCTTGCTACTCATAACCTTGGCCAAATACTGCATTTTAATGTATTTAGCATTCAGTCCTACAGTATTTACACATACAAAACACCCTTTTAAGTCAGTGGGTCACATTCGTTCCTAGTATTTTTGGGCAAAAATCTGTTTTAGTCACTGGAGTTGCTTTTATTAAAGCCAACAATGATTTTGGTTCAAAGTACAGTTAAACAAACTTGCCATTTATCTATATCTTAGCCATCAGTGCTGCAGGAATGTAGACTGCGTTGTGAAGGAAACAATTCACAATTGGCATGTAGTAAGAATTCTGCTGCACATGAGAGAAAATATTGGTACACCCAAGTATTTGAACAGGAACTTGGAAAAAATCAGTGAAGTTTCAGATATTTTAACACTTTAACCTTTTTCAGAAAATGAACATATTCTCAAAAGCACAGAATATGTTGATTCAGCAGCAGGCGATGTGAAACCAGATTGTGATGTAATCTTCAAGAAAACCATATTTGTAATAAGGTTAATTAAATTTGCTGCAAGCTTGTGACAAGCATGCTGTAAGTTTGCCAGTAAATCTGGTCTTGCTTTATCAAACTGAAGGGCAAGAGGGAATTTTTTTTTTAAAGCTCCCTTCCTCCAGAACAAGTAGTGTGTGTTGCCAGAGGACATGCAGACTGGCAACAATAACTAATACGTTATGAGAGGTTGAACAAGTTTAAATGGGATTTGTCTCTGAACTGAAAGGCATATTGTAAGAAATTTCTTTGTCTCCTTGTGATGCTGTTAAATTGAAAGCACGATGGGAGGCTTCAGTAGAAGCAACAAAGGTTGAAATGATAGCCTGCTGTTTGTAGCAAGCATCATGGTTCCACTGATGGTCCAGACATCTGGTAACAACAGCCACTCCTTGTCAGGTTTTGCCCCACACTGGGCGCCTGAGCACTTTGCACTGTTTAACTCATCAGACTCTTCTAGCATAGTGTGCTCTGCATCAAGAATGTTTATGTAATAAAACAGAGCTAATTAAACATTTCAAAGGGAAACACTATTTTAACTCTAATTAGATATGATTAAGGTTTCTTTTACTTATGCCTTTGCCGAATCTGCACTGAAGCTCTCTGGTTTTCGTTCTTTATTGAATTCTGAAACAAAATTGTTTCAAAAAAGTTTCTCATCTGTTTTAATAGGTTTTGGTTTTTTATTCCTGGTCTGTAAACAAACTAAAGGGAAAAATAAACTACTGAAATCCTGAGATATACAGTAGAAGATACCCTCCCACTTGAAATATTAAAAATATTCTGGATTAAGCACAGGAAAAGAAAAACCTTCAGGTGTTATTTCTGCTCTTGGTAGGACTGGAGTATATGACTCCTTTCCAGCTCTAATTTTGGTTATTCAAATTTAAAATTATTAGACCTTGTATGAGTTCAGGCACTCGGGTAACACAATGATGACCATGAGATAAACTTCTGGGCCAACAGAAGCTTATGAATTTCGAGAAAATCTATTATTAAATGATGCATCTGTCCCACTCAGATATAAAATATATCTTCGTGTATGCAGTCTGCGTAGATTGATAGCATCTGACAAAGCTTTGGAGCCAGGACAGCAACCACCCAAATGCAGAGAAACAAATAAATGAGAAAATCAGAGAGAACAGACAAAAAGCAGTAATAATCAGTGAATATTTTGTCAGCTGAGCAAATGCTGTATAACTTGTTTAGTGTTATCTGGCTTTTATGACAGAGCCAGTCTGCAAATCATATGGGTGAAACAGACTGGTGCAATGTAGGAACCCACCCGTTCCTTTTGCCATCCCTAAGCGCAAGTATTTTTAGAGGGGATTTTAATATTTCTTCAGTTAAAAGACCTTAAAATGCAAGCTTATTACAGCTTTCCATTGGTTTCAATTCTCACCCAAGAATTCTACAAACTCCAGCTTGGGTTTCAGAAAAAAATGAACCAGGCTCTCATTCAAACTCGTTCTCTGCAGTCCTAATTAAAATAGACTTCAATGAGAAGTTTTCTTTTCCTCTTCCAACCCAAGCTTAAGGGCATAGTTCTAGCTGGAGAGTATATTGTGTTCATTTTGCTGTTCAAATGGCTTGGTAGAGAAGCTGTCTTTCAAACTCAGAACGACTACTACGATGCCTCAGGACTCAGCTGTCACATCAAGGCTGTTTTTCACATATATGCGCGCGTGCGCACTCGTGCACACACACACACATTACATAATGTAAGCATATTATCATCATCAGGTAGCTGAACTTTCTACATCATACATGGAGACAATTTTTTCCTCGCCTTTTTAAGAAGTTTTCTCTAAAGTGGGTTTGCAGCCACTTCAGAGAAAATGAATTAAATGCATCTTTTATTTGGGGGGAAAAATAAAATAATGATATGGAATGTTGTTTTTCCTTGAAAGGAGAGACATGGATTAGAAGACGCATATCTATGTCTGTCTGTCTAGATCTGCAATTCATATTGAACTGCAGTGATGGTTCAGTATTCTTTTCCTTATGCTGAGAAAAAAACCGTGGGGAAATTATTTAAAAAATGTTTTAGCCAGCTTTTGTACTAGTGAGATTTGCTAGACTAAGAACTCTAGAAAAAGAAATCTTTTGTTCAGCCAGAGAGACAATCTTCCATTTAGCCAGTTCATTAAAGAGATGGCATTGGCACTTTGACCAATCAGATTTTCAACCCTTGTGGAAATGACTACTTTTAGGAGGTCCAAAGCTTGGTCATTCTTCACACCTACATCCTCTCTCCTGAGATTGCCAGCTAGGGTGCCAATTAATAACAAATGCTTTGGTGCTTTTCCATCTACTTGGATCTAATCTAGATTGAGGTTAAAAATTTATTTCACATAGGCCACCAAACAACTTCTGACTTTCTCACTGTCACTCTGAGTTTGAATGAAGTTGGTATGAAGTTGGTTTTTTACAGGTGAAAAGCTTTAGGTCCCAATCTCCTTAGCTAGCCCATCCCTACCACAAGAAGTACTTTTTCAAGAACTTCTCCAGAGCTTTGGTTTCAGACTTCAGTCTGTTGTATAATGCACTAAAACAAAGAAGAAAATAATAATGTCATTATATGCTTCAAAGATCTAGTAATTTTTTCATCATCTTTTTCAGTCTGTGAACTATCTTTGACTCAAAATGATGGGTGCTTAAAGAGCTACTGCCACACTCTGGCAAACTTTTCAAACTTCAGCAAAACTCCACTTAACGCTGCTTTTCTTTCCCTCCTATTTCCTTTCACAATATTGCTGAATATGATAACACTATAGTTATATAAAGATAACCAGCAATCTCCCATCATTATTTGAATCTTCAAAATTGAATTTACAGCTGGGAGAAACTTGGCAAACCTGGAGGCTAACATTCTAAATTCACAGAATAAGCACTACATGGGCACTGACAGTACAAGCTTCTCCACTGTCTCTCATTTCAGTCTAACCCTGAATAAGGGAACTTTTTTTGAGGATGATTGGGTAACTGCTTCTACAGTTCTTGGCCTGATAGTAGACATTGCCAGGATAAGTGATACTGATGGCCACTGGCAACTACAGTGAGAAGCCCAGTTCACTTCAGATTCTGCAGGTCACCCAACAGACTTCAGAAATAACAGCTGTTGCTTTCATTTGACCTAGGGTGCACTCAGACACCCTGCTGAGAAGTGCTAGGTATGGTATTCTAGTCCTGGGTTTGTTAGTTACTAGCTCCTCTGCTGCCAGTCTCCTCTTACCTGATTTAATCATTACTGTTGCACCCTTCACTGCTAGTGGCATCATCATTCTTGCCAGGAAGTGTGATGTCATAAACCCTGGATTGGTTGATTACTGAATGAGGTATACAAAAGCCCCTAAGGGACCACTTTTAGTTGTGAACTGATGCCCTGGGCCTGATAAATGAAAATTTGGGACCTACATCAAAATTTAGGACATGCTCCAACTCCCATTGAAGTCAATGAGAATCTTTCTGCAGACCTTTGTGCATGTTCAATTGAGCTTTTAAAGAGGTGTTTGGGGTGGTGTTTTTGCTTTTAAAGATGACATGGCTTCAGGTTTGCAATTGTTTCCATTCACAGGTATGTCTTTCCCTTTTAAAAATGTATAGTGTTTACTGTTTACCTGTTCTTTTTATTGTTTATGAAGCCAATGTATTACTGCAATGATAATACTGACTGTTATGTATATTATCTATCCCCAAAGCTTTTCTTCCTTATAAATTGCAAGAATTTGTAGTTTTAAAAATTGGTTTGGCTTTTGTCTTTTAGTGTGATTTCTTGCATGCGTATGTCTCTGTTGTATATGTCCTTCAGTTTTTTTCTAGTAATGATTAAAAGTTTAGAGATAAGTGGGATTCCTCCCCCCCATAATTAAGGTTTCAAAGAGGTGATTTCTTCGTGTGCATGAAAAAGAGAGACAGAGACTGACTGTGGGGTTTTAATCTGAGCAGAACATGAGGTTAGCTGTTATCACTCATTCCTCACATTTTAAAACCAGGTCCAGAAAGTGATCATAACATATAACATTCAAACTATATGTATACTTCATGTTGGGAACTTCAGCTTAATTTGGGACATTGTCTAAATGATAAATCATGAGTAATGCTAATAAGAAGATGCATATGGGAGATGCAGTGTCTCACTATATGTCCAAAAGACCCCAACCATACACCATTTTTTTGTTTGTAATGGAAGTAACATACACATGCAGAATTCTGTGTAGTGACTCACCCTGACAGCCAAGGTAGTGATGTGTCGTAGGCCGTTCCTCTACAGTACGCTCATATTTTTAAACATGCACCAGCCAAGCCAAGTGATAGCAGGCAGTGTGTAGGCTTGCCATGCATGCATGCAGCGTTGCCAATGATTTTACCTCCATGCTGACCAGCAGCACACGCAGCTATCCCAGTCTGGAGGTCAGCACACAGCTGTGCCAATGCATTTCACTTCTGACCTGCAACACCCACCCAGTTATTTCAATCCTCAGTCTTTATCCCTTAGCCAGAGACGCTGCCAATCAGGCTGAGTTACAGCAGGGTCAGGGTGGCATTGTGATGCACACTAACAAACATGGGGGGATGCTGGGGGGGCTCTTAGATAAGCCTTTCTTTTGTCTCTGTGTTTACACAACAGCCACCCAGAACAACAAGTCTGAAGTCACATACAGCAATAGATATATAAACTCTACTAACCACAGAAGCAGGTTTTAAATACATTAAAATATTTTATCCCATTATTTGTTTTGACCAATTGACCACAATATTAAAAATTCAATCAAGGAGCAGCTGACAAGTGCAGTTGCCTAATTTTATTTAAGGGGTTTTTTTCCCCCCTTTTTCCATTTTTCCATCCTGTTAACGCTGCTGCCTGTGCCCAGACAGTAATGGGCTTCTTGTATGCCCACGACTGTTATGATCATGTAAATTTATTGGTGCTTAGAAGAAGCGAGCTATTAAAACATTACAACAACCATTACAGCCAGGCTCGTGTTGGCTTTCGCTCCCAATGAACATATGCTTCCGAGTGAATGCCTAAACTCTTATTTATGGATTTAATTTAATATGCGGAAAGAATTCAAAATTAAATTTTGTGTCTGCCTCCAGAGAGTGTCAGTGTATAATAACATGGTAATTTTTACACATCTTTATGAGAAATGGGAAAATTAATTCTTTCTGACAAGTTGTAATTATTCGACTTGGAACAGTTGCAGCTGAGCAGTTTGCATGCCTGTTGTCTGTTGTTGCGCAGTGTAAGGGGAAAACGTGGGGATGGAGATATATTGTGTGTCTGAGAGTTTCTAATAGCTTCTGACATTTTAGCCCTGCATATTATCAGAGTGCTCTTTAAAGGAGCAGGGGTGGTGTTATAATCTGTAAATACTGGTTGGGACACACACAGAGTTATAGTACACCGAGCATCAGAAGGCAGGAAAATTATTTCCAGCTCTCTCAGGCTGGGGAAGGGAATCTCTGGATCACCTTGCAGATTAATAAAGTTGAAAGTAACATGACACCTTTTGATAGGCTTTGACTTCATCAGCTCTGAAATGCGCATATATGCTTAGAAAAATGTAGTTAGTCTCAGACCCTGAAAAAGTTGGTTTATTGTGATCAGCTCCCTTCAAAATCAGGGACAACTGACAATGCTTAGCACCTTTCGTGGGACTGGACCCTCTAAAAGTTATTAGTCTTTTAAAATGGGATTGAAAAAATATTTCGTTTTTAAACAGTAGGAGCTTTCAAAGCAGATATTTTCTTAAGGATGACTTTGTAACAGAAGTAAGTTCTGTTTCAGAATTTCTACTGAAACTTGATGTTCATCTTGGATAAGCCTCAAGCATCACTGGATGCATTAAAAAAAATTAGAGGAATGCATAAATTGGGGTATTTACAGATCTAAAGGCAAACCTAGTGATGGGTGCCAGATTTTCTGTCCTCCTGGCTTGGTCTTTTTAGGATAAACAGACACAAAAAGTAGGGCTTAGAAAACATTTTTGCACCTATATTGGTGCAGTGGAAGTGCCACAGACAAGGTGATTTTGAGCTTGTTTTCTACCCCAAGACTAGCAGGACAGGGAGTGAGGGTGTGTCAGTTAAGTGGTGTTAATGTTTCAGAAAGTGGCAATCTTACCTATGCAACTGAAGTATTATGAAGTATATGGCCTTTCGTCTATTGCCAACTTTTGGTCTTAGAAATTCCATGGCATAAGGTTGTTTGCGCTCTCCAAACTACATATCCTAGCTGTGACATATGTCTTAATTACTGAGTTATTGCTAAAGTTCTGCAAATGGGTGTAAAACATTTGGAAATTGAAGCCTATTCAGTGTTTGTAGCGGGGTCCCTTGAACCAAAGGAACTAGCTGACTGTCAGACACCTCAGAAGTCCCTTGAGGGTTAGAGGAAAAATGGTTTTGCTAGGCAAGTCCACAAGCAGCTTTCTAATGGAAGGTGGGAGAAGCCACTGTAGACCTGTCAGGGTTTGACATGCTGTTTGGATCTCACCAGGAGGAACCAATTTGTCCAGTGGAGTTTCCAAGGCTGGAGTGAAAAGGGGTACTTGTGGCAAGGATGTTATGACACAATTAGTTCCTGAAAACCATATCTTAAAATGAATCATCATGACTTGGAACGAATTTTCCCATAGGAACAATGTTTTAAATGGGGGATTTGTTTCCCTGGTACCCTCTTTTCACCAAAAATAACCCAGAATTTTGTACTCCATCAAATATAGATGAGTAATATAGCTACATTAATGTATTTATAGTGTAAGTAGCAATCATATTGATTTGGAATGACTTATTTGAGGTGACTTTGCTGGACTTTTTGAAGGGTTCTTGGCTGCAGGTTTTTCTGCAGTCTTGTCTGCTTTCTTAAAGAAAGTATCCAAGGAAGTTCAGACAGAAGTTCTCGAGGGAGATGGGTGCTGCAACGAATTTGTTTGCTGGTGTGGTGTGGCGTGGCATCAGATCAAGCGTTGTAAAGTTGAAACTGGTGTCAGAAAGTCAAAACAGGGTGGCAATTTATAAACGCCATAAATGTCGTTTGTTGTAACTTGAAACGTCTTAAGTCAAGGACTGCTTGTATGTTTGTAATAGAGTCTCTGTAAATCAGAATTCATTGACCCATCTTCATGAACTCTGTATTATTTTATAATGTTCATGAATGCCAAGAACCTGAAACTCCATCTTACTTCAGGTAGATGCAGTATTCCATACAACTTGCTTGCATATTTCTAGTCATTATTTTACTTGCATTTATACAGTGGGCTTATCAATCATCTCAGAGTGCAAGTTCAGAATCATAAATATTTCCAAAATAGCACAGTGCCAGGGCAGGACTCTTTCTCCAACAATCAATTTCACAGATCTTTTCAATTCCCTTCATTCAGAAGCCTGGGAAAACAGATTTGCAGTGTGACTTTTGGGTCATCAAGTGCAGACTCTCAGAGACCAGAGGGGGAAGCAGTCTTCTCCTTTTAAAAACAGTTAAGCACTTGGTTCCAGTACCTTGGATGATTGAAACTGCTGAAGTATCACATGAGGAGAGATACTGTCTCTCTCTCTCTCTCTCACCTAGCTAAATTCCCCTTGAGTTTCCATTGTGGTATGGGTACCACTGGGGAGACGTACCTGCTGTGTATTGTTATTCTGCCCCTGTGCTATCCTTGTTCCTATGCAGCAAGCACAGATTATACCTGGGGAGTCACCTTCTCACAACATATTCAGGAGTTTTGTAAAGCAGGTACCCCACTAAAACTTCACTCTTCTCAGATCACATCTCATTGCCACTAGGCCTGTGCGAAGCAGCTACTATTCACTTTGGATTCGGATTTGGCCGATACAGGGGACAGTGATGTGATTTGGTGATTCAATCACTGTCCTGAATTGATCTGGCCACTGCTGAATCTCCAAATCATGCAGGCCCATCCCTTGCCTGCTCTCCAGCAATGGCTGCCCCACCCACCCCAGCTCCTGATACTTTGAAAAAAAAAGCCCTCACTCCCTGGGTGCTGCTGGGCAGGGAGTGATCCTTGCTGCCTCCTGCTGCCCCATGCTGCATAGGAGGCTCTGCATGAGCCCCCCGGCCCCCTGCCTGCTCTCCCAAGCCTCCCATGGCTGCCCCACCCACCCCAGCTCTGGCCCTTTAAGAAAACGAAAACAACACCCCCCCAGTGTCACTGATTCCCTCCCAGTGGCGGGGGGTCCCTGCTGCCCCACACTGCCCCACACTGTGTGGAGGGCTCTGCCACGAGACCCCAGAAGCCTTGAGGCTGCTGTAGGAGCTGGTGAATCTGGGGGAGTTGAGGGGGTTCTTAAAGAGCTGGAGCTGGAGGGGTGGGGCAGCCATGGAGGAGAAGGTGGGGGTTGGGGGGTTTGTGGCAGAGTCCCCCCAGCAGTGGGGGGCAGTGGGGATTGCCTCCCTGTCCGGCAGCACCTGGTGAGTTGAGGCTTTTTTTAAAGGGCCGGGAGCTCGGGTGGGCAGGGTAGCCATGGGGACGCTGGGGCAGCAGACAGGGGTCGGAGGGTCTGGGGGAGCAGGCAGGCAATGGGGCCTGGCAGGGATTCCCCCCATGGCCCCTCCCCTGTCCTCTAACTTCCTCTCCCCCACACCCTACTACTTACCAGCTCTGAGTCCAGTTCCAGCTCCATGCTGCAGTGGGCAGGGACTGCCCAAACCATTGAAGCTCTCCAAATATTTTGTGAATTGATTCAGAGAGCTACAGATTGATTTGGTTCTTTTTATTGGACACTTGATTCGATTCGGATTTTGAGATTCGGCCACCGAATCAGGCCAAATCTCCTCTGAATTGAATCAGCACCTGAAGCTTTGCACAGCACTAATTGCCACCAACACCATTATGCTTTGCTAGGCAATGTGCTGACTTGGAAGACTTTCAGTAAAGGTGAAACATCCCAAATCACTAAGGTTCTGTGAATTATCACACTGAATCATTTCTTTATGCTAAGCCACTTCTTTATGTCCCTGTATATGATATATCTTGGGCAGAGGTACTTTCAGAGGTACTTCTCCTTCAACCTGCCTCATTCAAGATGTGTGATAAAACAAGTTTAATACATAGCCACTTTCTGAAATAAGATTTTTTAAAAATAAATAGTTTGGTTCCTTGCAGTGATGTTTGAACTCTAATACAAAGGATGCATATTACAATTTAGTGTTGCCAGCAGCTTCTTCTATACAGGAAGTATGATTATTGTTAAGGGTTACACCTGGCCTGAAAGGGCCAAAGGCATGATAGAGACACACTTTATAAACTAACTGAATTGGAGATGCATAAGCTTTCATACAATTTCTTTGGAATAAGGAAAATTCATCCGTTCCATCATTACCATTCAGGAGGGAAGGAGGAAAAGCTTTTAACAGTTTCCAAGTTGTTTTGCAAAGCAGATCCTAGAAAATTCCACCACATTCCCAGCAATAAACATGGTGAGAATACCTATGTGAGATGTAGATGTATGTAAGCAAGAATTAGACAAGCACTGAATTCCTGGACAGATTAATCTAAACCGTGGGTTATGGTTTTTTTTAATTCCTTTCAAGTGCCTAACACATTTTGGAGATAAATTCTTTGAATGGAGATGCTCATTTTTATTGTAAGTTTTCTTTACAGCTAGGAACATTTTGACAGTGTGAAATGGATTTCTTCGTCTGACTCCAGTATGCACCTTCTTCTCATATTCTAATACCTTGTATCCTAATCCATCAATTTCCTGGTTCTCAAGCTATTTAAAATGTAGACACATTCCTGTATTCTGTCATGGTGTTTTTATATGTTGCTCATTTTCTTACTCAGCACCTTTCTTATAAGCGCAAATTCTCCAAATGGAATTTTGTTTGTTTTGTTCAAGTTATTTGGGGAGCAGGAAAACAAATCAGTATAGGATTTAAATATGGAGACCTCATAAAAGCTGCAGAAAGCGCTACTTAAATGTCATGAAAGTACTTCTTCTGGAGCATCTGAGGATCTTGAAGCATCCTCCAAATGTTAATGAATAAAGCTTTGCAGTGTTCCCATCCTGTTTACAGATGGCAAAATGAAACACAGAGTAATTTAACAGATAATCAGTAAGAGAGTCCAGAAAAGAACATAGGTCTCTTTGGGATAGGATCATTGTTGACTAGTGCAACCTCCTTTACTGTGAGAGATGAACCTCATAAATAGTGATTAATGCATAGAAGTTTCCCTAAAATATTGAGTTGGTTTTATTCAAATAAGAACTCAAAAATTTGAATTTGTTCAAAAGTTTTCTGAAATTAATCAAGCTGCTTGGGTCTGTAAAACTTGGCTTGAAATCTAGCTAATCTCCTTTATGAGGTTTTTTTTTTTCTCTTTTTTTGGTATTACTGACTGTATCCAAAATATGAACTGGCTTTTTTTTCTGTTTTGACACTTGAGAAGCAACGCAGTGTAGAAGGTTGGCTACAGGAATCAAAACTGGGGACTGGGACTCTTGGTTTCTGAACCTACCTCCTCCATTGATTTATTGTGTGAATCTTGCAAAATCACTTAATCTCCGTATCATTTTCCTTGCTTGTATAATTGGGTTGCTAGTGTGTGAAGATTAAATGTTTAATGGTTTGTATTTAATAATGTCTCCTATTTGAGGTAAAAATGCAAAAGATTATTACAGTACTTCCTCCTTACAGAATAAGTCAGGAAGTTCAGAAATAATGTTGTAAGTCACCAATTAAAATGACCAAGATGACACCAGATAACAAAACTAACTTCTTTAACAATTTCTTTGCCTCCGGACATCTCCCCGTCCCCCCACCTCCAGTCCCTACTCAGAAATTATACAGATAGACCCAAGAGAGGTGCAGCCAGGCCCAGGGTCAGTGAGGACCTAGTCAGGAAACTTCTGGTGGGGCTAGACATGTTCAAATCAGTGGGTGCTGACGATCTTCACCCCAGACCGCTGAGGGAATTGGCAGAGGTCATTGTGCGACCCCTGGCACAGCTTTAAGAGCATTCATGGTGCTGTGGCAAGATGCCAGAGGACTAGAAAAGGGCCAATGTTGTCCCCATTTTCAAAAAAAGGAAGAAGAAGGACCCAGGAAACTACAGGCCCATTAGTCTTACCTTGGTCCTAGGGAAGCTCTTTGAGAAAATTATCCAGGAGCACATCTGCGAGGGGCCAGTAGGGGTGGGGATCATGCTCGGGGGCAACCAACATGGGTTCATTAGAGGCAGGTCCTGTCAGATCAACCTGGTGGCCTTCTACGACCAGGTCACAAAATCCTTGGACGCAGGTGTCGCAATGGATGTAGTCTTTCTTGACTTTAGGAAGGCCTTCGACACTGCCTCTCACCCCATTCTCATTTAAAAAATTAGGCGACTGTGGTGTTGATGCCTACACAATCAGATGAGTCTCAAATTGGCTGGTGGGCTGTACCCAGAGAGTGGTGGTGGACAGGTCTTTTTTGACCTGGAGAGATCTGGGCAGTGGGATACCCCAGGGCTCAGTCCTTGGGCTTGCACTGTTCAACATCTTCATCAGCAACTTGTATGAGGGGGTGAAAAGCACCTTGTTCAAATTCATGGATGATGCTAAGATGTGGGGAGAAGTGGGCGTGCTGGAGAAGAGGGACAGGCTACAACTAGATCTGGACAGGTTACAGAGGTGGGTGGATGAGAACAGGATGGGTTTAATATGGACAAATGCAAGGTGTTGCACCTGGGGAGGAAGAACCAGGAGCATACCTACAGGCTGGGGAACTCCCTTCTTGTCAGCACAGAGGCAGAAAAGGATCTTGGAATCATTATTGATTCCAAAATGAACATGGGCCACCAATGTGGGGATGTGGTCAGGATGGCTAACCGCACCTTGTCATGCATCCACAGATGTATCACGAGCAGGTTCAAGGAGGTGATCATCCCCCTCTATGTGACACTGGTCAGGCTGCAGTTGGAGTACTGCGTCCAGTTCTGGGAGCTGCACTTCAGGAGAGATGTAGACAGCATTGAGAGAGTCCAAAGAAGGGCCACTCACATGATGGGGGGCAGGAGGGCAGGCCCTATGAGGAGAGGTTACAAGAGAAGGCTGAGGGGGGATTTGGTGGCTGTCTACAGACTGGCCAAGGGGGACCAGCATGCTATGGGAGAGTCCCTCTTCCCCCAAGCCTTACTGGGAGTAACAAGGAATAACGGCCATAAGTTGACTGATAGTAGATTCAGGCTAGATATCAGGAGGCACTTCTTCACATTCAGGGCGGCTAGGATCTGGAACCAACTTCCAAGGAAAGTGGTGCTCACTCCTACCCTGGAGGTCTTCAAAAGGAGGCTGGATAATCACCAGCCTGGGTCGTTTGACCCCAGTATTCTTTCTTGCCTGTGGCAGGGGGTCGGACTTGATGATCTACTTAGGTCCCTTCTGACCCTACCGACTATGAAACTATAAAACTTTGAAGAATCTTTTGCATGTGCCATTTAAGGTTTTGTCTAGTTTTGGGAAACTGATATAGGTGTATTCCTTTTTAAAGGTAGGAGTCCTCAATTCAAATCTTGGTCCTTTATAGCTTGAACTAAGTAATTCAATCAGGATCTTGATCCAGTTCAAAAGCCTGGAGGTTTAAGTCAATCTGCTTGGCATTGTCTAGACTGGTTTGTCTATTCCTAGGCAAAAAAACAGCATTTGTGTGTTCGTTAGAGCATTGCTCAAATAGCATTCCCTTTTTTCTGTCTTCTGGTGCTGCATATCAGAACGTGATTATAATCATTATATCCCTATCTATATCTTGCTCTGTTTTCCTTTTAATTAGGTTGTAAAACAATTAGTTACCACCGTGTCTCTTTTTTCAGACTCCCCCAGTGAGCCTGGAGCTGTTTGTTCTCCCTGGGCTAGGAGGAGGGGGCCCTATCGTCTCACTTTATTTACAGCAGGGTGAAGGTCAGATATAAACAGTTTTTGTTCTTGTGCTGTTGCTTTCTTTTGTGACCTATCCTGCATTGTTTGGCTTTTTTTCCTCCCCCGTGCTTTGAAGTGCCGCACACCAGGTGTTCCTGTTCTGAATTACACATGAAAGGACCACATCCCTGGACTAATTAACTAGTAAACTGCACCCGCCTCCCTTGGGTTTAATTGATGCTGCTCTTAAAAGGGGAAGCCAGTTCCTTATTCCCCCTGATTTCACACCATAGTCATCTCCTCTTTATCTTCCTAAATGGGGGGAATAGTCTTGAATTTCTCACTTCTGGGCCACACACCACTTAATATGTCCTCTCATTCCACAATTAATAAAAGAATTATCCTGCATTACATTAAAAAAATACCCTTCAAATTTTTTTCTTTACTCTTCTGTCTTTCAATCTGATGGTTACAGCCTCTCACTGGGGAGTGAAACATAGAATGTGAGCCACTTCCTCAGAGCAGAAAGACTGAGCTTCTTGCTGCTAATTACTTTTACTTGATTGTCTTGACCCAACAAAGGCATTGGTGTATGCCGGCATATTCCATGGCGCATGGTTACATTCCTGGGGCAACGTTCTTTGACATGGAATCACTGTAGACTTTCATTTTTACTTTTCTAAGTTTTGCAGTGATAAACTGGTGTAAACTAACCATATTCTCTTAGGCCTTATCTAATTGTAAGAGATTGAACTGAATGAATTAAGCTGGTTTAGAAACTGACTTAGTTAAAACAGTAAAATATTCCTTTGTGGGCAGTCTTAAATTGGCCCAATACTGATTTATGGTAAGGTGATAAGGAATCAGCTATAGCAGTTGACACTGTATTTACTCAAATACAAGATGCGTTTTTTCCCCCTCAGTCAGCATGGGGGAAACCCTCTAGACTTTCATTCGTGAACAAGGAAACCTTTTAAAAATACATTTTCTATCAAACTGAGGCCAAAAGCAACGTGTGCTCAGTAAATTTAATCAGCCAACTATGAAACTGATTAAATATATCCGGCACTGAGCATGACTATAAAACACATGGCCTGTATTGGGTATACATGCTGATGAGACCCTACCACAAGGACAAATTAGTACAGCCCATCTGAATAAAACATATAGTAGTGCCAGTTGAGCATAATCAGCCTCAACTGTTTTTAAAGTTATAGTGACCCTCTACATTGAATACATTTTGATGACTTCATTCCCACAGCTGAGCTGTGTCTTTCTTTCCCGTTTCAAATGAGTCCTGTTTCTTCACCATCTTTAAGTATCTGAAAAAATCACCAAACAGTTCACCCATAACCCCTCTGTTGCCTCCTCTCTTGGCCTGTCATATATGATTAGTGTGGCCTCACCCTCCATGAGGTGGAGCTGGACTAGATTGCCTTGTGCCTCATCTGCATTAAAATTTTTGGATGATCCCAGAACTCATAACAAAACCACCTGTTTATGATTGTGAGTGAGAGTTAATTAGCACATGGACCTTTTGTGTGGTATATCTGGAATACACACACTTACTGAGCGGTGCTGAACTGTGAGGTCACCATAGCTTGAAATGCTGTTGACTGTATGGTGGGGCCCAGCCCAATGAGCTGCTTGGTAAACCATGAGCCTCTTGCTTCTGGATTAATATCATGCATAGTTTTTATCATCTGTAAGTAGATACAAATGTGTCACTGAAAAGTGTGTTTCTTGGAGTACCTGTGTTAAAACTTGTGGTAGTTTCAAAAAAGGTAAAGTGAATCAGTTTTGTTGGTATTATATGCAAATTACTATAGATACACTTATCTCAAGGTCAGTTTTTTCAAATTTGCTCCTTATTTTTATGTGTTCAGGGAGACCAGTCACTGACAGTAAGAAGGGGGCGAATGGGCTGCAAGGGGAAAAAGTTGTGCGGAGTGGGATGCAGCAGAGGGCTACCTGACCTTCAAGATTTATTTTCCATGCTGTAACAGTGGGAAGGGAACAAATTCAAAGCCTAATTGAATTATTAGGTTCTATATTGGAAAATTATAACAATTTTATAACTTTTCCATATATGAAATCTAATTACTGGGGAGTCGTCTTATATTCAGGTTCATTTTGTATTTGAGTGAATGCAGTACATGGCACTATTAAATCTAAAATAAATCTGTCCATACAAAGAGGGTTTAGGAACTGATTTAGTTAAATTAGTGCCAGTTTTGCAGACAGACAGGGTTTTAGGGATCATACTAGACCCTGTCATAATAGATTTGTACTCCTTGTGCACTCATGGGTCAAATGATGCTGCGTGTCTGACAAGTGACTTCTGGGGGCTCATTTCAGATCTTTATGATGCATGCATTTTGTTTTTTAAAGTTAGAGCCAAAATCTCATGCTGCCAGTCAATGGAAAGCTGTTAATCCCAGGTATGCAGTGATATAGGCTGAAGTTTTCGGTTCTGACTTTGGTTTTTTGGCTTAATTGGTGTGTGGTATCATTTAAAATCTTATTAATTAAAATATTGTAAATGATATATTTAAATTATTATTAAATTAAATGAGTATATTAAAATTAAAATGACATTGAAATATTATTAGTCTTTAACTACTTTAAAATCATATTACTGAGATTAAACTCTTGTACTTCACTCCTGCTTTGTCCATGCTAGTCAAATGGTAGCTTGCCCTGCAGCTCAGCTGGTGCTCTCTTGGATTTAGATTCAAACAAACTTCAGTGGGAGTTCAAGTGCTCAAGGAAAGTTGGATCAAGTCTTGTGTATGCTTGTTAGGCTGGGAGGATGGTAGTGCAGGGTAAGCAGGAAGCAATTTATTGGTTAGCTTCTACATACTGCAGCTCTACAAAAGATAAATGTGCTTCTGAATGAAAGTGGTAGCGGGTATTTGACTTTAAGGCTCTGTATGCTTGTCAGTCATAATTCTTGCTCACATGTTAAGCCTCCTTCACTGGGATTGTACAGCTTGATGATGCCAGTAAATAGAACTATCTCAGATTTTTGAAAGAACTGTAGTAGGCATAGAAAAGTTTATATCTGAATTGAGTTCAGGGTTGTAATCTGATTTTCTACATGTATATAGACAGTCTTGAACTGCAAAATTCACTTCTTGGCATTTCCTAGAGCCCAGTTGCTTCTTTCCCAGGAGCAGGTACCTTTTCTGCTTTATGTCTTTGTTTTTAACATCATGGTCCAGTTGCCACTGGATTCATTCTACTGATTTCATTGAAAGTTAGATTGAGCTGTGTGTACTTAAACACAGTACTGATTTGCAGAGGATTCTTCTTCATTGTTGCACCTCCAGTGCACTCTTTCCATATGGTCTGCTCCCAATATTCTTCACAGGTTACTGCTTCTGGTATTGGTGTTGTGAAATCTTGTGGCTGCATTGTAGTACTACAGGACATTTAGGAGATGCCATGGTTTGCTTCTCTTGACAAACACATTGGATGGTTGTGTAGAGCCTCCATGATTACATGAGACGCTGCATCTGCTAAGACCCACTGTCAGTTTGTTCAGGCTCTGCCACGTGTGCTATTTGTAATTGAAGCCAGATCCTAACATAACTCCTCACTGGGGGTAATTTTTTGCCAGCTCTATTCAACATCTCTGTCCCCTAGTTTCTCCCATTATTTTTGCCAGAGGGTAGTTCTGGCTGATTCTGGTGATGTGGTCAATGGTACGGTAGAGGAGGAAAAGCTATTTCTGGATGAGAGATGGTGGTGTGCCGGTTGATGGCCATATAGTGGGTGGTGGTCATCCGACTCTTGTACTTGCCAGCCAGTGTCACTTGCTACTTTCCTCCTAAAGTAAGGAGGTGCTATGTCAGATAGTGTGTCTAGGCAGGGAACAGGGGTGGGTTTTAGGCAGCTTGTTATAATTCTGCACATGTAATTTAGGGTGGTGTCAATATGTCTACTCTGAGGATTATGTTCCTAATTTTCGAATGGATATGAAATATTCTGGGGGTTACGAATTTGAGCTCTTTCATCAGTAGAAAGTATCTTAAAGGCATGGGCATTCTTTGCCATCAAAAGTGAATACCTTGTTCTCAGGAGATGGCACAGTTTAGACTGGGAGGGGGCAATTATTTGGGCTGGAGAGCCAGTTAGGGAGTTTTGTTGAGCTCTTAAGGGTCAGGTCAGCATTCCCCTTCCCTCTCTTCTCCCTGCAACAGTTCACCAAAATTCCCTAAGTGGTAGATTACTAGACTGGTCCAGTGCTTGCAGATGGAGCAGGTAGGCAGGGGCTCCATGAAGACCAACCCAGGACCCTTGTGAGCAGGGCATGCTTGGATGGGGCTGTGAGTGGCCGGGGAGCAGTGTCAGGCAGGTGGAGCTGGGATCATTGGGCAACAACCCAGGGCCTGGGACAGAACAGCAATCTTTTCCCTGCATGGGCCCACACTGCTGCTGCTGTCACTGGATATGGCCCTGCCCACCTATCCTGCTCCCAGACACTACTCTTTGCCCACCCGCAGTCCTATTCCATCCACTCAGCCGAGTGTGCCCTGCCCACAGGTCTTGGGTTGGTATCAGTTGAGAGCCCACCTACCCTCCTGTCCACTTTGTCCATTACCCCTGGTGATGGGTGCAGGACAGGCAGACTAGGGTGCCAGAAGGAGCTGCTGCTGCTGGGGCTACAAGGAAGCTGAGTCCAGCCACTGTCCTGTCCCAGCCCTGCTCATGCCCAGGGGCAATGGGACTGGCCATGGGCCATGGGGAAGGCTGCTCCCTGCACCAAGGGACCCATTGTGGGATGGATAAAATCCCTCGGTGGGCTGAATTTGACCTGCTGGCCATATTTTTCCTGCCTTGGCTTAGACACTAATAATATTCCCTGCCTCCCCCCCCCACCCTCCCCCATTAAGAAGCTACGTAATTGAAAAAAAAAGGTGCTCATACAGTTCAGGAGCATCTCCTGCTAAGTCATTGTGATAGTCTCATCTTGTCTCATCAAAAGAATAAAATATTATTTTTGTTAGCAAAGGTGTAGGTTTTGTTTGTTTGTATGTTTTTAAAGATGGCTTGGCACATTCCCCTTACACTTAGCCATTCCTTTTATAGTACAGTCTTCCTTCCTTCAGAGCCCTGTCATTTTAGTAGCAGGACACTGGCACTGCTTTCATCGCCTCTGCTTTTACTTATGGCATGTTAGATGATGTTCTTGGTATTTTGGGTATTGCACTCTGTAGCTGAGTGTCAAGATGTGAAACAACAATTACGAGAATTCCCCAGGATTAACAACTAGGATTCAGCAGTCTTCCAGTCTTATTCCTGTAATTTTTTAAGCCTCTTCAATGCTTGGCTTTTTCAGTAGTTTTGTAATGAAACCATGTTCTTTAATTTTTTTTAAACCTATCAAAAATATGTTTAGTTACTGCAAGTGAAAGTTTTATTTAAAAATTACTTTTCACTGCTACATTTATTTCACTCTTCATAGGAAGGGTAAAAAATATTGAGGCCATAATTCAGTTTCACAGAACTCATCTTCTCGGCTTTTACAGAAGTTGTGATGGTACAGGAAGTTCCTGCAAGGCAGGGGGGTATTTAGATTACTCTATTTCACTCATTGGGATATGGAACTAGGTTAGTCAGTTACTTATTTGTTTCTAGCCATTGTCAATTTTTAGTTAACTGCCTCTCTAGATTTCAGAATGCCATTGTGTGGGGTCACATCACATTTGACTCTTAGGGAATTAACTGTCTATACTGACTTTAAAATGACATGTCTCATAAAGATTTTTTGCCCTCATAAATTTATGTTTTGAGCCTAAAGGTGTTTGGTACTGGCATTTGATGATGGTCACAGAAAACATTGCTATTTCAATAGGTAACTTTATACAAGCAAGTATTTTGGATTTCAATTGTCTGCTATTACTTCATCTTCCAATTCGCCTTCTCCATTGTGGATTTTGAAAAGCGGGGTAAAGATGGTTTGGTGCATCATCATATATAATACAAAATATTTTTTTCTCCAGTAAAAAAAGAAACTAGAAGCTTTACTAATATGCCAGGGGCCTGGAGCTATATTATTCAGTTTAAGGCTAAAGCAAAGCCAAATATATCTTTATAGGAATTCATACTAATTTGCTAGATTATAGATAAAGTTTTAATACCACAGCAAACTAGACAAAAATAATCCAAATGTGTTTTGAGTCCTGTAGTCATTACAATTAAATGTACATCTCTTATTCAGGGTTGTAAAACAAAATCTAGCCTTCCTGAGCATCTTGACAGTGCATCCGACACTTCTCTGACAGTCATTTCCACACCTGAGTTAATGCTCACCTGAGTTAATATTACCACACTTGAGCTGAGCTAAGGTTTTTAGCCAGAGCTAAAAACAGTTTGCAGGGATATGCAGGGATAGAGAGAGATTACCAGGAATGGCTAACAGAAAGTTAAATTGTAGAACAAAGGATAACTTGATTAATGGAACATCAAGACCATTAACAATGAGAGAGGGTTGTTCACACCTGTGAATTGAAGAGAGATTAGCAGGAATCAGATTATAATGAGCCATGAAATCAATTGACTCCATTAAGGATGCCTGAATAGAAATGCCGCTGCCCTTCCCAGACAGTTGGCTTTAAATATTGGATACAGCAGGAATGAAAGGTGGGTTGCAGCTACATCACTGCAACCCTCCCTCTGGATCTGCTCCTGACCTTCATAAACAGTCTTCTTCACCCTCTTTTCCCTCCCCAAGGAGTTCTTCCTTCAGAAGCCTGGCACTGTGGCCTTATGAATAGAGAACGTAAAGCTCTTGGCTTGCATTGATATGAAACCATTTAATTGATAATTTGATGTCTTTTTAAAATAAAACCTAAATTAAGTATTATCTTAATCAGCAATAAAATATACTCTTTCAATTACTTGTTTCTGTGTCTTATTAAAAGAAGTAAATAGTTTCAGTGAGTATTGTTGTAATTGTTTCCTCCTTTGATTTTCATTTCCTTAGTTGTCATCATCTCCCAGCAGCAGCAGCAGCAGCAGCAGCTGTAAAACAGATCTTTCAACAGCCTTGTTAATGGTGTGGAAATTAATCTGATTTTAAAAACCTTACTGATATACAGGTTCATGTGCCTTACCTGGTACAAGCACCTGCCAGCTTACCACCTACACCCAAAGTGTTCTGCTGCACCTCATGTCAATCAGTTGTATTGACAGAGCCCCACACTGCTTCCCATGAGTATCCCCATAGTCTCCAAGGGTAAAAACTCATTTCAGCATTTATACTAAGTGTATAAGTCTCCTGGGGAAGATCTTAGAAAAGTTTATTAAGGAGGCCATTCTTGAGGGACTGGCCCAGGCTAACATTCTAAGGGACAGCCAGCACGGGTTTGTTGCGGGTAGGTCTTGTTTGACCAATCT
>NW_017728931.1:26950713-26955073 GCF_001723895.1 Crocodylus porosus | reverse complement strand
ACCTTCAAGAGCAAATTGGATGCTTATCTTGCTGGGATCCTATGACCCCAGCTGACTTCCTGCCCTTTGGGCAGGGGGCTGGACTTGATGATCTCCCGAGGTCCCTTCCAGCCCTAATGTCTATGAAAAAAAATCTGATGCCTACATGGAGAGATAAAAGAAATATCTGAAAGAAGCGTATTTGGTGTACAGACTGCAAATACCAACAGCAGCTTAGATGGCAGAAAGTCTATAAGAAGCAGTGTTCACTAGTCAATGCATCTTGTTCTTAAAAATAAAAACACACAAAAAAATAAAAATTCATACTTGAGACTTGATCAAACTGTGATACCATTGTCTGGACAGTCCAGCTACCCCAAATATCTGGCAACATGCCAAAAAAGAGATAGCCTTGCAGCCATATCCCTTGAAGGCTAGGGACAGACATTACATATAAACCAATTTAAGTGATCAGAAACTGGTTTAAACCTGTAGCAGAACAGATGTTCGGTGCACATAAACCAGTTTTAAAATGGCTGAAACTGGTTTGAGATAAACCTGGTTGAATGTAGTATCAGACTTAACTGATTTGGCTCAAACTGGTTTATGCAATGTCTTTCCCAGACCCTTTGCTGCTTTAAGACAAATCAGACTCCTTCAGCATCCCAACATGCTCTCTGTGCTGGGTGGGACTCTCTGCTCCACAGCAGGGCTGGCCCTTCCCCTTTGTTCCCTGGCCTCCGGTCTGGCAGGGATTGCAGGCTGCTCCCACTTTCCCCCTCACCACTCCCTGCTAAGCAGAAATTCCTCCCTCCCCTCTGCCTTGCAGAAGGTGTCTGTGTATTAGCTAGCAGACCACATGCTGGCTAGGGTCCATGCTGAATCAACAGGTAAAATCAACAGGCAGAATCAACAGATAGCTGGCAGTGTCCCCCTGGTGTTTTCTTAATGGGATGATAAACACTGAGTTAGGGTGTGATAAACACTGTTATCAATTCCGTGCTAGGCTAATCAGAGCATCCCACTGAGGTCTGGCCATGTCCCCCCTCAATTCAGTGCTGTGCAAGAGAAAGGAGAGCTACTCTAGCGTACCCCGCCGCTAGCTTCTAGTCTTAGCCACTGCAGGCATGTGCCTACATTTCTGGGATGTCTGTTCAGTTACAAACTGGTTTAGCCTAGCCAGGTTAGATTAACCTGCAAATATTAGTCTAATCTGGCCAGGCTTTTTGAATGTCTGTCCCTAGCTGAAGTGTTTACATTGAATTGTTTTGTCTCCAACTAGTGGTAAAAAAACCCTCAGTAAAAACTAAAATGAGACTTCATTCTTCACAATCTCCAGGTAAGCAGGACTAGTATGATGCCAAATGCATGCACACACAGAAGCAGATACTTCTCTGTGGGAGGTGTTAGAGGGGTGTATGGAGTACAAGAAAGGACCCTTCATGGAATTAAGAATCTAAAATAAGCTGAAACATGCTTACTACATTAAAAATTCCTCACTATTAAGAAAAAAGGATGATTATTTTCCCCATAATCACAGAGGACATTGAGAAGAGCTCTTGTATACCTCTTATTTCTGGCAGATGCCACCAAGTAAGAAAATGAAAATCTCAAGAATAAATAATCAAAATACTATTCATTTTAAGTTATGTACTAAAGAGTTGTAAAATAAAGGTCCTTTCTGCTCGTGGTCATTAAAGGTTTTCCGGCACTTTTAAGAAAAAGAGAATTGTCCACTTTGGTTTTCTTTGCTAAACACTAGATTGGATAGTGTACACCCTATTCTGTTACCTACAATTTGAAAAGCTACTCAGTTCTTCCTAAGAACTGAGTCATCATGTCATAGTACACACTGATGAAAAGCAGCCTCATTTTAGTGTGTGGGTGAAATGATCCTTATACACCATTATGTAATGGACTGTATAGTGTATTGGGATTCTTGGGGGACAATAAATAGTGTAGAAGTATACAATATTGCTGCTTTTAAGAAGAAGGGATGACACGGTTATCATAGGGTATACTTTAATGCCCACTGTATAACAGGCTTGTTTCAGTGGGATTTGGGTAGGTTCCTTAGAAATTTCTGCCTCAGGTAGTTTTTCCAACATATGTACTTGTCATTGAACTCAGTGGGAATGCTAGTAGGTAAATTTCAGGCTTTCATTTGCATTTTACACCTGCTAACCGGATCCTGATTAAATGCTGTTCTTTAGAGTGGAGCACTGAAAAATGAGCAGTATCTTTACTCCAATAGGAATTGACAGCTGAATGCTTTTCTTTTCATGTGGTCTCATACAGTACCAGGACACCAAAGAAAGAACTTTGCCTGGGTAAAGAGGACCCAAAGTGCTACGCATCAGACATGGGGATGTCTACTTGTACTTGATAACTTTATTTGCCCTCTTAGGGGTGTTCTTAGGGTGCTAAACAACAATACAATAAATACCTTACAAAAAATGGAATTTAAAAACCACCCTCTGTCTGGAATGCTAGGCTCAAATCCCAGCACCGTTGACCAATTTTTCATCGTGTGGAAGCAGACAGAGTGAATACCATGCAACTTAATATGTAGATCTCATTTGGATCAGGCTTATCAAGCAAGCTCCTACATGGGCATCTAGTTACAAGACACTTTCCTTAAAAACAGTTCTTTTTTTAAACTCTGACAAAATATCTTCTTGCTTGTGCCCTTTATTCTATGTATTGGCAAAGTGCTTTAGGTTCTTTTGGGTGGAAAGGTGCTTTGTAGTGACAGACACTAGGGGTACATGCAAATATTACATTTAGGTTTAGGCTAATCTAAATACCAGATACCATTACAATTAGGTTTAGGTTGACCTAATACCAATCTACATGGACAGTTGGAGGAAGCTGAATTGGGCAAAAAAAAAAATGGCTGGCCTGATCTAAATTAGTTCATGAACTGCCTTAGATTGGGAGTAGGTTAGCCCAGTCTAGTGAATGACTATACACATTTGGAACTCAGCCTCATGGCTGGGAAAACCCAGCCAGTCATCTCAGCCCTGGGGCTACATTTTTCCTACCCCCACCACCCTAAACAGGCTATTTTTAGTTTTCCCCCCAGCACCCCTATCCCCAGATGGACAACCCCCTTACAGACATGCCAGCTTCCCAGATCCCTCCACCCTCTTTGGGCCCCCCTGTCACCCGCAGAACTGCAAGTTCCCGTCCTGCCCACCACAAGTTATTTATATCAGGTTCCTGATGCAGGTCCCATCACCAGAAAACATCTTCTTACACCATTTTCTATCTGTAATCATATGGCTTAAAGCAAGTCATGTGATTATAGACTGGATGTGATGAATGTCTTTATGTGTGGCAATCAATTTTAAAACCTTAGAGCGCTTGTACTCATAATGGGTGTTTAGTCCCCTAAATTGAAATGGTGGGTTTTTAATTGCAATGATTAAAAACCCACTTTTCAATTTAGGGGCTTCTGTCACTGTTACAGTAAAGTGGCCTGATCCTTTTATTTTTTTTCGATGGAACCTGCCCACAGCTCCTGCAGAGCTGGTAGGGTGAGTCGCTGGGGGCCAAGCAGCCCCTGAGCTGTGGGGGGCCATGTACCTTCCTTTTGTGGTGGTGGCACCCTCCCAGGCTGCTAGCAGGTAGGTACTGCCCCAGTTTAGGCTTGGGGAACAGCTGGATCAGGCTGAGTGCTGCCTCTGAGCTGGGACAGCACCTGCCCACTAGCTACCTGTCTGAATGGCCCCAGGAGGTGCTGCTGCCACAGAGGGAAGGATTTTGGCCCACTGGCAGCTGGTCCCCAGCCGTGGGAGAGGCAGACTGACTCCACCAGGGAAAAAAAAAGGATCAGGCCCCTCACTACTTCCCACCGTGCCACCAGTGCAGTCTGCCTGTGCAAGCTGCTGCCAGGCTATGTGGCTTCTGAACTGCAGGGGGTTGGAGGGGTGGGTTAGTCCTTCCTGCACCTGCGCAGCTAGCTAGCTCCCCACCTGGCAGGGACTGTTGCTTTGGAGGGAAGGACCAGGACTCCCACAGCTCAGGGGCCACACAGCCCAGTGGCAGCTCATGTGGGCAGGCTCTGCCAAAAAAAAGAAGCAGTGAGGGGCCTGATTGGGGGGGTTTTCAGCAGAGCCTGCCTGCCTCTCCTGCTGCTGGGGCCCTGAGCTGTAGGGGGCCCTGGTTCTTTCCTCTGTGGTGGCAGCACCCCTACCCCAGGGGGCTACCCTGGTAGGCTGCTAGCAGGTGGGTGCTGCCCCATCTTGGAGGCAGCACTCAGCACCATCCAACTGTTTCCCGAGCTGTGGCAGCATCTGCCTGCTACCAGCTCATCTGGGTGGCCCTGGGGGTTGCTGCTGCCATGCAAGAAGGCCCAGCCCCCCTGCAGCTCAGGGAG
>NW_017728931.1:26932973-26950613 GCF_001723895.1 Crocodylus porosus | reverse complement strand
TCCAGCCACAAGAGATGCAGGCAGGCTCTGGGAGAAAAAATAAAGGATCAGTCCCCTTGCCACTTCTACCTTCAGCCTCTGGGGAAGGGGGGTGGAGATGAGCTGTCAAAAGGCTGCAACATTACAAATAACTATGTTGCAAACTAAACTACATGCAAACAAACTCATTAAAAAAAACCCACACATGTATAGTGTGATGCAATTCAACCACAAAAAGGGCCAATTTTTGTGATGTGTGCAAGTGCCACTGTGGCTCAGTTAAATTGCAGTAGAACCTAGATCATTCATACCTGAGTGATAATCCACTTAATTTGTAGCAGGTTTCCAAATATAGGAAAGACCTGTTCAGATGCTTTTACTTCAGCTGGAGCTCACTAGAGGTCCTACACAGCTTATAATATAAGTAGTGCCCTTTGAATTAAAATCTTTAGTAAACAGCTGAAACACTGCAGCGGTTCTGTGCAGTGGTTTGCTGCAGTTCTCTGCAGCCCTGGATGCTTCTCAACTCTTCACCTTTGCAGTGGGGTTAGGAATCTAACCTTGTGAAGTGTCTGGGTTCTAGTGTACTCATAAAAGACCACAAAAATCAAAAGCAGTCTTTTGTTAAGAAATGTCTATTCTATAGTTATTGTAGTGCAGTGTTGGCAGATCAAAGCCACATGAAATCTTTGTGGAAATCTAGATGCAGAATCTTGAAGCTCAGGATGGGCTACAAAACCACCCCAGGACGCAAAGTAAAGATTTGGGTAGTTAACCCACATTGAAGTCTCTGTTGCTGCACCTGGACTGCTAGTTTAATCTGAGCTGCCTATTTTAAAGCTAGGTCAGATAAGTCTTCAGTACACCTAATTCACAAGAAATGAAATGGAAGAAGCATTTAGGGCAGCTTTGGAGCATTAAATAAACTTGTAGCTGCATTTCAGCAGGAGTGAAGAGAACTTTGTAGAGCTTGCTTAATGGAAATGCAGTTTAGGGTTTAGGATTAGGTCTATAATTTGTAAAGTACTTTGGGATCTACTTAAATGGAAGACATTTGATGTCTAACTTAAAGCCCGCTTAAATCAAGGCAAGTCATAGAATTATAGAAAAGTAAGGGCCTGAAGGGAGCTCCAGATGTTATCTAGTCCAATCCCATGCCTGAGACACAATCATTCCTATCCAAACCATAATTTGACCATAAAACCAATAATCTAAAGTCTACATAAGGCTGCCATCAACCCTGACATAAGACAGACCTAACACCCTAATCTGCCATAGGTAAAGGAGGGGAACCACAGTAGCCAATGTCCTGCTTTTATGAAATGTTGTGAAGACATGCTCAAGAGACCCGAGGAAGAGGGCTATGTCCCTTGCTACAGAGGAAAGCAAGAACCCCTACAGTACATGCCAATCATGGAGTAAAATTCCTTTCTGATTCCAAATATGGCCACTGTTCTGACCCTGCGTGGAGGGGCAAAGTGCTTTAGCCAGAAACTTCCAGTCCTAGCAGGAGCATTGGCACATTGTCCCTTGGCTGTAGCCAACACTCAGTGCCTCTGAGGAAAGATTAAAAATACCCTTACACAAGTCTTTCCATTGATTTTTGGATTGTATTCTATAAAAATTACAACTGTTTTTATATTTTTTGAGACTCTGGGGTCAGAGTGGCTCCTAAAATGTTCACCAGTGTCATTTTCATTTATATTGTCATAAAAATTTCGTTTTCCTATTCAAGCCTCATTTATACTAATACTCTAACATAAGTGTTATATGGGAAAGAAATCTATCTTAAGAAACACAGATCTTAAATTTTAAAGACCAAGTGTCTTGGCAATTCTTTGGGGAATTCAAGTGGCCCCCAACTCTGAATTATACAATATACACTGTACTTTTTTATAGAAAGTATATCCATGGGATGACAAGTACGGATTTATTTGCCTAAGCCATTTAGCAGTGGTTGAAAAACCATGGAAATCAAACTCCTTGGACATGGCTGATGCTTCAGGAAAATAACTGCATGAGACCCTTTTCTTTGTGGGATTAATCAAAACTTTAGTGTCAGTGTGGAATACTTGAGAAGCACAAAGTGGCCTTCGGGGATCAGTAGGGTTGCTAAATGATATCAACGTGGCAGAGGTCTTTTACTTAAAAGGAGTACTGCAGGATTCTTGTTCCATTGGTCTCCATTCTCCACTGGTCTCCATTGGAAACTAATGGACTAATTGGGCTAAAATATTGTTCAAATGAAGCTGCTGCCCTCTCCTAAACTAAAAGGGGTTACTGAGCTTCTGTTGTAATTTAGTCATTCAACACAGTAGAAATGAAGAATAAATTAGTTATAAATATGTGTGGGCTGGCTTTTTGATATACCGTCTGTTCAGTATTATTTCCTACTAGATGCTATGCTGAATAATGGAGAAACACCATGAACTAGATAGAGATAGCTCGCACTGCAAAATTGGGACCTGCATTATACAAATTCCATCATTTAAAGATTTTCCGATTAGTACATCTTCTACATTGCATACATGGTCCTAAAAACCTCCAAGGGTGGAGATTTTGCCACCTCTCTAGGTAACCTGTTCCAGTGCTTCACCACCCTCCTAGTGAGAAAGTTTTTCCTAATATTCAACCTAAACCTCCCCTGCTGCAACTTGAGACCACTGTTCCTTGTTCTGCCATGTCACCACTGAGAACAGTCCAGCTCCATCCTTTTTGGAACCCACTTCAGATAGGTAAAGGCTGCTATCAAATCCCCTCCCAGTCTTCTCTTCTGCAGATTAAATAAACCCACTGGGTTTAAATCCTCAAGCCTCCTCTCTTTCCAGCCATGTGAGTGGGTCTTCAGCCCTGGTGATCAGGCACAGCCGATTACTTCATTAGCCACATAGCGGAATTAGTCCCAGGCCTAGTTCACGTGGGCTGTTTTTCCTTGCTGTCCTTCCTGCCTTGAGTCTCTCACCCCCATAGGCCCTTCTAGGATCAGGGGCTGGGATTTCCTGTTACAGGGTGCTTTTCTAATATAAAGTATTGTCCATTGTACACAGCAACAGCTGAGGATATCCAGGATAACTTTTTAAACACAAGCCTGCTGCTAATGGTTAAAAATATAACTACATATTTATGTTTAAGTGATCTGGGTTAAACAAGTACAGTCAGGCCTTTTTAACCTTATGGCTCAATGGAGTGCAAAGCATTCCACCTCTGCACATTCTCAGGATTTGCAAGGACAGGAAACCTAAGAACTCTGGTAGTGGTGGATTTTGGAAGAAGGAATGACTCTGCTGTCTCACTCTCTCACCCTACTGACCAGAGAACTCTTTCAGAGGCCATGGTGTAATTGAGTGTACAGTAAAATTGCACGGTTTTTATAGAGCTATTAGGATGCATGTACATGGGAATGATAGGGAGACAGTGCTATGGAGAGTAACTGTGGAATTGCACCATGGCCCTATGAATAAGGACTGTGTCACTAAGAGGTGGTATCCCTCTACTGCAACACGCACACACATCCCAAAAGCTGTTCCAGAGATTCAGTAGATTCTCATCCATACTCATAGGAGCAGAGGGGATGATCTTACCCTGGGGTACAATCCTGGCTTTATTGAAGTGAGTGGCATTTTGCCACTGACTTAAGAAGCAGGTCTTTCATTTCTCTTACATCTCTTTGACATTAAGAGTCCCTTTATTTGTTACATATTTTTCCACTGGTATTTTTACACAAAGTGGCTGGGATTTTCACAGTCCAAAGGGACCTAACTATTTCAGTTGAAGCTGGGTGCCTAATTTCTTTAGGTTCTTTCAGTGAATTCCTACCAAGCTGATGCAGTTATTATATTGCCTCATGTTACTAATGCCTCTGAATATGAATGATCAGACATACTAAAAGCAATGGTGTATGATTGTGTAGCCATTTATGAATTTATGATATTGCTCCAAGTTCTGATGCAGCAGACGCCCCACTAAACATTTATTTTGCAGGTTAGGTGCTTCAAACACAATGTGACATATGTAGCCTTAAAGATAAAAGATTTATTTTGATGGCTGGATGTGTTATAATAATAGCCACAGCTAAGAATTGTGAACTAATCAGGGATTAGATCCAAGAGGTCACCAGAGCAGCAGGGATAAATGGTCAGGAGAGCTAAGAGATATCTAACCTGAAAGAGGCCAGGTCCAAGTTAAAATAGATCATTAAAAACATTAATATTAATAGGACATTTTATTGCCTGACTGAAAATATGTGTTTTATATTTTACTTAATCATGAATGGGTCATGGTTTTGCTATGGATGTAGGGGAAACTTATGGCTAATTTGTAAGACAATGGGAAGAGGGGTGTACTTTGTGTTTTCATACAACAGTATAGGGTTACATATACCTGAGTAATCTTACCAATGCTCTATCAGGCTCCAAATATGGTTAGTATTAGAATAAAAGTACAAAAAAAAAAGGTTATTTGTTAGGTGTGCATATAATGAGCATGATTCTGTATTTCCTGTGTACCCAACACTTACTGGTAAAAGGAGTGGGGTTTTGGGTATATAAACATAGCGCAATTGCATTTGGCTTAATACTTACAAATCTGATACTGACGGAGTTAGGGGTGGGGTGGGGAGGGATGGAGCTTGTGAAGTTTAGAAATTGTTTTCAGGGAACAAAAGTTCTGCATTTTTATGTCAATACATAATATCTTACATGGCCTCAATTGTAACACTATATCTTACTCTTACATGATGCAAAGAGAATTAATAGTAGATTTTTTCCATCTCTAGCTGTGGATCCTGCATTTTTTGGGTCTGGTGCTTTTGCATGCTCTAATTTTATTTATGCAATTCAAAAGAAAGGTCCTAATTAATAATTACTAAAACAAAAAGAAAAAAGAAGACCTACATCTCTCCAGGTAGTGCTGACAATGCAAAAAGTGTTTTGAGGGGAAGTAGGAAATACATGGAGGACACGGGGAGGGGAAAACTGTAATTAACTAAAGGATTACAATTAGATCAAGTGGAAAAATTATTTTGGCAAATATTTTTTCATAGCAACTTAAGTCATCAATAAAGATTACAAGCAATCAATGTGGGTACTACTACTAATAGTGATCAAAGGCAGCAGACAGCAAAAGATAACTGGTATACAGACACAATGGAGTTCTGGTGAAAACATTACTTAATATCTCCTCCTCCTTGCAGTTTCCCCCTTCATTTCCCCAACATTTCTTGTTTTTTCATCCTTGAAATTTTTCTGTTCTGATTTCAGTCTTACCTTGTATGCTGTATACCCCATATACAAACACACACACACATGCATGTGTGCGTGTGTCGCCTTGGTTTAAAACTTCCTTCATTCTTTATTCAATAAAGAATATGTTTGCTGCATGATGCTTTACCATTGACAAGTTTCATCAACCTTCTTTTGAACCTTTACCTGTTCTGCTCCTCCTCAGTAGTGAGTGGGTAGCCCGTTCAAGTTGTATGATATTTAAATGTTACCATGGTGATGAGTAGTGGACATTGCCACCTTTCTCTCTCTAATTAAAGAACAGATGCAGGGATGGCTGATCTTGCGGTGACCCTCTTTAAGCTGACATCAACACACTAATTGTTTTCAATTCTTTTCTTTCCTCAGCAGTCTTAGCGTTGTCCTTTCTTGCTACCAAGGTCTTGGCTCTTCTTAGGTTAAAGAAGCAGTAACTTGTTTCAGAGCCTTCCTTTGGGAACTACAAGATGAAGCTGCTTCACAGAAGTGACTAAACTCTATCCCCTACATTAACAAATTGATAAAAAAAGAAAAGAAAAGAATGAATAGTTTTCCTAGTGATAAAAAGCTTCTGATGAATTCTACATGTGGATTTGTTTAAACAATATAAAGAAAAATGTTTGCCTTTACAATCCTAAACCTAACTCTGTCTTCCTTCTTAGAATGTTAGCTAAAGTCCATTGAATATAAGGCATCTAATAACTGTTTTACAAAAGAGATGGCTGTGGCTGAAACATGAAATGTAAGTTTGACAGGAAGTAGCTTCCTGACTTTTATTTCTGCCTCAGTCATTGACTCTCAGCATGGCTTTTGGCAAGCCATTTCAATTGTCTGCCTCAGTTTCCACACTACAAAACAGATATGAAAATCAAGCTACCTTGCTGTGGGAATGAGAATGAATTAATGTTTGTATAAAACATCCTATGAAAAATGACTATTATTAGGGTGGGCAGTGTTTATCTACAATTACTGCATGCCGGTGCCTGAGATTGCCATGGTTTTGCTTTACACTTAGAGTACAAGATAATATGGTGTATCTGTGTTAATGGTAAGTAAATTGTAGATTTCTTAATGGCTTCCCCTCTCCTGTCGGCTATTTACTGTCCCTGCCTTTAGCCACACTTGAGGCTAGAATTAATAGTCAGCAGACCAATTTAGTAAGGAAAAAGAGTTGCCAACAAGAAAATTAAAAATATTTGACTGATGCAGATGCAAAAAAAAGCAATAGTCTCAGACATCAGTCTGTGTGAATGATGAACACCAGTAACCTGGTGTTTGCCATAGGGTATACCTGGTTGCTAAGCTATTAATCAGCTACAAGATCATCAATGGCAAAAATCCTTGACATGTAGTAAGTTGTCTGAACTGTTCTACAGAGATGGAAGGGTTTATAGTCTTTGTTGTTGTTTTCTTTTTTATCTCTAGGCTGGCTTGAGGTGGTGCAAGATCTCGCTTTCACGACAACCCTAGGGGGCAAGAGGTAATTTATACATGTGAAATACATCATGTTAACACATTGACAGCACTCAGAAAATCGTTATTTTACTCTAGGTGCCAAACTATCTGATGAAGCTAAATTATTGGCATTTGGGGTCTTTGACCTAGTCTGTATATAATGCATCTGTTTTATTTCTTTGACGTTGTTCTACATTAATGTAAGTCATAGAAGTGGAACGCTTTGGGTTATCTGTAAATCGCCAAAACCTTAAGCTTAAGAGGACATAAAAATCTCTCAAAATACTAATATTACAGTGATGGAAAGGAAATGGAAAATCTTTACCATTTCAATGATCAAATCCTATGGTGAAGCAGGAGGTTTCATAATGCTGACCTCAGTGCACTTATCTACAAGCATTATTGTTTCTAAACTGAAGCAGTTCTTTTTAAAGTACAGCCAAAATATGGACTTGGTGAGTGTTTAAAAACATGAATGCACATATACGTTTCCTGCACTATGAAGTACACGAAAAGTAAATGCTATAAAGAGAAACAATTAAGGCAAGAGACAGATATTTCATACCCAAGCATAACCAGGACCTAAATACTATTATGCAGAGAGAGTGGTTAATTAGAGGTTTTATCATTATAGTAGTTCCTTTATCTGTTCAGGCAAGGTTTTCCATCTCAAAGTGCAAAAGTGATGCAGAGGGGCAGAAAATTTGGGCTGCATGTGTCCATTTATCATAGACATAGTTTTGGCCTGCAAAGAATGAGTCATGGGGAACTTTCCCAAAGATAGGGGGTTTTAGGGTCGAAGATTATATTTTGCTGCATTATAAGCAGAGATTGAGTTTTCTGTTTCCTACAGAAAAATGGGGGAAAAGGCAGATTTTACCTTTTAACTGAGAAAAATGCAGATTTCTTATTTTAATGGGGAAACATGTGGATTTTCCACCTTTGCAAAGAACTTTCTGCAGGCTGGTAGAGTTCCAGCCTGCAAGGGGCTGGGGAACTGGGAGGGGAGAGGTCAGGCAGGGGGCACCATTTGCATGTACACGCACATGGCTGCCAGGCAGCCTGGAGAACAGCTCCCACAGGTAAGTCTGGTAGGGGGGAAGATTGAGGCCCCCATAGGGAGGGAGGAGTCAGGCAGAGCAGGGCTGGGGCTGCTGCCCAGCCAAGTGGTATGTGGGGCTTGGGGCCTGGGCCCAGAATGTATGGCCACAGAGCCTGGGTCAGGAATGGGCTGGGGCCATGGGCAGCTCATCCGGGGTGGGGAAGGGCAGGTTCCCCACTACTGCATGCATGCCCAGGGGGGCAGGGGAAGCATGTACCCCCAAGATCTGTGTGCAGGCTGGGGGTGGGTGCAGGCTGCCCACTACAGGCTCAGGCTCCCCACTCTGCTGCCCTCTCCCTAGGACCTCCAGGGCCCAGTGGGCAGGACCTGGCACACCAGGGCAGAGTGGAGCTGAGTGGGGAAGCTCCTTGCTACTGCAAGCCCCACATTGCCCTGGCAAGGCAGCCCCTGCCTGCTGGGCAGCAGGGAGGGGCACTACTCCATGCCACCAGCCCCACTGTTGTGGGGCTTGCTGTGGAGCTTCCCTGTCCCAAGGAGCTTCTGTGTCCAGCTCTGTTCTGCCCTGCCACACTGGGTCCCATCCACTGGGCTGTGGAGGCCCCAGGGGGAGGGCAGGAGGAACCCAATCCCACAGTGGGCAGTCTGCACCCACCCCCACTAGTGGGTTCTACTCACGTTATGCCGCCTACAGGGGAGGGGGAGTCAGGGCTCTGTGCTCTGCTACCTAGTTGGGCCACAGCAGCCACCACCTTCCACAAGTGACAGCTGGGGCTCAGGAGCTGCTGTGGGGTCAGGGGGCTATGGAGCTGGGTCCTTGGCCCCATAGCCCTGGCAGCTGGGAGTCCCCGCTGGCAGGGCTGGTGGGGCAGGGGGCTGTGAGTGAGGGGCAAGGGGCATCAGCATAGCCAGGGAGCTGTGGGTGGGGTGTGAGGGGGACCAGCAGGTGTGGGAGGCTCTGGGTGGGGAGTAAGGGGCAGCAGCAGGGCCAGGGAGCTGTTGTGGCTTGGGAATGAGGGGCCTGGACTTACATCCTGGTGAGTAAAGGTGGCAGTGGGAGTTCTGATCTTCCATGATAAAGCCCCCCCCACAAAAATGCCAAAACTTATAGGTATTTAGAATTAATTTTATTGCAGTGATTGTAGCATTGGTAGGCTTCCAGATTTCTTTAAAATTTTAAGTATATCAATAAAATGTGTTCAACTGATATCTAGATACATAGTGGAATTTCATTTTAATCATGGATTTGGGGTTTTTTATCAGAGAATTTGTGAAAACCAGAATCCCTGATTATAAGTATAGGGGCAAAGTGAAAAGCTTGGATTCCAGCACCAACATTCTCCAGAGCTTGTTTGGATGCATAATTATCTAATAGCAGAATTTGAATGCTTGGAATTTTAAATTTTCAAGATCAAGTGAGTAAGGAGAAGTGTAGTGACTGGAATAGCTGGAAAAAATGTCCTTCAGTTTATGTGCAAAACAGTAAGGTTTTTCCTGCTGACCAGGATGCAAGTCCAGGCCCCTCATTCCCCAGCCACAGCAGCTCCCTGGCCCTGTTGCTGCCTCTTACTCCCCACCCAGAGCCTCCCACACCTGCTGGTTCCCTTCACTCTCCACCCACAGCTCCCTGGCTATGCTGGTGCCCCTTCCCTCACTCACCTACCCTCCACTTGTTGCAGAATTGCAAACATTTTGTTTAAAAATAATAACAATATAGTCCTGTGCTGATAGGTTTAAATGAGCAGTTTCTGACTTAATTTACTGAGAGAGCAAGACCACAGAGGGAACTGCTCTGTGTTGTAATGAAGTGAGGAACATAAGGCCCAACTGTTGTATTAGGACAAAATATTAATAGGCCAGTGTATTCTGACTCAATCTGTGCTCATCCACATTAAGCCTCTTTACAAAATACTTATCTGAAAGGGCTTGGCTCTGGGCACCAGTGCCCAAAATGTTTTCCCCTGCTGTGTGTGGCTTTTGTTGGCAAGTTACTGGATCCTGGATGCTTACATTATTATGCACAATGATTTGCTGATTTTGTTGGTTGGAGCTATGTTTCAAAGGTAATTCCAGAGAGTCAATAAAGTAACCATTTGTTTCCTCGTTACTCTAAAACCGAGCCATAGTAAGTAATGCTTTAACTCTTAGGGTTGAATTTTAAAATACTGTGGCTTAAGTTTCAACTGAAGTATTTTAGCTGCCTTCTGTGTACCTGTAAATCTTATACCTATGTTTCCTCAAGGTGATGAATGGAGCATGTGTAGCAGATGGCGGCTTGCTTTGGTAGTGGAGTTCCAGTTGCTTTTTTTTTACATTTGCATTATTGTAAGATCAACACTGCTCATTACCAGATTTTTTGTCAGTTTCTTGAGAGGTCCCTTGAGTCAGGTTCTCTAATTTAATATCGTACCTACCTCATGGAGTTCAAAGATCACAAAGCATCTGGTCAATGCCATTGGCTAGCTCTATTCCATATGCCATAATGCAGTACTGTATCTTCTATTCTCTTAACTGTGGAAAAAAACACTTAGCAATAAAACCAAAGGGTAAAAAAGTGTTGGTTGACCTCCAAAGATTTGCAGTTTCATAGTGAGAAGATGCTACTTTATGTATGTTTAATCAGGAAGAGCATAGGGATCTGGTGAGAGCTCCTGAGAATTTATAACAGTTGAAAAAGTTAGGCTAGTTTTATATAATATAAAAGTTTGCTAATGGCATCTGCAATATGATATTCAGACAATAGGCTAAACTACACATAGGGCCAAAACTATCTAATAGGACTGTGCGAAAAACCACCACTTTGTTTCAATTTCTGTTTTGCTGTTTTGACAGGACAGTGTTTTGTTTTGAGTTTCTTTTCATTCCAAAAGCACTGTTCCATTTTGTTTAGTTGAAACTGTTTCCATGTTTCAACGTTTTGCCCATAGGCTATAATGGGGAAGCATGAAACTGCTTATAACATTGTCATTTCTTGCCTTATTCAGATGAAGCATGCAGGAATAGTAGCCCATTCTGAGGCCATAAAGCCTGCCAAGTTTCAAGCAGTTAGGTGCAGGGGTTTCTGGAACCTGCACCTCAAAGTCTTGAAAGCAAAACTTGTGTCACTTGTAAGTGTGAAGCCACAGGGGGGTGACAACAGTAGGCATGGTAGCCCCTGCTGAGGCCACAAAGCCTGCCAGGTTTTAAGGAGATAGGTGCAGGGGTTTCTGGGAAACTTCACCTCAGGCTGCTGAGAAGCAAAACTCATGACGTGGGTGACACTCTGTGTGTGTTAAGGTGTGCTTTCACTGGTGCTGGGGCCTCCACATGACCCAGTAGTGTGCTCCAATGAGGACTCCTCCTCCCCTACAGCCTCAGTTCAGTCTACCACTTGAAATGATAATAGGTAAAATAATAACTTAGTGAGCAGCAGAACAGTAGCACCAGCAGCATCTCAGGCGGCCAAACTGTAACAGAGCCTTTCTTTCCTCTCCTGCAGGAGCTTCTTCTCCATAAACTGCCAGAGAACTCTCCCTGCCAGCCCCAGCCCTGGGGCTTAGATGTGCCCAGGGGTTTGCGTCCTTCTGGTTAGGTGCTAGGGGTGTTGGTCTAAGGACATGGCACTGGCAGACAAGGTCCTTTGGGTCAGTCTAATCTGGTACCTTTTAGCAGACCAACTGAATAGTTACAGAAATATATCTTAGCAAGCTTTCAGGTTGAATAACCCCTCATCAGGCTGAGGAAAAATCTGCAGTTGGTGTGTGTGCTGTTCCTGGATGGAAGGAATAATAAAGAAGCCAGAGGCTGGCATGTAATGCAGGCAAGAAAGATAGTCAGTGAAAATGAAAATAGAGGTGTTGGGGTAAGGGACAGGCTTGGGGGGGGGGCAGGGAAGGGGGATGTAGCAGTGCAGGTAAAAGTGGAGAGGTATCTGGGGAGTCAGATGCCCAGCAGGTTGTAGTGTGTCAGAATTCCAATGTCTATACTGAGTTCACGAGTTTTTGTACTTAGGAGGTTGATGAAGTACATCATAAGCTCATTTGTGAAAAGTGCAAACAAGCACTGAACCTTGCTAACCTGATCACCAGAAGCCAACTTCCTACAGCCCAAAACACACTGAATGGATCCAGGCCATGCCATGACAAGACATGCAAAACCTTCCAACAATATATCCAGTCTGAAGATATCTTCACAGTACAATACATATCTCCATCAGGGCACCAAGTACCCTGATGGAAAATACATGGCAACACCAAGCAACAACTTGATGCCAGAATGAGTCCACACCAAAAATTTATCAAAGACAACAACAGAACACCACCTATCTGCAGTGTCTCAGGCCTGATCCTCAAAGGAAATCTTCCTGTAGTGGAGGTGGAGACTGGCTGGTGGATGGAGTGCTGGCACAGGACAGTGGCTCCCCCCCTTCCACGTCCCCCTGCCTTCACCATTCTGCCTCCATGGCTGTCTTCATCAGCACTTCCATCCACTGATCCAGAGTTTGGCTGCTGCATATGCTGCCCTTCATCCTTGGGTCACACATGGCGGCCAGCACGTGGACTCTACTGGACCACAAGGGATCAAGCCATTTCCTGATGCCTTCCTTCAGCCACCTCACCAGTGCCTGCATGTCTGGTGACAGCAGCTTGCCCCACCCAAGAACATTGATCCCCTGGAAGCTCTCCATTTGGCTCTGAAGTTCCCTCACTACGGGGATCACCTGGTTTAGGAGGGTGTTGCCAGCATTGAGGGTCATGGTGTCCTCAAGGAAGGGCTTGAGGACCACCAAGATCTGGGAGATGGTATCCCACTTAGCTCTGTTAAGGTGGCTGGTGATCCCAATCTCCCCAAGCAAGGCCATCTCACGGATGGCCTTCTGTTGCTCCACCAGTCTCTCAAGCATGAGGTATGTGGAGTTCTGAGTCTCCACATCCTACGTGATTTTGTGCTGAGGGATGTTTAGCTCTGCCTGTTTGTCCCACAGCATCTTGCCCCCCTTAAATGCTTCAGTGGAAATAGCCTACCACCATCCTGCATTTAGAAATAAGCTTGCCGGTGGTGTTGGCACCATCACCAGCAGCCCTGTCCCCCTTCCAAGGCATCCCTGACAGTGAGGTGGAACTTGTGTACCACACAGCAGATGCCAACAAAATTGGCATCATGGACTGCCTTGACCATATTGGCCCCATTGTCAGTAACCATGAACCCATGGAAAGCATGAGCTTTCCCTGCCCAACGAGCCACCCCTGCACCAAGCAGTTCATGGCCCCCATGATCTCTGTTGCCGTGTGGGACTCATCCAACACCTTGGCTTGAAGAAGAGCCCACCAACGGCTTGACTGGTCACATCAGTGCCCTGCGAGGGAAAGGTAGGCATGATCCCCACCCTGGCTGTCCAGATGCCTTGCTCAGCTTCTCCCTCAAGTACTCCCTGCATGCCTCATATAGGGAAGGCACCACTGTCCTGCTGAAGGTGGTGTGTGTGGGTACTCGGTATGATGGAGCCACAAGCATCATGAGTCACCTGTACCCTGGCCACTTAACTAAGGAGAAGGGCTGGCCATCCACAGCAAGCATCTCCCCAATACTCTCAGAGTTCTTGCTTACCGTTGCAATGCACCTCCCTTTCTGTCTGCCTCACTGTTCCAGGGTGGCCTGCCTCTGCTTTGGTGGGATGAGGGCTTTGGATCAAGATGGGGACTTCCGTTTAGGCATGCTCCTGCTGGTGCCAGGCTGAGGAGGAGCAAGGGCAAGGGGGTGGTTCCTGTGGAAATGCATCAGCATCCCCATGGTGCTCATGTGTTTTGTTCCCTTGCCTTGGTTGATTTTGGCTCGGTAGTGCAGGCAGATAGGATATGTGGGATTATCTGCCCACTCAGAATAATCTCAGACCACACTGCCTGCTTACTTCTGGGGTGCAGGTGCATGAGCAGATGCTGCAATTTCCCCCTCTTCAGCAGGCAGAGGCACAGCAACAGGAGGAGCGGACTCAGCTGAGCCGCTTGCCTCCACAACCTCTACCTCTGCCTCCTCTGAAGTGCCTTCTGGGGACTTAAACCGCTCCCTCTACCCACTCTTCTGCCCCTCCCTGAAGGCTTGCCAGCTGCCTTTCCACCATGCTTCATGGTGTATTTCATAGTGTCTTGTCTTTATAAAAATATGTAAATATATATGTGCCTTCCTATATAAATTGTATAGTATGATATCCAATATAATTATGAAATTGAAGAGAATAAATTAACTAATATAATAATAAAATAAAAGGGTCTAGAAAGAAAGTAAAAGGTATTGTGGAATCCCATTTGCTGGGCTAGCAAGTAGGAAATCAAATAAATGGTAGTAGTAGCCTTTGTTATCCAGCACTCCTGAGCTGCTAGAAGATAGCTCAGTAACTGTCAGACCCCAAGGCAGAAAGCAGGCCAGTTCAAACAGTGCTACCTTTTATGCTGGTTTTCCATCCCTCCCTCAGTATTTCCTCAATATTATGTATCTTTATCCTACAGCAGAAAACAGTATAAAGCATGAACTCACAAGAGTGAAACTCTGCATATATCATGGGGTCTATGGGTGTTTTGGCACTCCTTAGAAGGAACTGCAAGGCCTTCAAGTATTCCACCATTCATGGTGTCCTGGGAAAGAGAAGGTCCAGCTGAGCTCAATAATGGCTTTGGATTTCAGGGGTTAATTCCCAGCCAGGGTTCAGAGGCCCTAACCAGCTGGGTCCTAATGAGATAAATCTGAGTCTGTCGGTTCAGCATGGTCAAGAAAGAAAGGCAGAATAGATGGATGGAATTATGCTGACCAGAAGTTAGGGCAGGAAACCTGGAGGAAACATAAGCATTGTCTTGTGTGTTTTGTACCACACTTACTGGTTTTATTTTTGGAGTTTTTTAGTGAAGCCAAGCAGCTATTAACCACAACCATTGCAGTAAAATGTTAATCACAGAGAATTGTTGGGTTTTTGGTTGTAGCCGTGTTGGTCTAAGGACATAGGCAAGCATGGTTCTTTGAGTAGATGTGATATCTTTTATTAGACCAACTGAGTAACTGGAGAAAAATTCTTTGCAAGCTTTTGGGTGCAATCACCCTTCTTCAGGCAGGGACTCCCTATACCTAAAGAAGGGAGATTGCGCCCAAAAGCTTGCAAAGAACTTTTTTCCAACTACTCAGTTGGTCTAATAAAAGATATCATGTCTACCTTGCCAGCCACAGATAATGACATTTTGATTTCAGCTGAGCCTCCGCTGAACTTTCTGGGTTCTGGATTTTTTGTTTTGTCTTAGACCAAGCGTAGTAGGTATGAAAACAACCCCTCAAATCAGCCTCTTATTTCATTCTTTCTCTTCATATCTCTAAAGCTGTGGTGATTTGAGCTGTTTTCACCATAGACTGTACTTATATTTTTGCTAGACTGGGGGAGGATAATTTTGGAACAGAAATAAAGCATGGTTTAGTCCAGTCTAACCTACAATATCAGTTTTTGATTTAAATGTCACATAACTGCCTCTTCCAATACCATATTTTTTTGTACAGTAGATAGGATTGCACTACCATGCAATATTTTATTTTGCCAGTTTTAGAACAGTTGTAGTAAAAAAATAGATCTCCTTCTGGTGTGGCTTACACAATTTGTCTGCCTTCAACGCACCCTAGACACATATACTGTATAAAGAGGAAATACTATTGTTAGGGAACTGGACTCCTAAAATTAAGTCTCTGGAGCTTTCTTTTAAATTGTGTTCTGATGGGCTCAGCCAAAGTGGCTTGCTTAGCACCCTACCTGTGTTATTCAGACATTTGTCAGATATTTTATTTCATTTCATTTCATACATCACAAACTACCAAGGCAACCTTGTCATTGCAATTTCCACACCCTTTCTTTTTCTTTGTTCTGTATGTCAGTGAAATCTTATCTCTGCAGTCTTCTGTCATAGGTTAATAGTCTGGAACAAACTTCATTTAAGACTCTTACATAACAAAAGAAGGGGGAATTACAGAAAAGAAAGTTGGTGGCCATAACCACCATTACATGAATCATATCTTATGGGTGCTGCCAGTTATGAAATATCAACCAACTCTGAAAGAGGAAGAGAAGAATAGGTCTCTAAAGATTCATTTGTTCAATTAAGATTCCTGGCCAAACTCATGGGATGTAGTCCCAAAGTTAACACCTAGATCTTGCCACCTGCAAAGTGTGAAGTTGTTAGGCTTGATGTCTTGGTTCAGTTTATTTTATGGATGGACCAAAACTATAACTTGCAGGCGAGGATTTGAACTTGTTCAGTGTTTGCAGTGTGTAAGTCTGAGGTTTGGGGTTTGTCCTTTAGGTTATTACTAAATATGTTGGATGTGAATCCAAACTCCTCTAAAGTTTGTTACTGAAAGTTTTTGGTTTCAGATTCTTGCAAAAATAGGATTTTTTGCAACATTTTCATTGCTGTCTGGTTTTAGACAGGCTTGAAATGGTTTAAGAAAAAACTTCTTCCATGAAAATGGAGTACTGTCTGCTTCCATTTAAACTAAAAAGTAATAAGATGCATTTTATTATAAAAACAAGAAGTTAACTCATGTTTTTAGACTTCAAAGAAGTCTGCACTTACTATTATCTAGACTGGCTTCCTCATCCTTTATTTGCAAGATCATGTGCTTTACTAGGGTCGCTGTTGCAGCTTGAGGTGTGCTTTTGACTTGTTTTAGTTCCTCTTGAGTCGAAAAACTTTAATTATTTTGGTATCCTTTAAGTGACATGTCCAAAGTCCTGTACCTCTTTTCAGTGGAACCCCACAGTCCAAACTCTTTCCTCTTTCTCAACTATGTTTGATATGTCTACACCCTTTTTCTCCAGGGGCCTCTGACTAGCAGCTGATTAAAGTGACTCAAAAGGGTTCTATCTATGTATCTAATAACAGAGGAGACAAGTAAAGCAACAAAAGGTCTAGCTGCCTTGTTTCCACCTACTGTAGTGGTTTTCAAATATTTAGAATTATTTCATATCACTTCTGCTGCTATGAAACAGAGGAGAGGACAGGGGCATGGACTCAGTCTGCTGAGGTCCCTTCCAACCCTAATATCTATGCAACTCCTACAGCTTCACATCAGCTCATACTGCCTCCTAGCCTACTCTGCCATTATTCCCTTGTGCCCCCAGTATCGTTGCATGTATTGTTGTGGCCTTGAACCTGGAGCCTCAGTTTACCTGATACAGCCACTCAGCCTCTTCTGCCATCTCCTCACCAGAGCATTCATGCGGACACAGGTGGCTAAACCCTCCAGCTGGGCCTAGCCACATGCACGCTGTCTGCCACCAGAGTAGCCAGCCAGGGTCAGCTGATCCCTCACCCCTTCCAACAGAAACCCCTGGCCAGGAGAAGGCTGTGTCCAGACAACAAGGTTCAATCTTGTATCTATACTGCTGCATCCTTGGGTTGTGCTGCTACTGGCTTCCCAACAGACTTTCCAGGTACCTGACCCAGCTTGCCCATGGACCCTGAGTTTGGCCTGACCATTGAGCTACCTGACCAAATTTTGGGTTGATTTCTAGGATACCTGACCTCAATCTGTGGCTCATCCTCTGGATCTTTGTCTTGGTTCCCTGGACAGATCTTCTTGCTTCTGTATACTCCAACTCATAGTTTCATAGTTTCTAGGGTCAGAAGGGACCTGAGCAGATCATCTAGTCCGACCCCCTGCCACGGCAGGAAAGAGTACTGGGGTCAAACGCCCCCAGCAAGATGTTCATCTAACCTCCTCTTGAACACCCCCAGGGTAGGAGCCTGCACCACTTCTCTTAGAAGTTGGTTCCAGACCCTAGCCACCCTGACCGTGAAGTAGTGCCTCCTGATAGCTAACCTAAACCTACCCTCTGCCAGCTTGTGACCGTTATTCCTGGTCACTCCTGGCGGTGCTCGG
>NW_017728931.1:26865175-26932962 GCF_001723895.1 Crocodylus porosus | reverse complement strand
TGTCCTGCAAGGGCCCCACATTACCCGGGACCTTCTTTTTACCCCCTATGTATTTAAAAAAGGACTTCTTATTGTCCTTAATCTGGGAAGCCAGTCCCAGTTCCATCTCTGCCTTGGCCTTCCTCAGTACAGTCCTTTAGACCTCAAATATATCTCCTGTCCCTGAGGTAACCCCCACACTTGACTGCCTTTGACCCAGCCTGATAAGTTGTCTGGACCACAACACATAGCAAAGGGGGCACAGCATGGAGGAAAACTCCATGCTGGGGCCCCTGCACCCACTCAAGCCAAACCAGCTGGTGCAAATATCTGCTGCCTGGCAAATTCTAGAAGATTAGGTCTCACAGTTGTCGGTGGAGAACCAGTTTCTTTGCTCCCAGATCTACCAGCTTTGCAGCAATGTTTGTATGAATCAGGCTCCTTGATGGAACCCCACCTACCCATCCTTTTACCAGAGATGTATGATGATGACCAGGTAAGGTTCCACAGCTTCCTTGTTCAATGCTGCATATTGTTTGTAGCCCAACATGATCTCTACTCCCAAGACTCAGCAATTGTGAGGCTAGTGGTTAGCTTCTTAACAGGAGATGGCCTGAACTTGGCCACACTCTTAGTGGAGCATGGTAGTTCAGTCCTCCAAGGATGGGAAGCATTCCTCAAAGAATTTGTGACCATGTTTTGGAGATTCTCACCTGGCCTGAACAGCAGAGATTGTGCTGCAGTCCCTGCATCAAAGGAAAAGTTCTTTCCTGGCTTATGCTTCCTTATTTTGCTGTTATGCAGTAGACACCCAGTGGAATGTGGCAGTCCAACTTCCATTGGTGTCTGTGGGAGGAAATTAAGGCTGAATTGGTTTAAGTCAAAACACCTTCAGAATTCAACACATTCGTGGATCTATCTGCCCAGATTGACCTCTGCCTTTGGGAACACAGAGAGAAAAAGAAAGATGCCTTACCTCCTCCAGGACCTCACCTTGCCACATTCCCTCCCAACATGATGCCAGTGAACAGAGGGTTCTGGCACCCTATACAGAACAATAGGAGCACCACCAACCACCAGAGCTATGCTGCTGTGGTGGGGCTGCAGGACAAGAGTGTGCGAGGCACCCCCAGAGAGGGGGTTAAGGTAAACAGGTGATATCAGGCCTGGTGAAGGGGACTGGCTCAGGGTTGTCCAGAGTCCCACCATCCATGGCTCATGAAGTCTGCAGAAAACCCTGCCCATAAAACACCCAACTATTGTTATTTGCCTACCTCCATGTTCCAGGGAAGACCCCTCATTTCCTGTGCTGACAGCCCAGCTGGGCTCTAGAGCCACGGGTATTTTCATAGAAGAGAGTGTGGTTTGAGGTCTACAAATCGTACTAAGGTGGTGGAGCAAAGCCAAAACAATGGAGACCATGTCACCCCTTATTTAAGGGAGGGGTGGGAGACCATCACGCTAGAGATAAATCTTCTTGGGCCCAGGGAGATCCTACATTTTGGGGCTATTTGCTTTCCATACTACCTCTTGATTCTGTGGTTTCCCTGGCTTGTACTCCACAAGCCACTGGTCAGGGGGAAAGCCTGGGAGGTCCATTTGAACAGACTACTGTCGACAATACTGTTGGAAATCCCAGGGGACAGACCACCCTATGATCCAAGCTGTAGGTCCATCTTCTCTAGCCTCCCCAGCAGGCATCATCTCCAGAATCTGAAATCAAGCTACCTGGAAAATTTCAGGAGTTTGCAGATGTTTTTGAAAAGAAAAATGTAGATGGTCTTACTCCTAATTGAGATTACAGTTGCCCCACTAATCTGCAACTGGGAGCAAAAATCCCAGTGGAACACATTTATACTATGTCAGAAACTGAACTCACCATTTTCCACAAGTATCTAGAAGAGAACCTTGCCTAGGGCTTCACATGCAGGAGATCCCATCCTGTTAATTAAAAAAAAGGATGGGAGCCTCTACCTATGCATCTATTATCAAACACTGAACCAGATTACCATTTGGTAATCCAGTACCCTCTGCCCATCATCCTGGAGTTACCTGATTGGCTCAAGAAGGCATGTATTTTCACTAAATTTGATCTTTGGGGAACCTGTAACCTGTGCAAATCCATGCTAGGGAAAAGTGGAAGACCACTTTTAGGATCTTCCACTCTGTATGGGCTCTTTGAGTACCTAGTCATACCATTTGGACTCACAAATGCCCTGCAACTTTTCAACACTTTGTTATGATGTGTTGCTAGATGTACTGGACCAATTTGTAATTGCCTACTTTGATCACATACTGATCTTCCCAGAGGACCCTAACCAACATTCAACATGTGTCCAAATAGTGCTGGAAAGACTGTGCCAACTTGGGCTTTTTGCAGAATTGGAGAAATACAGGTTGGACCAAATGACAAACAAATTTCTTGTATTTGTTTTATCTCCTGATGGCCTGAAAATGGACCCCTGAAAGGTTTAGGTCATCTGAGTGTGGAAAGCCCCCTGGAATGTCAAGCAACTTCAAAGATTCCTCAGATTCATGAAATTCTACTGAAGATTCATCACCAACTTTGCCCAGGTAGTAAGTCCTCTCACTACGCTATTGTGGAAGAACGTTCTGTTGTACTGGTCAATGGAGGCCCAGCAAGTTTTTGAACATCTGAAACAGGCTTTCATCTCTGCTTCTGTGCTTACTCATATGGACCCTGCCCTGCTATTTTGGTAGAAACAGACGCATCTAGCACTGCTTGTTGATGCAATACTCTCCCAATGGTAGGGCCCAGAACAGACCTATACCCCTCTGGTTTCTTTTCCTGAAAACTTACCCCAGTGGAACAGAATTATGAGGTCCTAGACTATGAAGTCCTGGCCATCCAAGTGGCCTTTTGGAAGTGGCAGCATTATCTAGAAGGAACATGGCACAAGATACAGGTCCTCACATACCACAAGAACTTCTGTACATATACTTCTGTACATGCACAAGTATTTATGTAAGGCATAAGCACTCAGAGGCAGCTGTACTGGGCTTTTTTCCCCCCCCTCCTATTTTGACTTCCAAATAACATGGCAACCTGGGTTCAGGAATAGAAAAACAGATGCCCTATCTTGGAAGACATAATATGATGCTGATCTTGTGTATGTGCCAGCTGAACCCAGCCCTGTTCTGAAGCTGCATGTCATCAGCATCACTCGACCAATAGACTTGCTAACCTTGCTTCAAGCTTCCACCTGAGAGGAAATTTCCTCTCCTTCCCTCAGGAAACAGGCTGCCGTCTCTAAACAGCCCAACTAGATGCAAGAGTGGGTCATAATCATATGAGGTAGGGGCTATATGCCCCCAGGTCTGGCCAGACTGATAGTGCTTTGTGCAAGCTATGACTTGCTGTTAGCAGGCCAAACTGGAACAGATGAGGCCTACCATTGGTTGCCCAATACTTTTGGTGGCAGTGCTTGCATGAGACAGTCTAAGCCTTCTTCTGCTACTGTGATCATTGTGCCTGCAGTAAAAGACCCACATAGAAACCATTTGGCCTCCTTCAGCCTCTTCCTGGTCCCTCCGACCCTTATCTTCTATTTCACTACACTTTATATCATAGAAATGCCCAAATCCAATAGATGCTCCACAATTCTAATGATGACTTATCAGCTTACCAAAATGGTGCACTTTATCCCTTGCACAGGTCTGCTATCAACCAAAGACACTGCTCAATTATGGTTGGACCATGCAGTTCACCCTTGTGGTATTCCAGACCCCATAACCTCTGACCATGGGCCCCAGTTTGTCTTCTAGTTTTGGTGCAAGACCCAGCATATGCTGGGGGTCCGTGCCAAGCTCTCGAGTGCATACGGAGTGCTATAGTATGAGTAACAGAGAGCTAGGAAAGGAAACTTGAATATATAGAAAGCTTCTTTAAAATGGAGTCATTTTCCCTTTTTTTAAAGGAACCTGTTAAAGACTTTGATAAAAAAAAAGAGCATATAGCAAAAGACATGCAAAGAACCCCCCTTGTCTTCTATTTGCAGGCCTTTTCTCTTAGTGCACCATCTCTCTTTTTCCAGTTATCCCTTACTCCTTTCCCTTTTGAACATACAGTGTATGTCTACATGACATGCTTTACTGTGTAATAGACTAATATAATGTTCAGTAAAGCATCACCATCTACATGTGTGCAGCAATTACTGCATAATATGTTAATCTAATGTGTTGTTTTCTTGTACCTGGAGATACAGGTACTAGAAAAACGGCACATTAACTAATGTACCACATGACTTAATTGTACCCTGACTGGGAGCCAATTGCTCCTGGTCAGCCTAGGTGGCAGGGGACCACAGAGGGCAGAGAAAGCTGTCCTGGCTTAGTAGGACACTGCCTGCCAGCCAGCCATGTGGATATTGGGACCAGTTCTGATCTACATATGGCTGGGAGGCAGCTTCCTGACAGCCAGAACAGCTCTACCAGCCATGTGGAGATTGGGATGGGTCCTGATCTTCACGTGGCAGAGAGGCAGCTGCCCATTCAGCTGGGACAGCTCCCTCCTTCCTCTCTCCCCTTCCACCCAACCTGACTCAGGGCTAGCTCAATGTCCCCTCATCTGGGACAGACAGCTCTCCCCTGCCCTTCAGAGCTTAAGCCTAAGCTCCTGTGCCCCCCTGCCAGCCCAGGGCTGGCACCTGGGGAAGTCTGGAGCTCCCTCTGGCTTCTGCAGGGAGGCAGAGCAGGGCAGGAGCAGCCTTGGAGTGGGCTGCTCCTGTTGGGCTCAAAATCCTTCTGTTGGGGGTGCACATGTAAATGTGAACTGGGGAGTTTTCTGCACAGAAAATTCAGGCACATTACTTGCATATGTAGATGTGCCCACAGCACAGTATGGCCGCTCCTGGCCAATGCTGAATCGAGCATCTGCATGCTGCTGCCACTGCCAGGTCTGCAAAACATGTCTCAGAAGTCAGTTATTCTGAGTTACTAAGGGTGTTGTTACATGTTACCCTTAAGCTATTCTAAGTGCTGTGGATGTTGAGTGATGTTAATGTTAGAACAAGCTTAGAGCAGTCACTTGTTAAAGCTTAATCCATCTCTGACCTGCACAGCTGAGGGCTGGTGAGCTAGGACATGATTAGGAACCACATCCTCCTTCTGTGTGACAGCAGGAGGACTCTAGGAGACTATTTTATCACTATCATTGTTGTCCTCGTTGTTGTTGTTGCATGTACTGGGCATGTGAATGTGCAGTGATGCTGTGATAGGGTGCAGTGGTCCTTCTCGAAGATCTGGGCCAGCTCCTTGGGGTAGGAGACAATGGTGCTTGCTGTACCTTGCACTTTGTTAGTATCCCTGCCCCTAACTTCAGGGATGCCAACAAAGGACTTAATTTGTGTTTTAATTTGTGCCCTATGACTTCAGGGACTTAATTTGGTCCAGATCTTCAGCCAGTCACAGTGGTGCCCCTGAGCCACCATCCGAGCTTCAACCCACTCGTAGATCACCAGTTTCTTCCTGTTGCCCTGTGTGCCCTTGGTGGTAGTGTTGGCGATAGTCCTTTCCACACCATGACTCCAGTTTGATGCCCTCCTAATAGGGTCCTGGCAAGACATCTTTCAGCTCATTCTCTGCTTCTGGTTGCTTCTACTTGATAAAGGTAGGCTGGTAATAACTGGCTTGCACTGCTGGCTGCTTGCACTAATTGCACAGGGTCGCACCCCTGGGGACAGGAGGGGGAGTTGGCTTGGTGTCAGTGCCGCTCCCCTGGCCAACAGTGTTTGGGGGGTTGGAAAGTTTGTCCACATAGAGCTTGAGGTGGGGGGAGGGAAAGGTGCATCCTGGGATTCTGGAGGACTGGAATTTGGTGTTTTAGCTTTGTGGAGTGGTCACACATTACTGTAACATGAGCTGTAAAACAAAGATAAACCTCACCCGAAGTGGCGTAACTTTAAGGTGCCTAGGGGGCGCTTCACACTAGTTTATATGTTTTAATGCGGGGATAATCCAATATTAAAAGCTCTTAGTATAGCCTAAGGGTAACGTGTAACAACCCTGAGTGTGGCTTTGGGGAAAAATACATTTGGGGATAAAGTGCACAGCACTGCTGAAACTAGATCTATTTTATTTTTCTTCCAATTGCTCTGCTTTTATTTCATCTATAGTTCCTCTCATTTTTCCCCTTTTGCCCTATTTTTCCTAGTCCTTATTTCTCCATTGATTTTAAAGAACATTCAATAACTTGTAGTAAATGTTGAAAAACATTCTATTTACAGAAACAGTTTTGCTCTTTCAAGTCATTTATCTTCTGTATTCCTCTGTTGCTGCTTTTTCTTCACTACTTTCCAAGAATATCTATATGAAAACAGGATCTGTGCTGCTCAAAGGGATACTGACATTTAAAAAATCATCTTTAAAAATAAATTTATGAACTGTAGCTAATAGCACTTTAGATTACTAAGAATTTTTTAAAATCTAAATGTCTCTCTTTTTTGTCTTCTGTAACTGCTTATTTTTCATAATCTGTGCCATTTAGAAATGTGAAAAATATAGTGTGAACATACCTGAGACTGAAATAAAATATAACTCATGAACCTTTTCTTTGAACTGTTCTATTGTCCTCTTGCATTGAAGCAAGGACTTTAAATTTACCAGTGGGGTAAATCCTAGACATCTGAGTCTAGGGTGTCTCTTGAAAATCTAGCTGTTATAAAGCTCAATTTGTACACATGCTCAGTAGAGACTTTTACTTTAGCAGCTAAAATCTTTAAAAAGCCTGTCCGCACTGAATCTACTTTAGGTTTTCTCAGCTGCTACTAATGACCATACTGCATGTGAACCATCCCCATAGAGTGACTTTCATCCCCCTCAGTATCCATGTGTGTACAGGATGCATGGACCATTCCCAAGTCAAGAGGGATGAAGCCAGACTGTCCTTGTAATGACTACTCCCAACAATTGCAGGCAAAAGTTGAAGGAGATATTGGAACTGACTATAGGGTACATCTCTCTGGTTCCAATGATTGTCCTGCCCCAGGAAATGTGACGAAGAAAGCTCTTCAATTCAAACAGAGAGACTATAAGAACCAGACCACAGCACATGGAGAAGAATAGATGGGCTAGGGAGACTGGAACGGGTGGAGAGGGAGATTGAGACAGGAATTAACTGAACAAGGGGAGTGGAAGCTAAGATGAGGAAAGTGGCAGCTGCAACTGTGAGACAGGGGAACTAGAGGTTACAACTAGTTGTATAAAGAGATTGGGACTAGAATTAGTAGGAGAGACTTGGGTTTGTCAACAAGGAAACTATAATGGAGAAGGTAAGCTGAAGCATGGAAACTTGGAGGAAAACATGATGGGAAGAGAAGGAGGTAGTTAGCTTGAGGTAAAATGGGACAAAAGGTAGGAGATACTGGGATAGGCTGGATAAGGAGACAGGGAAAAAGCATTGAGGAAATTGGAATGGGGAGTAGGAGATACAGATACAAAAAGGAGATGGTTTATTGGAAGAAAATGGACTGGCTGAATGGAGAAAGTAAGCCTGACAATGTGAGCCCTAAGAGATGCTGAGGGGATTCCTGGATTCCACCTTGGGTAAGGAGACTGGGATTGGGGTAAAAAGATTGAGAAGTGGAAACTGGGACTAAATAGGGAGCCAGGGGTGGGGAAGAGTTAGGTCTGACAGAGAAGTTTGCCAGAGACAGAGTAGAGGGTTCAAGCTTAGGGGAAATGTGTAGAAAAGTCTTCTTCCTGGAAAACACTCCTCTCCAGAGCCCGGAATGGGACCCAAGTCTTTGCAACACTGACTCACTGTTCCTCTGCTGTCAACATGTATCTTTGAAATGCATTAGCAGAGTGCACCTCTTCTTGCCTCTTGGAGTGATTCAAATAGAGGATAATAACCTGTTGTGATCAGTTCCTCTACTAGTCCAAAAGGAAAAGATGTGTGGTGGATCTAAAGGTTCCAGCCCCAGTGACGAACTATGTAGTTATCAATAACATGAAAATAATGGAATTTCTGGGTTTTTTTCTTTCAAAGATAGGTTTTCCAGCTTGCTAGAGGTTTTAAAAAACATAGGCAATATCAGACAATAAACTACAATAAATAGACATTATTAAGGCTGCTGCAAAATCAAGCTTTCAGAAGTTTGTAAACATTGGAATTATGGTTTTTTGTGTGACCTTATTTCAGGCCTCTTTTGCGTATGCATTATGATACAGCCTATAATTATGTGATCACGTAATATTTTTCCACAGGATCTCTGTCTCATTCAATGCACAGGATGGAACTATTCAATATTTCATTTTATTCTTATTGTTCGATGTATAGCCTCATGCCTTGTTTACTGCACACAGTTCAAACCCCGCTGTAAAGACAGAATTATTAATTTTTTTAGGTTTTTCTATGACATTTATCACCATTAGCTTTACAGATGCTAGGTTTTGCTTTATAACACCATGTGCCAAGTGACAGGGGTGTTATGATTCCCTTTTTACAGTTGGGGAACAGAGAGATTAATGTCAAAATTTCTACTGATTTGATCGCCCGATTTTAGACACTTAAAATGAGTTTTCTTGTCCTTTTTCTTCTTGAATATGTAACATCATATAGCACTTTTGTATTTGAAGCACAGTTCCTATTGACTTGACCTGTAGCTCTGAGTGTTCAGCACATCAGATCCCAGGGTCTCAAGTCAGATCCCTAGAAAATGGGATGAGTGACCACTTGTGAAAAGGTTTAAGTGACTAAGGGTATGTTCACACTGGCTCCATGATGCTCTTGAGGTTGTCACCATAACTAAGTCCCACCTAGCTGCTTCTGTTCCACACCTGAAACACAACAATGGGATAGTGGAAGACTCTGGGGGCATACCCCACCACTGCTCTTGGATTCACTCAAGACAGAGATCTCAAGAATGGTAGCGAGAAGTACCCCTGGTTCCAGTTCCAGACTTGGAGCGTATTTAGTGCAAGCCGGTGGGTAGAGAGTATTTCTTGGTAGTGGCCTGGAGAGCAGTGCAGAGCAAGTGTTGACGTACAGCTGAGACAAAGTTAGAATTCCAAGTCTTAACCATAAGGCCATCTGTTCTCTTTCTGTAATCCCTTACCTCAGTCATTCACTCACTATGCAGTCTTCAGCAAATGAAACACAGATCCTACAGAAGCAGCCTCATTAACTATGCAATTTAGGGCAGGTCTACCTTAGGGCAGGTCTACCTCTACTGAGGCAGAGTCCTATAGCAAAATAGTATGTGATCATGTAATGATAGATTCAGGCTGTACAGGTAACTATAATTTGGGTATTTCCTAACTATTGAGTGTTTGACAGACATGGGGGAAAAAAGAAGAAAGACACTTTACTGGAAGAGGAAGCACATTAGTTTGACCTGGCTCCACAGCATATGTAGAGATCACACGCTTCAATGGGGCTTTTTGGTGCTTTTATCTAATGGCTGATTGAATCAAAATTTAGATAAAATTTGAATTTGATTTGAATTTAGATAAAAGTGGCAAAAAGCCTCGCTGAAGCACCTTATCTATACAGACGTTGGACAAGTCAGATCAAACTAACACTATATATCTTCTGGGCATGCACTGTACTCAGTGTAGGGGTGCACTGAACACAAAGTAAAGTGCTGTTTTTTTTCCCCTATGTCTGTAAGCAGCCTTTATGCTTTAATTTTAGAGTAGTTTGTGTGCATGTGATATATGGTCCTCCTTGAAACATCACTAGGCCTTCCTAGATTTGCAAGTTTATAAGACAAAGCAAAACCCCCAGAAATCTTATTAGGTACTTTTATTTTTTGCCACCTCTTACTGCCTTAATTCTAGTCCAGATATTTCAGTGCTCTGTAATATATTTTCTTTCTAAATGTCAATTTTCTTGCTTCTGATGATTTGCTTTTAGATATAATGCCTAAAGCAGACCATCAGCAATTCTGATAGCATATATTTCTCTGCCAATATCACACGAGCCATATCTGGCTAGAAGGACAGTGAAAAACTAAATTGTTCTCATAAAAAAGAAAACATTACACTAATATAATATCTTTATATTTATGTCCAGGATATCCCCTTTGTGTTATTAAAAGGGACTCATGGTCTCATGTGTTTTCACTATAGGGGACTGCATTAATTTATATTTATAAGATCTCCCATGATGGATGTTTTCTGGACACACAGAACGGTTCCAGAAATTGTTAGAATGCTATCAAGCTAGCTATTACTGAATACTGCCTTATGCTCCCCAGCAGCAAACAAGAATGCTTTAAAGGTATGGGCCCATGAAGGAGTTACCATGAGGTAAAAGAGGGACAGGGATTTACCACACACCAGCTGCTATTACTTCAACTGGCAGGCCTAGAATGCACACCAATAAAACTGAACCGGTGCAATGTTGTGTCTGGACAGTTGTACTGGTTTAAACCTGACTTCTATTGCATGCTAGAGCATGTAAGCTATAGGAACTAGCAAAACAGATACAGAGAGTTTAAAAATCTATAAGAATATGCAAAAACTGCACTGTTTAGCCCAACATATGTAAGTTAAAACTATGCAGCCATGGCATAACAGGTTTTTTACATGTCCTTCAGTCTAAGGTGTAAGGTTGTTCAGTGGTCTTCAAGCTACATAATGTTATTTTCATTTCAGAATTTATGATCTATTTGGAGGAGGCATGTCTTTATTTTGTACTGTTTTTTTCACTTAAAGGCAACTCAGGGACTAATACTTTCATGGATGTAAGCTGTTGCTTCTTATTTAATCTTGTCATCTTCATAGATATGCATTATGAAACAGTCTACTGTACAGACTTATGATACAGGCTATTTATGATTACCCCTAAGGAGTACCTGTTTTGGGTTGCTTGGGGCTGAAGTCCCAGGCGGCCCATCCAACCTGAGATGGAAATCTAGTGACGATTGCCATGACTCCATTATCAGCCATTTGCCAACTACATCGTATAGTAGTATGATACATGATGATATATGATACTTATACTATATATATAGCCTGTATCAATCTGTACAGCAGCATTCCCTATAAGCTACACAGCTGCGTAGGTGCTCCTGGCAGCGTGGCATGAGCGCGCCTGCACAGCCGCGCATGCCACACAGCTTAGAGGGAACACTGCTGTACAGTAGACTGTATCATAATGCACATATGTATATTAGGATCTGGCCATACAGTCCATTGAAATCACTGGAAAAAGGTTGTCATGAACACCATTGGATGTTGGATTACATGTATAGGGCACAGTCTTATATTGGAAGAATTGGAGAGAGTGCCTAATATCTGTACTTCACTCAACTGCAAAGCACATATAGCAAAGGACTGAGGGGCATTTTCAGAAATACAGGTGACCCTCACCATTTGCGGGGGATACGTTCTTATATGGTGAAATCCACGAATGAGGCAGTCTCCGTTCATGAACACAGTGCCCCTGGTGGCTGGAGAGAGGCAGCACAGCTGCTGTGGCAATGGTGGGAGCATGGTGGCAGCAGCAGGAGCACAGCAGTGGTGGTGAGAGCCCAGCAGCAGCAAGCACAGAGTTCCAGAGGAGCTCCTATAAGTGTATAAAGTATATTTAAAATGTGGGTTCAGCATTCATGAATATTTGAAACTGTGAATGCCAAACCCGCAAATAGCAAGAGTTTCCTGTACCTTAAAAGGTCAACATGTGTGCCTCTCCAGAAGGACACACAAACTGTTGGCCCAGAGATCACAGCTAAGTGTACTTTCCAATCATATGTTCATCTGAGCAGCTGGTTCTGTTGCTACAGTAATAATGTGCACAACAGGTGGTAAAGAATCTGAAGATAATGGGAGATTCTTTAAGGAAATCCCAAATTTCATAGATTTCATAGACATAAGGGCTGGAAGGGACCTCAGAAGATCATCGAGTCCAGCCCCCTGCTCCAGGGGCAGGAAGTCAGCAGGGAACATAGGATTCCAGCAAGATAAACATCCAGATGTCTTTTGAAGGCATTCAGAGTAGGTGCTTGAACCACCTCTGGCAGCAGTCTATTCCAAACCTTGGGGGCTTGGACAGTAAAGAAGTTCTTCCTTATGTCCAGCCTGAAATGATCGTGGAGGAATTTGTGACCGTTCGACCTTGTTTTCCCTTGGGGCACTCTGGTGAACAGACATTCCCCCAGATCCTGGTAAGCATGCCTGATGAACTTATAGGTGGCCACCACATCACTCCTGAGCCTGTGCTTTTCCAGGCTGAAGAGTCTGCCTGTCTTCATAAGGTCTGCTTTCCTGACTTCTGATCATGTATGTGACTCTTCTCTGCACCCTCTCAAGCTTCTCCACATCTTATCTTGCTGGGATCCTATGATCCCTGCTGACTTCCTGCCCCTGGGGCAGGGGGCTGGACTCGGTGATCCTCCGGGGTCCCTTCCAGCCCAAATGTCTATGAAATCTGTGAAAGTCTTCGAAGGTGCTCCCATGACTCAGATCTAAGTAATTGTGATGCAGCAATGTGGATTAAGGTGGGGTAGGGAGAGAATCATACTCCTGCTTGGTCATGTTAGAGCTAATGACCCAAAATCATTATGAGAGATAGGAAAGACTGTTAGGGCTCCTCTGCATGCAAAAGTCATGAAACTATGGGATCTAACGCATGATCCACACAATCGTACCTCCTGCCATGCAACACATACATGGGCAGGAAGCATGATTTGGGCTCCTACAGCTTGGAGCCAGCATGAGCTGGGAATTCCCAGTTTTGGGGGGTGCACATGCCCCTCCCCCCCCAGCTGGGAGCCCTGATCAGCTGAGTTAGGCTCCCAGCCATGTTCAATTAATGGTGTGATAGGAAACAGCTACAAAGTTTTTACATATATTTTGTGGAATAACTTTGTAGCTTATTCCTTTTTTTATCACACCAGTAACTGAATGAATATATGGCCAGGTGACCACTTAAGGTATGTTTAACTGGTTAATCATGTCTTAAATGTAACGTGTTTGTAAATGTAAATTGGGGCCTTAGTGACAGCAAATAATTGTGGTTGTCTTGAATGAGCTCTTTGGAGACTTGGGAGGTTTTACATTTGACCTGCCCAAGAGGTGTGGCCTAAAGGCCACTAATATGGTTTAAAGTTAGGCACAGTTTCAGTTCATGAAACTAACATAAAGTTTTAAAAGAGCATAGTACTTTCAGGCCATCTCTTTGAAAATATTGCCACACTTTTGAGTATGATAACCAGGGATGGTGCTGAGGTAACACACATTTTAAAAATTGTCAAGAAACTTTTTAACCAACAGGGTGTCACATTTTCAAGAAAGTGATTGTGTCAATGTTATATGTATCCTATGTATGCAGTTTAAATATTGTATAAACAGATGTCTTTTGCATGATCATGTCTTTTGTGTAAATTTTTCTGTCTTTCTAAGGAAGAGTCTTTTTAACTGTTTTGTTTTAATTATTTCTTTTTTTCCCCTTGTTATGGAGATACAGGTGTGTATCATTAAGATACCTACTTTCAAAGGGTCCTCAGTCCCTCTTAAATTTTTCCTGTTGCTTGCTGTTGCCTACCATTTCTGAGTAGACACCTCCTCATACCAGCCCACAAATGACATTTGCACGTATGGTCAGGTAGTTAAATACTCAACTGTCCAGTAGGAATACATTAATGTTGTTTGCTCATTTATTTCTGGGTTTTTGTACATGCAAAATGTAAGGAGCAAATTTCAAAGTAATATACTGGTTTGTAAATTTGGTAGAATTTTTGCTAATCCTCACAGTTTATCATTCAAATTAAAATGCACCATTTCTTCTGTTTGTCTAGAACCCATGTAGTGAGTTCTCATAAAATTAGTACTACTGTTTTTATATAATGTACATGGCAACTCATAAGGTACTGCAGTCACTTACTACTACACAACTAGTAATAACAACTTGTTCAATATTCTATAGAACTTTACATTCATAGATGTCAAAGTGATTTACCAATCAGATGAAGAAGTCAATAAAGAACAGGATATGGGATTAGACAGTTAATAGATTGTTGATTTTAACATGGAATATATTCTTTGGTTTTGATGCAGATGAACATCTATAAAAAGTAAAGCACATGCTTAAGATATAGTGGTTGCACAATAAAAATATTTTTTTGAAACAGCCTTTTTGTCCAAATGTAGAGTTTTGCCCCACGTGCCACATGGGTAATTTTTTTCAGATGAAGTAACTACACTATATTAAATGTTAGTGTGCAAGTACACTAGTGCTTAGCTCCTAATCCACCACCTTATTCTTTAATTCTTCACTGACTAGACTGGACATGGACTGTGGTTTGGCTAGTGTCCCAGCAATCTGCATCTGTTGGGTCTAGTTGTAAATGACATCAGGTTATCCATTTGCCATGCTTCTAAGATCTGTAAGCACCAAATTGGTGATTCAGTCTCTATTGCAGAAGTGTGAATGAGGGGGAAGAGGAAATGAACTATATTCCAGTGTAGGAGCACCTCCTACAATCAACTAAGTGTATGCCACAAAAATGAGTTTCATTAAAGCATGGGAAAAGGTGGTGGGAATTCTGCAGCATTTAAATGCCATGAAAACCTTATGGTTCAAAAAAAGGGTGGTGGGGGGGAATCCATCATAAGACTCAAAAAGAGTGATGGGGAAAGAACTAAAAGTCTCTTTCTGGGACTCCCATTTGCTGTGGGAATATTGTGTCAGTAAAGGGTTAAAATACTTTGACAAGCTGCAGGTCAGGTCACCCTGATCCCCCTCACTGGGGATGCAGTACTTTCATTCTAATTAATCAGAAGAAGAGGAGGGATAAAATGATAGAACTGAAGAACCAAATACATCCAAAGTACTTCAGGCTGCAGCATATCTCCATCCAGAGCACTTTTCATTGGGAAGAATATTTCATCCTTGTAATTGGCTGCTAATTCCATTCTTATTTAAAATCAATTCTTTCTGGCAACAGTCTCCCCATCATTTGTAAAATGCCTTCTCTTTTACTCTCTTGCTCTTAGTTGTTAGGGGAGCGGGGATGCTCCTGAAATATCTTTTCTGAAATAGCAACATTAGCTAGCACAAATACACAATAATTGATTTTTTTTTGGTTCTTGTTGTTTGTGGTTGAAGCTGTTAAACCCTTCCAAGCAAAACTAAATTGTGCATGTGAGCTTATGCATTGTTGTTCAAATGATAAGTTTTATAACATTGTTAACGCCAAACAATAAGATGAGAGATAATAGCTCCTATTTTATCATTTGTTTCTATTTTGCACTAAGTTGTATACTCAGTCATGCATATGTGGGTTATAATGTAGCATATTTAATCTTGCATTTAGCCTCTGCTGCTTTTACACATATACCAATATAGCAAGGACACAAGGAGCTGCTCTCTCAAATAGCACGTATCTTTCTTAGAGGGGTTCTTTTCCTCTTTTTTTCAATTTTTGTCTTTTTCTGTTTTAATCTGAGCTAAATTTGAACAACTGTAATGGTGGGAAAATCTATCCAGGGTTCATTCTTTTTTTTACAGGGAATTGGCAAACCAGGAAGAATAGACTTTGTCATGTGCAAATATGGTGACCATAAATGGTGCTGGAGGCTTTTTCCATTGTCCTGTGACTTTGCCACGAGAGAAAGCGAGAGAGAGAAAGAAAGACACGTTTGATAGAGTTGTGAAGAATGTTTGAATGGCTATTGGGTGTTGGGCATTGTCTTGCAGTGACCTCAATTCGGTACAGTAGAGACCCTTGAAAGCACTGTCTGAAGTCACAATACCACTATTCTCCTCCGTTTAGCAAAAGGGATTAGTTAAAAGGGTGACGTTCCGTGCAGAGAGTTCCAAGTATTCCGTGAAACAAAAGGCCCTGAAATGTTTTTGAAGTTATTTTTAATTGAGTTGAACTAATTTAATAAAGGTCCTAAGGAGGAAAAAAAAATAAAGGAATGTGATTGTTTTATGATTCCTCACAGATGGAATGGACATTTATAGCATACTTCTTCTTTAGTCTTTGAGAGAACAGTAGCCCCATTTACAGCTACTGTTAGCAATTTAAAACTGCTCCAAAATGAAGTCTTTCAAGAAGTTGACAGCTTATAAATAAATCTGTCTGATAAAATTGAACATAAACTGCATCTGTGGTTAGTTTGCCAAAATTAATTCTACATTTAATTAGAGATAGCAGTCAAACATATTTAATAAAAAACAGCCTTGGAGAGTAAATCAAATGAAGTCAGATTTTAGCAGACAGTGCATTTTTTTGCAAAGAGTGATGAAATGACCTCACCTCTGTGATCCTCAGATATATAGAAGAGGAAAAAAGAGGCCTAGGCAATCCAACAAGATTATTTGGGAGAAGCCATTAATTACTTGGTGCAGACTGCAAGGAGACAACTATTGTGCTGTAATTTTTGCTGATTTTGTATTTAGGATTTTCAGCAATGTTCCTGTATTTGCTGTAAACATTAAAATGAATTAATATGCTAATTATTGCTAGAATTCAAAAATTTAGATTTGATCCAGATCCTCAATCTCTCCAAAATTCAGGGATGCTTGGACTGGTACATTGTAAGTGAGACCCCACCAAAACTGTTTTTAAAGAATTTGGGGAGTAAAGTTACATGGTTACATTTTCAAATCCAGAAACTAGAGTTATCCATGAAAAATTATATTTTTGCCTTTGTTTTTTCATGTGCAACTCAGATGTGTCTCAAAAAATATTTTGTGGAAAGATTCTTAGTTGGTGTAAAAGACTGTAGCTCTATAGGGACAAATGAACTTTGACCCACACTAAGTAATTAAAAAAATATACTACAATAAAACAGCTCAGCGGCCCAAATCCATTGGCATGGTAACACCAATGGAACTGTATCAGGGAGGAATTCGGTACATTGTGTTGTACAAGTTTTATATGTTTTAAAATTTAAAAAAGAAAACAAAAAGTGTGTGTGTGGCTTAGATCTCATTTATAGGAGCTTTACACATTCACTTTAAGGTGAAACAGTTCAAAATGGTAAAAGTTACTGAAGCAGGGATCCAGATTATTCTTTTTCAGACACAGGATATAGGATGCTACTTGACAGTATGTGGTCCTTCTTCCAGTAATTTAGGCTTGTATTTGTATATCCTGCATCTAAACTGAAAATAATGGGATGCCTTCTTTCCCCCTTTAATTAGTTTACTAAATGTAACTGCAAGTATCTTTGCCCTTTCTTTGTATCTGGATCTGATATCTTTTATTAGACCAACTTTAACGATTTAAGTTGGTCTAATAAAAGATATCAGGTACACCTAAAGAACCATGTCTGCCTATGTCCTTATACCAACATGGCTACAACCTACACCCCTGTTTTTATCTGGGTAGTATTTTCTGAATAATTAAGTTTTTAGAAAAGATAATAACACAATCAGGAAGCTATAATAAGTAACATGGGTCAGACATTGCTGGAGGTCATGATTCAAATGTTATTTAGTTAACCCTGCTAAGCTTCTACTGTTACCAAATATTTTCTTTCTCCTGAAAATACTATACTTAGAATCCCTAATTGAAAAATATGGTACATTTTTCATGGACTATGGATTTACATGAAATAAGTCTGTTTGATTGAACACTATTATGATGGCATATCAACTTGTGGATTGAAGAGAGGGTTTCTGCTTTGGATGACAACAGTAAGGAGTCTCTTAGGTTTCTTTTTTTTTTCTTTAGTTATGTACAGTACAGCAGAGTGAGTTGGATTCTCCTGCAGTTTACAATAATGTCACACTTGTATCTCTGTTGGTCTCAGAGAGGTTATAGTTTACATACATGTGTGATCATAATAAGGCCATTTATCTTTAAATGAACTTCGACTGTGTTGCCTCTGATTTTTTATGAACTATGGATGAGATTTCAAAGGCACATAGGGGATTTAGACTCAGATCTTGCCTTTAAATTAAATGGCAATTTTGTATCTAAAATCCTCAGGCAGCTTTGGAAATCTCAGCGTTTGATATTTGAGGAGTAAAATATTCTTTAGTGCCAGATCCTGAGCCTTTCGGACACCGAATTAAAACTGACAGTGATATCAAAGGACTATAGGATTTGTTCTGATTGTCTTCTGTTTAGTTATTTTGATTCTTGGATATGATCACTGACATGAGTGGGACTTAGGGCGCTGACAGATGTGACAGTTTGTCGTGCAATCAGCCACTGAGAGCACTATACAGCTGTGCACTGGCAGAAATGTATGGCTCTGGAGTGCTTTAAAAATGCCTGATCATGTGACAATCTGAACCCTCATTACATTACATGAGGGTTCAGACAAAGGTGCTTCAAAGCAGAAGGTCTTCATTAACATCTGTCAGCATGCACCAAGAGCAGGGCTGGGGAGTTTGGTCTGGGGATTGCCCAGCCGGTGTGGGAGGGTGGGACGAGTGGATTGGACCCCCCCGAGGGTTCATCTGAACCTTCCAGTCCACCTGTCCCCTCACTTCAGAGCAGGCTGAGGAAACCCCAGAATGGACCTGCCTCCCCTCCCTCCCCTCCTGAGACAGCACAGGAACCCGGGCATGGTGGGGATAGGGGACAGATGCTGCAGACATGCAGCCTTTCCCCAGATCAGCTTAGAGCTCAATCACCCACCCTCCTGATCCAGCAGCAAATGTCTGTTGGGCTGGGAGGGTCAGTCTAACTCATGGCACTTTCTGACAGGTGTACAGCTCCCTTAACATGCAGTTAGCAACTATGTATATGTACTTGGCTGAATCGGGTACTTAATGTTCAAGCTGCGTCTGCTTCAACGGGAATCCTGGCTGCTTACAGATGTGGGAAAAACAAAAATGCTGCTTTAAGCTCAGTGCACTCCTCATATGCCCAGAAGAGGCATCGCGTTAGTTTGTGCCGGCTCGCCCAACATCTGCATAGATTGGGTGCTTCAGTGGGGCTTAATAACACTTTTATTTAATAGCTGAATGAATCAGCTTTAGATAAAACCACCAAAAAACCCCTCTGAAGCGCCTGATCTATACAGATGCTGTGGAGCCAGGTCAAACTAATGTGCTGCCTCTTTCAGTAAAGCAGTTTTTGGGGTTTTTTTCACATCTATCAGTGGCCCTTGTGCCCAAAAACATGCCTAAGATTTTACCCCTGCAAAAATACTTGTTCCTCACATTTTTCCAGGACCCTCACGGCTATAACATAAATCCAGCAGTACTATTACTATTTAATCAGTTTTATCATTTTACAGGAGTTTTAGGATGATAATGTGCATATATGCTCATTACCTGCAACACACGCTCTCTCACACATTCACACAAATGCAGGTCTTTTAAGAAGCTAGACTGATTCTCTGGCTTCCAATATATCTCTCTGAATACAGTCTGGTGATGATACATATCGCTGTTCTCTTTAGCTTCCATAATTACTTATTCAAATATTTCCTCTTTACCCACATTTTAAAGTTTTCAAAGGCTTATCTTTGTAATGTAAGGTTCAAAAGTGCTATATGAAGGTCATTAAGACTTAAAATTGATGTTTTGAAGCCAAGCTAGAGATTTTACTCTTCACTTAACACAGAGGTAAGCTTTAAATCTGGAGGGAAGAAAAAATATCACTTACATAAAAATGTCTTTAAAAGGAGAGCACCTCCTTATAGAAATTAGCTCTTTCTTTTAATTGGATATCAGTGCTTGAATCTAATATGGATTTTTGAAGGAATAGGGGGCTTTGATGTTTTATTAAGCATGTTTTAAAACATGAGACTTTTTTTTAAGAATTAAGCCAACATATTGTAGTTTGTGTGTTGGGAAGATTGTAGTATCTTCTTTGTCCTCAGTAGTCCAAGCAATTGAATTTGGGAATGTTTTCATTATGTTTCAACATCTCTTCTGTACTACTGTTATCCTAAAAGGCTTATTTCAGGTCAGCAGAGGACAAGCAATTCATTTATGTGAAACATTCAAAACAGAAAAGGTCCATATTAGGGTGTAGATGGCATGGGTTTGTGCAGGGAAAAAAGTGAATTTGCACTAACAATGAGAAGTCTCCAAAGGTGTGAAGATTAATTTCAGAGAAATATTCAAAAGAAGAAGAAGAATCATATTCTGCTGGTATAGGAGAGTTGTTGGAAATCTCATGGACAGATGTGTTCTGGCAAATCTTAACTGAAAAAATCATCACCTTTTTATTGTATTGTATTTTTGGTGCTTCCACTTGCATTTTAGAGAACTGTGATCTGAGCACAGGACTGGGAGACAGAAATGAGACAGACTGATTCCAGGTCTCATTAAGAACTTCCTCTGTGGCCTGTGCCTCTTGCTTAATCTCTCTGCTTCATTTTCTTCATCTGTAAAATGAGGATAATGTATTAATATCTGCAAAACAATAAAATGGTACTTTTTTTTTAATGATTGTCAAAAACTAAGGACAGATGCTCTTTGAAGCACACAAATTTTGCAGTGGGTGGTGATTAGTGGGGAGTGGAATCCCTTTAAGTTGTTTCATTGAAGATGTAAGCAAAGGTTTGGACCAAGTCTTTATCCATCCTAAATCCTATGATATAACAAGGGAGGGAGAATAGTTGCAAGAAGGCATATATGCTCGCACAAATAGACTAAACTGAACTGAAGGGGTTGGAGAGACTCCCTGATTTTTGCTCCCTGTATGTGGGTTACTATGATGAAGTCAAAACAGGACGCTACATTGTACTACAGAAAGCAAAGCAGGATGTGACTGAAAGCAGATGGTATTATCATTCTATCCAGAGCTGTCTTTGGATTTTGTGGTAATAATTTGATTGAAGTTTTCAAAATTATTACAAGGATAGATAACACTGAACGTGAAAATGAGAGCAGCTGGAATGTGCCAAGATTTTGACTATTCTGCACTTAAACAAAAGCTGCCTGCAGATACCATAAAGCTTGAGCCTGATTGCTGTGGTTTAGTTATACTCACCAGTAAACTTGCTCTGGGGGTTATCGCCATCTTAATTTTTTTTCCTTCCTGAATGACATCATGCAGAACAATTGCCAGAAGGATAAGAGAAAAAAAACTGAAAAAAATGGAGGGAAAAATCTTTGGGTTTTTTTTTTTCACTTATCCCCACTCCTGTTACATATTGTCACAGATTTTGTTATACTGGATCATTAGTTCTGCGGAGTCTGGCATTCAGTTATGGGCATTAGCAACCCATTTGTTTTTCTGGCTCAAATCCATAGAAAGTAGAAATCCACCCTTTGCTTACCTCTTTCAGGTGTAGCACTAGTTGTACAAAAGGATCCCAAGGCAGTTTTTTCTGACTACTTGTAAACCATCACCCAGTCTCCCTAAGTATGTGACTCAGTAATCTTTATTTCAGTATGCACAACTACTAATATGCATCATTTCTTAGGAAATGTATCATGCCCTTTATAAAGTCAGCCATGGTATTTGACTTGATGCTCTCCCATAGCTGAGAATTCCATTAGGTTGCCTATCATGTCTTGCACAGAAGATGTTTTAAATTTGTTTTTAAATTATAATCTCTTGGAGCCCAAGCAAGAAAATGGGGAGAAAAATAGAACTTACATAGCCATTTTCTGCCATAAGGTACTAATGTCAGCATTCAGAATCTGGGTCAAAGTATGGAAGTGCGGTATTAGGACCCTGGGTATTTTCCTCATTTTTGCATTACCAAAATACATCTTCAGAAAATCATTCAAGAGTGTAACTGCCAAGACACTGCTTTAATCCTATTGTGAGCTGTAGTGGTTTAGAGCATAATTGGAAAATATTGTGTTTCATGTGTTTGTATGCTTTTACATGTACACACACAAAAAAACACACACACCGTCTGTGATAAACTGGGACATACCTATAATTCTTTATGAATGTGGTTCATGTGTTTGTGTACATGTTCGAGATGAATCACTGCTATGGAGCTATATTACAAGGGCTTGTCTCTGGCTGACCTGTCAGCATGGGAGGGCCCAAGACCTGCTGCTATCCCTCTCCTGCCCTATGCTGCAGATAGCGGCTGTGTAGAATGCTGGGCTCAGCTGGGGACAGCAGTGGCAGTGCACAAGTTCTTCTTTCCAGCCCTTGCTCCCTGCTTGCCCACCTGTGTCTCCCCCTGGCTGGGAGCCAGCACTGGATGGAAGAATCTTTCCCAGCTCAGCCCAGCTCCTCATACAGCCACTACCTGAAGCATAGGGCAGGAGCAGCTCTGGAGCTTCCCCTATGCCTGTGTCATCAGGGAAAAGGGGCAGCATGCAGGTTCTTACTTCTACTGCCTGTTCCCAGCCAGCAGGGAATATCTATGGCGGAGGGTGGGCAGATGTGGGGGGAAGAGGAACCTGTCTGCTGCCAACCCTGTCTGCAGGCAAGCTGCAGCTCATGGCTGCTACAGGGCAGGAGCGGCTCTAGGGCTCTCCCTGCATCTGGATCAGTCAGGGACAGCAGCAGAAGTGCCAGTGTCTGCACTGCTGCATTCTTTCTGGATCTTTCCCTGCCCGGTGCAGAAGGCTGACCATGGAAAGTCAGCAAAAGGTAAAAGTTTTGTCTGGGAATATCCAAAGGTAGACTGAGCAGTGGCCAGAACAATTGACTTGTCCCTCCCAGAGAGTAGGGCTTAGCAGGACTTGGGGAACAAATGTGGATCAAATGATATCTAGCATTAAGATTTTTATCATAATGCATCTTGGAGATTATTAAAGATGGCTGAAAATTGCATTTTTCATGAAAATCTTTCAAAGTTTTGTGGAAAATTGTAATAAAATTTAGAAACTTCAAAATATTTCATAGCCCTCTAATCTAAATGTGAAGCAGCAAAAAACAAAACAAAATGTAATCAGAAAAAAGTTTGTATGTATCATATATTAAATTAAAAATGTAACTACTTTAAAAGAAATTATATATATGTACATGTATTCTTATATATACACCTGTGTGTGTGTGTGTGTGTGTGTGTGTGTGTGTGTGTATTTAGAGGGTATATATTTACATGTGTATATATACATAGATAGATATAGATATACATGACTAATTCTGAGGTTTGTTAGCCTGCTTATGATGAAAAAATGGGAAAGGAGAAGAGGTGGGGGGAGTTCTATGTATTCTCTGTTGTTAATAAATAGATTTGCAGAGACATGGAAATAATATCTGGTAAGCAGAGAAAATCAAATGGAAATCTAAATGGAAATCGAAGTAATCAAACAAAGGTATTTGGTATAAAATGAACCACAGAGACAAAGTTAAAATTTGGTTCTGGATCCAGTCCCATTTTAAGTCATGATTCAGGTTCAAAGCCAAATCAGATATAGGGGTTGGGTGTGAACTAGATAAAACAGAAATTTCTCAAACTGATTACAGAAATTTCTCAAACGGATTACAAAATAGACCAAAATCACTCTGATTTTGGATCTAGAATCATTACAGTAGCAGTGAGTTTACATCAGGGAATGTGACTGTAAACCTTCTTAATTTTTAAGGGGCTCAGATTGTAGGTTCTGGTTTTGTGTTTCTCATCCCAGTTTCCTCTGCTTAGGAAGATTATTGGTGTTGGTACTATTCTCCATTCCAGAAAAAGCTGTCAGGCAGCATTTGGCTTAAATGCATAAGTATCACTGGCCTTGATTTTTCTATGAGATCATTGCAGATGTCTCTGACAAGGAAACCAACCAGTCACTAATTTCCATCAAGCAAAAGAGGCTTTACCCTGCATGTGGGCAGGACCAGTGCTTTGCGACTGAAATTTAGGTTACCTTGTTTTCAAACTTTAGGATAGAATAAGTAACAGTCCCAACATGAACAGCAAAACTCTGACTGAACCTTATTACTCAGCATACCAGCTTTTTACTAATGGGAACAGCCTTTTTCTGTGATGTTGCCAACTTCTATGGAAACAGAAAGTAACCAGAAAAAAAAAAAAGCCACTCCTGGGAGATTTCCAGGCCCTCTTTGATGACTTAAGATGCTTGCATAGTTAGAATACAGTTCACATGAGGACCCACATTTTGGTCTTGTTGCTTTGGATTGGTCAGAGCCTGCTGAAATGTGCTTATCACTCTGAGAGACTAGACAGGTTTTCCCATTGTAAGCTAGAAACTCCTATATTTTTAACTTGTCTCCCTTTTTGTACTTAATTGTTTTAAATTACAGCATAGTGGGCTGAAAACTGCTACTTACCTGCAAGTATTCTTCATCCCTTTGGTCTCCTAACAGCCTGTAGTGCTGTCTGGTCTATTGTGATCTGTAAGTGAGCAGCAGCATTGTGACAGGAAAGAAGGTTTGTTAAATTAAGACCCTCTTGGTCCCAGAGGAAAAGGGTTACTTGCTCTTCCATAGATGAAAAGTGACCTCTCCCTCTCCCCATGCCCCCCAGGGAAATTTTCTTGATATGACAACATGAAAACTTGGCAGGCTCCATGTGTTAGATGACACTGTATGTTGATGAAGAACGTTTCTGTGATATCTCAGCAGGAGCAGACAAGATGGTATTCGGAAAGCAACAAGAAAAGAAATCAGATGGGGGTAGAACCAGACTTGCATAGGTCATGCAGTCTGGTGGTTATAACTCATAACCTCCAAGACCCAAATATGTGACACAGGCCTCTAAAAAATGTGTGACAAATACCTCAAATGAGGGACAGGTCACTAAAGAGAGCAAGGGCGGGGAGCAAGTTTGGAATGAACATGGGATTTGTTCCTTTAACATGTATAAATTGTGACACTGGATTTATGGGTTATTTTTCCTGATGTAATTAAATTACAGGATAAAAAAAGTGGGAATACCACCTTTATAGGAAGGGAAATAAGTTACTGTTTCTTCTTTATCATTTTTTTGATTGGCAGTAGTGCCTCTGGGCTCCAATCTAAGATCAGGACCCTTTGCATATTGTTCAAAGGTCTAGTTAAAAAGATGTGTGTGGCAGGAGGAGGGAGCTGGAAGGAAAAGCCTTCCTGCTCCACAGACCTTCATATCAACATAGAGCTAAACTGATTTGGATCTCAAATTGCAGTATAGTTCAGAGTAAGAAAGAAAGAGATACTGGTTTTGTGCCAATAGTGAGGGATACCACCTCAGCAAATGCTGCTGAGGTGGTAATGGAACTTGTTGCTTCTCTTCTGCTAAGGGGGGAATGAGGGGGCAAGAAAGACGTGAGCAAGTTGTTGTGTGTACTGAATTTGTTCCTGGCTCAAGCTCATTTGCTTCAGATTTTATCTATGTCCCTTTACAGCCCTTCCTATCTAGCAGGTCCAGATCTATTGCATCACCCTGTCTACCAGTGAAAGGCAGTCACATATGTGGTGAGATAAGTAACTACTCAGCAGTTAAAATAAAGGAGGGATAGTCAGAGGAGCAGAACAAAATTAATCAAGTTGAAATTTGACTTGGATATCAGAGTTAATTCTCTACAGCAAAAAAACAAACAAGCCAACCTTCTGTCTACCTCTCCACCCCCAACCAACAGCCCTTTCATAAGTCTTTAATGGACAAAGTCTGTAACCTCTTTTCAGAAAAATGGCACCTTCAGCATTATTCCTCTGCAGCATGATAGAGTACTGGCTCAGTGCCAGCGAAGAAAAAAGAATGCTGCCTCCTGAATCATGGCCATTGCTTTTTGCAGCACTCTGAAAGTGCCCTGCATATCTCTCATGCAGGTACTTACTGGGGCTGACTACTTGACATATGGGATAGGACAGACTGACACCTGGAGGTGGCAAAGCTACAGGCATTTTTGTACTATTATTCTATTTAGCTACGAAAATATGACTGCCTGGATTTTCTAAAGTGATCACCACTGTAGCAATGCCAATAGATCCTGCTACTTACTGCAAGAAGAAACCTACTCCAAAAGTTGTGTGAAATTCTGGACCCATTAAAGGTAGTGGAAGGTTCCCTTTATTTGCAATGAGCAGTGTAATAGGACACATGTCTGTATATCAAGGGAGGGGGAAAAATCTCCAAATGCAGTTCCTGTCAATTTCAAGAGCTCTAAGGCTAAGGATAGAAGTTACACATAAACCTGTTTAAGTGATCAGAAACCAGTTTAAACCTGTAACAGAAATTCAGTGCACATAAACCATTTTCAAAATGGCCAGAACTGGTTTAATAAACTTGGTTGAATCAAACTTAACTGATTTAGGTCAAACTGAATTTTGGAACTTCTGTCCCAGACCCCTTCCTAGTTTAAGTTATCTCATACTCCTCCAGCACCCCAGGATGCTTTGCAGCCCTGGGCTGGTCTGGACTGTCTGCTTCAGCAGAGCAGGGTTGGCCTTACCCCTATCTCCAGCTGGCTGAGAAGGGGGTGACGGTGGGAAACCATGCTCTGGACTGCAGCTGGTTCTTCTTGGCAGGGGACACAGCAGCCCTTGCCAGGCTTCCCCACCCCACCACCCCTGCTAATGGCTCTAGCAGCAGGAGTGGGTGGTCTGGCCAGGCACCAGTAGCCTGAGGGGAAGGAGGGAAGTTTAATGCCCTCTCCTTCCCCTATCCCAGTGGTATGGGACAGGGGAGGGATGAGAAGGCAGCGGGCAAAGGGACTGGGGCTACTGGCTGTGCTCAGGGGTTACCAGGAGACACAGCCAACCAAGCCTGTGGTGCCAGGGTGTAAGCGAGCCCCGTCACCCATCCCCTGTACAGCCTTGGCTGCAGGACATCCATCTTGCTGCCCAGCTCAGCAGCTGACCCCTGAAGGGGGGGAAACCTGCCCCAGCTGAGAGCCACAGGATTAGCATGCCAGACTGCGGCCAGGGAAGCTGAGGCCTGATGGGAAGAAACTCCTGCTCCCCAGGAGGGCAGCAATGTGCCACATGGCGCCATGACAGGCTGGGAGCTGCATCTTTACAGGGCTCCAGGGCCCAGCCACACAGAGCCTTGCCCAGGATGCTGCAGCTGGAGGCAGCCCTGCTTGGAGTGGGGGCTGCACTAGCTGCCCCTCATGTCCCCTCAAGCCCCCTATGTGTCCTATGATCCCATGATCCACCAGCCCTGAGGCTGGTGCAGGACAGGGGCTGAGAGAGGACAGCAAGCAGGGACTGGGGTAGAGCAGTGCTGGTCTGGGGGATGTCCACTCATCCCGCCCTGCCTGAGTTGGGAGCCAAAGATGAGCTCATCCCCCAGCTCCTGCGGCTGTGCCCAGACCTGCCTCCTGCCTCCTCCCCCTGGAGCTGTCCACCTCCCTACTCCGGGACCAGGGCTGGGCAGGCTCTGGCAGGAGCTGGGTGGGCTGTTTTACTGCTGCCAGCAGCACTGGACTGAACTGGCTCTGGGGGGCCCTGACAGGGTGGTGCTGGGGGCAGGCGGGACACAGTGCTCCATAAACATGTCTCCATGGGCCACAGCTGCTCTGCATGCGGTGGTGGGGACACCCATGAACTGGGGCCCGAGGGGCCTCTTAGCCATGCAGGCACAGTCTAGGCTGGGCTATGGGAGTATGTGGTGCAGTGGCTGGACAGAGGCTGGGCTGCAGGGGCTGCCAGATGGAGGCTGAGGGCTGGCTCCTGTGTGGCCAGCGTATGTCCAGGTGCCAGGCAGCAGCTCCAGCTATGGCTAGCAGGAAGTGCTGCCCTGAGGCAGGCCAGTCTGTCTAGGGAAGGGCAGGTGGGAGGGGCTGGATATGCAGCATTCTCCCCTTGCACATGTGATCCATTGCACTGTGCCCACGGTGGGAGCTGGTGCAGAGTCCCAGGGGGCTGGAGTGCAAAAAAGCCAAATGCTTGGCCAGCTGGACGGGACAGGATTTTAGGGCCCTGCCCCTGTGTCTGTGATGCTGGGATTATGCAGGGAGCTCACTAGTCCCCAGAACTAAATGTCTGCCCCTGGGCACACCCAGAGCTATAGCATTCCCCCCCACCCCCCCTTGCTGCTTCCCTGCTAGGCCTGCGACAGCCAGCATTGTCTCCACAGGGCCAAGGGGATCCAGACCCTGCAGTGCCATTTGCTGCAGCCATAGGCCTGGGCCTGCAGGCAGGCATGCTGGAGCAGACTTTGGCCCCTCTCACTTGGGTCTGCTTTGCATCTGCAATACTTTGTTGCTCCTTGGAGCAGGGAACCCAGTGCTTTTGCTGGTGGCTTCACTAGGTGACAGGTCCGTGGTGTTGTGGGTGGCCATTAGTGCCAGCAGGGCAGGGCTGGGGCAGGAGGTACAGGGGCCTGCTGGTTAGAGCACTCTCTGGGTGCAGGGCAGGAGATCGTGTCTTTGAGCCCCATGCCCAGCACAGGTAGAGCCCTCACAGGCTTTGGTTCTGCAGCTCAGTGCCTCTTTCCATAGTTTCTAGGGTTGGAAGGGACCTGAGCAGATCATCTAGTCTGATGATGCACCCAGCAGAGGTGCAGTATAAGGAGAAGCAGCGAGAGCTTCTGACCCAGAAGCATCTGCTGGCCAGGGGATAGAGGACTAGCTGGAGAGCAGACAGTCTGCCCAGGCAAACAGGTGTTTAAACCCCTCCCCAATCATACTCAGCTTGCTGGGGCCTGGCCACCTCCAGCTCAGCTTCCTTCCAGCCTTCCTGCTACTGCAGAAGGGAAGGGAGGGCTCACTCTAGCACCCCCTGGTTTCTAGCCCGAGCCACTGCAGGCATGTGGCTTCATTTCTGGAATCAAAAGTGAATGTCTGTTCAGTTGCTTCTTGGTTTAATCTATGCAGGTTAGACAAACCTGCAAAGATTGAATCATTTCAGGCTCAGGCTTTTGGAATGTTTGTACCCAAAAGCCAGCCTTGTGCAGTTTTTTTTGTTTTGTTATTTTTTTAACAGCTGTTTTCACAGGTGGCAGTAAGGGAAGGAAAACTAAGGAGTCATGTTGTATGTAGGGGTCAGGAGGGAGTGGCAATGGAAAGCTGAAGTTTGCTTCTGAAGATGTCCAAAATGCTTAAAATTTGACAGAGTTTTTCTTTTTGTCCTCCTGCACAATAATGACCATTTGCATTTTATTTCAAATGCTGCAGAGAACCAAATGAACTCTTGCCATCCAACTACATCTGTTGTTTGCTTCTTCCAGAATAAATATTGCAGTTCCTGATGCTGAAACAGCTGGAAATCTTGCATTCATTTGTTTTCTTTGAGATGCAGTGTGTCCTGTGGGCTTACCTGATGACACCACTTGTGTACTTTTTATTTTATATGGCAAGCTAGAAAAAGATGTTCTGTACCAGTCTTCTGAGGCCACAGTTTTCAAACCTGGTATCCAGTAAGTCTCAGCCAAGGTACAGTGACACCCTAGGGTGCCACAAGATCCCTTTAAGGGTACCACAGGGTGCTGTGCAATATTGCTCTATTATTTTTCCATAGTAAAAAAACAAGTGAAAACTAGGAGCTTTTTTCAAGGGGTGCCTTGAGTCTAAGAAGGTTAAGAACTACCGATCTAGCATATGGCTCTGAGGCCACTTTTATTCAGGTGTCTCAATGCACCTTTGTTATTGGAGGTATAAAGCACCTGTAACTGCTGGTTTCTATTAGAATCATTTAAGCCAAAGAATAATTTCTGCCTTAAGAAATGTGCTATATTTGTACAATGGGGTCTTGGCCTTTGATATAAACCTTTAGGTGCTACAGAGGCACAAGGAAATAAAATAATGGCAGTGCAACTGCAGGGGCTGTGCATTACACTCCTTCACTGCTAGGCTTCCTGGTTTTCAAACTTTGCTTTGTTTTGTTTTTATTTTACTCTGCAATCTGTATTGTCTCTCTGTGATGGCAGGCATCAATATTTGCAATAGTGCATGCTCAAAGGCTCATTACCAGCTTTTGTTCTGCTGGCTATCATGAAGAATATAATGTGACCCTGCTATGATTCATACCAGTTGTGCTTTGCTGTGGGTGGAGACATGGGGTGGAGGTGGGGGGCAGAGGTGGAGTAACATAAACATATAAACAGTGCATAGAAATAAAGAAAGGCATCTTTTGTTATATCTGATTTCAGTAGAAGTTCCTGCTTGTGCTGCTGAAGATAGTCTGGGAAGATTAGAAGAAACTCAGCTGAGGCAGGACAAAGAAAGACTGTGTAAGTGGGATCAAGCCTGTTTGCTCAGTGGAGCTCTCTATCTAGTTGTTGACAGATGTAGCTGTTGCAGAATTAGGCCTTGCAGGCTCCTCCTTCTGATTGTTAAGTGACAATGGTTGTGGTGGTAAATAGCAGTGGAGTGCACAATGAATCTCTTATTTGTTTGGAGATTGTAGCCTGGGAGGGGGATTTTGCAATCATAGTGTTTAGTTAAGAAGCGTATGGGGACCATTAAAGCATTTTAACTTTTGCTCCTGTGTTTTTCAGGTTATGAAGTTTTGTGGCTTGTTGGGAAGGGAAGGAAAGGGATAGAAAAAAAGATAGGACTGCAAAAATATTAGGATGCCTATAGTTCTCTTAACTGCTAAGGAATCATCAAGAGTTTCAGTTCACCAAATTAACATGTAATATGATGGATGGGACCCTGCGGTGCCATCTAAATAGGGGCTTTTCCTTTTGCAGACATGCTAATCTGCCACAGGATACTTGCTGCTATCTCAGCTCAGGGAAGTTCCTTTCAATGCCAAGTCACAGCTTGTAATGTTAACAAATACCGTGTACCATAATTTGCACTTTAATAGCATTATGCACTTAAAAAATAAAAAACAAAAGCCAGCAAACCAGAACAAGTGATCCAGGTACTGCAGAAGGAGAAAGCAGCACAAATAGTCCAGTAATTTGTTTTTGTTTTTTAACCCAAAATATACAGGAAATGGAAATCTCAAGTATCTTTTAGCTATCAGAGACGTCCAGAGTACATTTTATGGCTAAGTGAGGGAGTACAGATTAGAAGAAGGCAGTCAGATGTAATGAAACTTAACTCTAAATGAGTTTTTACAAATTTTAGGACAGAACAGTTTTCTTTAGGAGAAAGGGCTCATTTATTTCACTCCATGGCTCAAAACACACGGTCTCATTGGAAGTGCTAACAAACACATTCAGCAATAGGTCACCACTTGCTCAGGCAATAAAGAGCCATTCTTTCCCCATGTTTTGCAGAAGTCTAAGCCTCAGGTACCTCTGACAGAGCTGTAAATAATTATTTGTGTGTTTGTGAGAGAGTTTGAACAATCTGATAAAGAGAACTTTAATAACCTTGGTGTCACATCTGGAGTACAATCCATTTTCACTTTATTGTGACCCTCTGCCTCCCCTTTTGAATGTCATTTATCTATTTCAGATCTTGACCTCAAGGCCGTGGTAATTTAGGACTCCTGTCACTGAAAATGCAGTCCATGTTATTGGGTAAAGTAGTGACTCAACCAGGGTGCCACAGAACCAACATCCTTTGAAGGGTGCCATGAGGTGGGAGAAGATAAGGGTAGGCTCAAGCTTGTCCCTGCCTGCCAGTCTCTCACCCTCACTCCCACTGTCTAGCCCTTCTACAAGGACATAAGGATTATAATATTATATAAATTAGCTTTTGAAATTGGGCACCATTCGATTCACAGGCATTTTGAAGCAGGATGCCTTCAGTCCAAAAAAGTTCGAGAACCATTAGGATAATATTTCATCTCTCACCCCTCTTGGGTAAAATAGTTTTCTCACTCACTTTCTTTCTGGATGATATATTATTTTCTTTATGAGACTATGGCCAAGAAGGTTTATGCACTTAGACAAATCCTTTCTCAACCAACAGGGGGTTCTACAGGATTATTCTCTTATTTATAGGGAGATGTGTACACACAACATGATGCTACATGTATGCCACTGGGTAAAGAGGCAAATGCTATATCTTCTAAAAGATTTTTTTCTCAAGTTACCACTACCTTTTTTTTCCTTAAAGAGATCCTGTCTTTCAAAGTTAGTTGAGTTTTAGAGTGGGGAAGAAATTTAAAAATGAGGGTTTGTTGTATTGTATGGGATAGATTACTGGCATGAAACTTTCTGATGAAATACTGGTTATAACTTTGCTAGTCTATGCACTATTTGTGGAAAATTCAAAAGCAATCAGGGATGCCATTCTTATTCATATATATTTCTTTTTATATACAGCTTACATATTCTGGCTCTTTAGTTTTAACATGCATTACCTATTTATTCTTTTATTGCAGCTATTTAAAAGCACACATCATCGTATTTCTTGCCTTTCATCATATTTCTGTAGGTATATGTATGCAAATATATAATCTCTAGAAGTGGCTAAGTGACAGTGCTGTCAGTCTTAGTATTAGTGTATCAACATTATTTCTAATGGAATTTATGGACCCTCAGGCTATGATAGCATCACCTCTAAAAAGTTGAAGTCCTGTTTTGGGGAAGTGTCCTTTTCTTTAAGTATGTGTTTAAGTACTGTTTTGAACTGAGGAAACTAAATAATGTCCTAAGACAGGTTAATCACCAATGCTAAACATGGTACAAGAGGGCACTTCTTGTACTGGAGGTGATGACTGTTGGAAGAATATCTGTCACTGGGGGCTAAGCTGCCGTGGATTAGAGTGCACACATAAGCAGTTATCACAGAGTAGCTGACTAATGCTAAACCTCATTCTGCTTTTAACAGTAAATAGTTCATGTGCACATACCCTTTGTTGCATTTGAATCAATGCTTAATGCTAAGTATTTAAATTTATTCCCTGGGCATGAATAACCAAGTTATTGTGGTTTTGATATGCTATAGATGTATATTTTAATTTTACTTTATAATGGACATTTTTAAAAAAATTGCCAAAGAAGCAGCCTTGCTAAATATGGCTTTTTATTGTGCATATGATGAGCTCAGTAGATCACAGTCATTTCTTTAGAGCTGTTACCATTCATTACATTAAGGCCTGCTTAAGGTTAGAGATGCTGTAATGTGTGCATTATAGATACAGTGGTTCTGTTGTACTGGTAGGTCTGCTGCATATGTGTATCATTTCCGTCTGTCTGCTAAGCATCCTTAGATGTGTGATGAAAGTTAGCTACTGGGTATGTGCAGGAGTCTGCCCTGAAATGTTTCCTCTGAAAAAATGTACAAGAGTTTGCATCACAAGGGGACCTGTCTATACATTGCCATGTGGTGACATTGCTACAGTGCCGTGCCTTAGTAGTACTAGTACTTGTTCCTTTTGGGTACTAGTAGACCCAAAAGGAAGTACTAAAGCATGGTGCAGTATGGGTGGTTGCTGCACTGTGAGTACAGTGCACAGTTAGATTTCACCGCTACATTCACCGCGCTGTACCTGGGAAGCATGCTACTATGGCAATGTAGCTGGCGATTGCATGTAGACATACATGATTGCTACATTGCCATAGCACGCATCACTACATCACCATAAAGCGACAGGTAGACATGCCCAGGATCACAAAAAAGTTTCTGTAATCAGCCTTTGCATGTTTTTAATTTTTTCGTAACATCATAATAAAAAACTGAAGGTACATACAAATGTTGCATTTAGATTGCCCTAACCAGGGGTAGAGAAATCTAAAAGCCTGGATGTATAATCATTCGCTGGGCTTAGGTTGCCCTAAAAATGGCACAAGCAATCTAAAGTAAGTTCTCATCAGACCAGGACTAACTTAAGCTCAGCATGGGGTTAACCTAACCTAGCAAGGGTTTACTGAATGCTTGCAGGTATTCATAGCAGAGCCTCAGGGCTAGGAAAGCCCAGCTGCTCTGCACAGCCTTGTGCCCTTGTCTCCTCTCAGCAGGTGGCAAATGCTCGCACATGGGGGTCCTGATTCAGGTTTAGGCCACTTAAACTAAGCTGCCAAAACCTAAGCCAGGTCCCACAAATACATGTTCGTACCCTGAGCTTCCTTCTTTATCAGAGTGACTCGATATTTTAACCAATTTCAAATGGAGGTATATACCATTTAAAATACTTTATTTTTTGCTTGTTTGATTTATTTATTAATGCCATTTGATCCAGCCATTGTAAACCTTATGTGACAGTTAATATAATACCCTGGAGATTACTCTAACATACATAGGTTTTTTAAGGCCAAAAGGGACAACTACTTAGATGAGACAGTCATCTAGGCTGATCTGCATAACACAGGCTATAGAACTTCACACCGTAATTTCCGTCTCCTCCCTATAAACTATCCTTTTAGCTATGACATATATTTTTAAAAGATACCTTTTAGAAAAGCATGTTTGTTTTAGAATTCTGTGACTAAAAGATAATACCTCAATAGATTATTAATAACATCTTGAATGTTATTCAACCAGAAGGTAGCACTTGTTAAAAGTTTCTGAGCCCCTTTACAGAGCTGACCTTTGAGCCCAGCAAAGCCCACTGCCTGATTTGGAAATTATAGTTTTCAGCCTTTTCCTTGAAATGTCAGCTCTGAAAATGCTAAACTAGTGTAAATCCATCAGTAGAGCTGAAAGGAAGAAACATTCTAGCTGCATTTCAGCAACAGAAGAGTTGGGTGCATGAGTGGGTATGGGCCTAGAGATCACTCCCTTCTCCCCATTTCATTAATTTTATTTATATATATAATAGAATAATGGAAAGTCCCTCTGAAAAAAATTAAGACAGGAATAGGAGATACAAAGTTGGGAGGCATAATCGTAGAGGAGGATCACAATGTAATATAGGAAGAATAGGATGACCTAGATGAACGAAGTAATAGTGACAGGATGAGATTTAATAGTACAAATTCCAAGATCATGTATTTAGGGATCAATGACAAGAGTTTATGCTGTAGGCTGTGAGGTCATCAGTTGAGGAAAACAAGACCTGAGTGTATTAAGTGATCAAGGGTTTACTATGAGCTGCCAGTATGATGTGGCCATGTAAAAAGGCAAATGCTGTCCTAGGCACAATATTTCCAATAGTCACTAGGAAGCTTTAATGCCATTGCCCAAGGCACTGGTAAGACTTCCTCTGGCATACTGGTACCCCGTGTTCATTCTCCTTCTTTTATTTAAAGCTAAGTAAATAAAATAAAAGCTTCCTGTAGAACTTTCATTTGCTATTGTTTTCTTAATCCAATGAATTCTCACTAAAGAAAATTGTACTTGCTCTAGAAAATGTAGTAGTGAAATATGTATCATTTTGATGCTCATCAGGGAAACTGAAGTGTCATGATGACTGGCTGTCTTCAAGGAAACATTATTGATTTGTATTGGTAGTACTCAGTGCTGCACACCATATCCAGGGGTTCAGAACATAGAGCTTTTAATTCTCTGTAAATAGTAGTATTGTGTATGGAAAGCCTTCCCCCCCCCGTCCCCCCCCCCAAAATGTAACTAGAAATAATATTGTGCACATCAGTTTAAAATGAATTGACCTTTTGAGTGGGGGTTGTGTGGTACTTGTTATGGAGTGACTCCATTTGCCCATGCAAATAGGCACAAAGCAAGGATATTATCAGGCTACAGCAAAATTAAGAGGTAGGTCAGATTTAATGGAAACATCTGTCATTAACCCTTTTACAGAAGCTGCCTGGGGGAACCCTTGTGGATAAAAGCTGTACTGTGTTATCTTACCTAGCGCTGCTGAGTAGCAAAGGGATGGTAAGCATAACACACATATTCTGTTCAGCAGGGTTTATTCTAAAGCTCTGCAGGCTTTGGAACAAGGTGAAAAACACATAGCTTTTTTTTTATATATATATAGTTTTTTTTATATATATAGTTTAGTTTATATATATATATATATATAGGCTGCCAACTTCCAGGTTTTTTACTCTCTTCCACAGCTCTGCTGCTTTGCAGTATTGTGCCATAACACTGGGAGGCACGGTAGGGGTGGGGGTGCGACAGGAGAAAATGTATCAGAAATCTCAGTGTTAAACCATTCGGTCTTTTCTGAACATAAAAATTGAAAATTACCTTGAACTTACAAATAGAGAGAAAGCTGTACTTATCTCACGGATATACATGTGAATGTATCTGTGTTTGTACAATTTATACAGTAGTAATAATGAACTCTGGTAGTCAAAAGAACACAAAAGGGAAGAATTAAAAGTAGAAACATCCAGGAATGTCTAAAAGATAGGTACCCTTTTAATCAAAGATTTAAACTTGTAGTTCCAAAAATAAATATCAATAATAATTGAATATTTATTACTTGTTAAGTATTGTTGGCAGGTCTGTTGCTCTACAACACACAGAGGAGATATAATCATGCCCCGCCAGCAGCCTAGAGTCTGTTTTTATCTAGCGTCTACCAACCAAAAATGCTTAAGTACTTTACAATTACACAATACTTTAGATATACGGGATTCATAAGTAGAGACTTCCGATGAGTTTTGCTCTGAGGATAATTAAGTTACAGGTGTGGCACCAAGTTTGCTACCATCGTGTTAAAACTTTGTTGTTCCTAAAGCTTGTCCTGTACCATTTTCCTGACCAGTATGATGGGTAAGAGCAACCTTGCTAGTAAAACTGCAGTATAGGCTAACTTCTAGGAAATCTATCCAGTGCCTTTACCTTATGTTTCTCAAGCAGAAAGGCCCTGGCTACAGTTGACCTCTTGAAATTGCACTATTAAAAACCCTCTAGCAGGGTTCAACAGTTCTGTTCGCATTTGTTGACAGCGATGTCATGAATGGAGGGAGAACTATAGGCATGATTCAGTTGTGATTCAGGTGTGAGGAGCAGAAGATACAAACTGGCTTGTTGTTTTAGTAGCCAGAAAAGAAAAACGTACTAAAAATAAACTGCTGGTTTCCCAGTTGGAGCCAGTGGTCGCCGTGGCCTGGCTTTATTACCTGAGAGGGCTCCCTTTTGTGCGGCCTCACCTCTGTCCTCCAATCAACAGTGAGGAGTGGGACTGCACAAAAAGCAGCCCTCTCAGCCAATCAAAAGTGAGAGGAGGGGCTGCCAAGGGAGCCTTGATGCGAAAAGACTGCAAAAATAGCCCATGATTTTTACTTCTCCTCCATGCGCTTTAAGTAGATCCCTAGTAATAAGGCCAACTTTGTAATAGGCCAAGATATCAGAAACACTACTGTGCTGGGAGAAGCCCTTATTGATTATCTAGTGAGAAAAAAACCTGGTGACACCATGCTGTAAAATTCGGAGGCTGGGTTCTCATTTGTTTTACGCCAGTGTAAATGTGGAAGTACTCAAATAAACTCATTACTTAGCCATTGTAAACTTGAATAAGTGATTTCAGAAAGGATCCTACAGTCTGAACACAATCAATATCATGGTTAAAACAAAGACAAGACCAAAATGTGGTATATAACATGTTGGCAAATTATAGTCATGTTATAAAATGGTTTCCAAACATGATGATTTTGTTGGTGTGAGGAGACTTTGAAAGGACCCTTTTTCCTCCCTTACTTTGCCATTCCAGAAGGTATACCAGAATGATTTGTTGGCCAACCTCAAAAGGTATCATTTGGATAATGATTCCAAACCTCTAGCCAAGAGTCTCAGCTGATATAAATCAGCATGGCTCCAGTTTGCATTAATTGAAGGCCTGCCCCTCTGTCTTCATTTATGCCTCTTTCAAGAAGTGGTTTCAGCCTGTTTTGTACTAGGACCCATTTGCCAAGATCAATGGCTTGTCATGAGTCATACCCCCCTGGCTTTGCCAGTGCCTGACTCGCAGTCCCTTGCCTGCCCTCCCCCTATCTACTCCCCCAGCCTTGCTGGCACCCCTCACCCCCACACCACAACTCCCTGGCCTTGGTGATGCTCTTCACCCCAAGCCACAACCCCCTGGTCCTGCTAGTGCCCCTCACCCCCAAGCCACAGTCCCCTGCCCCCCCCCCACCATGCTGGTGTCCCTCACTCCCGATCTGCAGTCCCCTGCCCCCAGTTGCCTCTGTTCTGCTAAAGCTAGAGTGTGAGCAGCAAGTACGGGCCCTTGCCTATATGGGCTCTGGCCCTGTGCTGCTGGCCCAGGCATGCAGCTCCCAGCTGCAAAGGACGTCCCCTGCTGAAGCATCTCTCTCACCACTCCTCCCACCCTGCCGTAGCCCCATGCCTGGCCACTGTTCCCAACGCCAGTAGGCAGGCACATGTGCGCGCACACACACACACACACACACACAAATATATGCCTACCTTCCCTGGCCTTCTGGACAATCTCCTGGATCTCCATCCCCTGCTTCCAATACTTACCTGTGTCCAGTGGCTGGAGCTGCTCCCACTACCTGGCTTCACTCTATGCTGGCCACATGCATCTGCATGTGCAGACACACATGCACCCGCTGCCTCCAGTCCTCCCAGGCAGCCACTTGCAGGCTGAAACACTGCTAGCCTGCAAGGAAAAACCCATGCTTGCATGTGTTTTTTCTGGGGACCTGCTCATGACCTTTTCAAATATTTTTGTGACCAACTGTTGGGTTGCGACCCACCAGTTGAGAAATGCTGCATTAGAGGGTCAAGCAATACTACAACCATAGGCAACTGGTAGGGGATGGACGGGGGTGCATGTGCCTCTCCAATGGGGATGGTGCCCCCCAACAGCTGACACTAATGCTGTCGTCAGGGCTGGTGCCCTCCCTGACAGGCCTGCAGCTGCCAGTGGCTTCTGTGGGTGCCCCCCCCCCCCGATTCAGGAGGCACCAGTCACCCATGACTACAACAAAACCCTTTCCCTTAATATTTCAGTGTTCCCAATCATGACTGAAACTTAAAAGTTCAAGTATGTGCAAAAATATAAACAAACAAACATAAAAAATTGACCAAATCCTGCCTATCAGCTTCTCCCTCCCTTCCTCCCCCTCAACCCAGAGTTATGCCAAAAGAGTAAGTTTGGGATTATGAAGAGAGAACAGGAACATATTTGTCCAGTCTTCATTATTAGCTAAGAATACATTTTCATTAACTTAGAGCATTGTGAAATAACTGTATTTTTTCATGGGATAGTTGGTCTCAGGCATAAGATTATATGGCACAAAATGGGTGCATCTACACAGTCATTAATGTGCATTCAGTTTAGTAGTTATATAATCAGTACTAAATCAGTGTGCAGTAACCAGCGTTACTGTGCAGTAGTGCTGGCATACACCTTTTCAGTGATGCTACTGCGCAGTAGCATATTAGTATTGTTTTTTCTGTGACACACTACTGCGCAGTATTATTAGGCTCCTGCGCACTTAGTATCTTGTGTAGACACACCCAGAGGCTTCAGAGCTGTGCTAACTGGGTAGCTGAGGATTCCATCAACAGTGGGAACAAAGCCAGGCTGGTGCTACCTGGTATGTGTATGAGCAGCCAAAACAATGTGCTGAGGTGGAAGAGGGAGTGAGAGAGCATTCTCCATTCTAGTGATTGATGGGCAGCGCAACAGATCTTTGGGAGCTATAACAAACCAGATTAAATTGGAATAACTCTAAGGCTGCATTAACTAATATCCACAGAGACTTGCAAAAAAAGAGTAGCACGTAAATGCTTTTGCCCACTCTACTTGGGTTCTAACAATTGGGAATAGGAAATTTACAGTCTTGAGAATCACCTAAAATAAGAGATGTGCACCCTCCTCTATGTTAAATTCAAATTTCTGTCCTGTGCAGTCCACACATTGTGTTGCAAAGTTAGTTTTATATTTCTATTTTATGCTTTGTTAATAATGATAAGTACAAATGTTCCAGGAAATGCATGGGAACTAAAAGTGTGTGTAAATTACAGAGGACTAGTTTTCTGTGATCACTCCTTCCTTCCTAGGACTTGCTACTCCTTCCTTCCTAGGACTTGCTACTCCTTTACAATCAGTTACATGATATTATTTAATGACATAGACCTAAGTTCACCCATGTTCCTGATGCATTGTCCTCTAACTGTTCCAAAATACTGGATCCCTATTTTAAAAACTGAGCAACAGATTTATTTGCACTGCTTGTTGGCTTTCTAGGTTCTGTAGTCATTTTTCTTTTTTTCCTTCTCCTCACTGCATCCTAGCATATTTAGTGAAGGATTTTGGTGGCCAGCATCTACTTGGGGTGCTTGTGAACTTGGTGTTTGCAGTCGCTGTGTTTATTTATCATCTGTGCAATTCTGCTCTAAATATTTCAATATCTAAAAATGTGAATGATTTCCCTTGTTCTCTCTTTGTGGACAAACCTGTTTGCTTGAATTACTGTACGTGTGTCATGTTTCCAAGTGACATGTAGCAGTGTGGGATCTCAGATTTGGATACTTGTAGCTTGGCTCTATGCTGATCCTTCCACTTACATTTTGAAGAGTAATTTCATATTTTCTTCTTTGTGATTTTATTTGCCAATATGGATGAGAGCCATTCCTGGAAGAGGGTGTACATTGAAGCTGGCACTGAGTGAACTACTGGCAGAGGGAAGAGAAGCTGTTCCTGTGTCAAGAAAGCTTGGGCATGTCTAGGTTCTACAACATATTCTACTGTCAGCCTGTTGCCAGAATTCTTTGTGTTCCCTATGCCAAAACTTATTGAGGGGCAATGGAGACAGAGCAAGTTGGTGTGTGTGTGCGCACACACGCACACCATTTCGATGGATGTTTAATTAATAATCTAGCAAATAATTTCCATAGCAATTAGCTTACCTAGGGTAGTGAAAAATAAAGGGGAGTCCCTATGCATTTATTTAAATTATGTATGTTACTGCACTGTTCCCTTAACAATAACCACATGCTGATTTGCAAACTGAATATGACAGGTGCAGGATGTTTTCTGTGGTTGTTGTTTTTAGTTCTGCATAATTGACAATAGCAATATAAGTCTCTTCCACACCGACTCCCTCATAAGTGGAGGGCAGGGCAGGGTGCCATTTGAAAAGTAATTAAGAGAGGCAGGAGCTTTCATAGGAAACAGCCTACTTTATCAGAGGCCATGAAATAATAACATCAGATGAATTCATAGTATCTGATGAACTAGGCTATGAGTTAGTCTATAAGGTACCTACCACCGTGCCCTGCCTTCTGCCTGTCTTCAGACTAACACAGCTAACTACCTCCATTTCCATCAAAATTGCTCTTGATTACTAGAACTCCACTGTAATTGGAATCTGTCACACATCCAGTGGATTGGTATAATTCACTAGTGAGTTTATAGGTCCTCTCCTGTGCTTGGCTCCCAAAAGATATGAATCTGTTAGAGTCTCAGCTACAGCACCATGACTGTTTAGTTAAGGCAGTGGTTCTCAACCTTGTTAGGCTCAAGGCACCCTCCAGAACCTTTGTAAACTGAGCAACACCCCATTTAAAAAACTAATTTATTTATTATAGGGTTTACCTCCCTGCAAAGGGGGCAGGCACTGTGGGTTGGGGAGCAGCTAAGCAGGGAGAGCCTAAGGGCCTTGTTGCACATTGAACTTTGAGTTGCTCAAATGTTAATTGGTGTTAGTGCTAGCTCTAGTTTGGAGGAGTCACACCTTAAGGCTAAACATGAGCTGGGAGACAGGGAGTCAGTGGGATGGAAGTGGAAAAGAAATGGGGGTGCGGGGAGGCCATGGTGGTGGTGAAATGGGGGTAGTGAAATGAAGGAACTCAGCCACTGAAGGATAAAATAAAAAGGAAGTGAAAAAAGAAGAATTTAAAAAGAAATGAAAAGGAAGTGTATTAAAGAAGCTCTCACATTTTAATAAATTGGGATTTAGCATTGGACCGGGGGGTACTGGTCATGCTTCCCAGGGTGATTGGGAGGTGGGAGCAGTGACTGAAGGCACCTCTGGAACTACTGCCCCTGTCCCAGGAAGGAAGCCGTAGCTCATGGGAACCTGATCCAGCCCCCTAGCCCGCCCTCCCCCTGGAACTGTTCATGCCCTGCAACCTGGCTAGTTTGTATGTGCTCTGCAGGCTGTTTGCACAGGGTTGCACCCCTAGAATGGGAAAGTCACATGCCCAAGGGGCAGGATAGGGAGTTGTCTTGATGCAAGAACTGTTCCTTGGGCAGTAGAGTTCAGGGGGCACAAAGTTTGTCCACAAAGAACAGGAGAGTGGGGGAGGGGATACTGCATTCCTGGGATACCGGAGGACTGGAATTTGGGTGGCTAATCTCTGGGGAGTGGCCACACATTAATGGAACATGAACTGAGTAACACGGATCAGATATAAACCTGCCCTGGAGTGGCTTAACTTTAAGTTGCCTAAGTGTGCTTACAACTACTTTCAGTTGTTAATGTGTAGAAAATCCAGGGGTTAAGAACTCCAGGAAGCTGCCTAATATCAATGTGCAATAAGGCTCTAAACCTACCCTTTTCTGCTTATCTTGTCACACCTGAAGCCTGAGCTTGCCTTTATTTGCTTATCTTCTGACACCTCGCTTCTCTCTCCACACTTCCTGTTACACCCTTCATGTACCCTTCAGGGCATCCCAGGTTGTCCTGGCCCCTTGGCTGAGGATCACTGAGTTAATGCTACAGAAGCTTAGGCTTTTTACTTTGGTGGCTCCTGGATTAAATTCCACCTGTGTTGACCAATACAGAGGTTATCACACTGGCTTATATTGCACTCTACTCCCTGGCATTCAGAGTCAGGGTTCAAATCAGGGTCACTGCTTAACCCTGTCACATGACCAGGTCTCTTCTGATTCCTGTGACTAGTATGAGGCTATTTAGTTGTTCTTTTGTTTTTCATAGGTATGGGTCTGTCTGAGAGAGAGTGAGAAAGAGAGAGAGAGAATTTCAAGTCTATTTGAAACTAACTGCTGTTTTTCTTTTGTGTTATCTTTTCAATTTTGTTGACTCTCCATTCCATTGCAACAGTTTTATACAGGCAGTCCTTGACTTACAATGTTTCAACTTACAATGTTTCGCACTAACCATGTTTTTAAATTGACGCCCTGTTTCAACTTTATGACGTCAGTTTTGACTTTACAACATTTGATCTGATGTGAGGCCACGCCAGTGAACAAGTTTGCTGTGTTGCTCATCTCCCTGGAGAACATCTGTCCAAACTTCCTTGGACACTTTTTTTAAGAAAGAAGAGAAGACTCCAGAAAAGCCTGCAACCAAGACTCCTGAGAAGACTCCAGCCAAGAGCCCTTCAAAAAGTACAACCAAGAGCCCTTCAAAAAGTCTAGCAAAGTCACTTCAAAGAAGTCCTTCCAAATCAATATGATTGCTATTTATTTATTGATATAAATACATTAATGTAGCTATATTACTCATCTATAATTGATCAAGTACAAAATTCTGGAGTATTTTTAGTGAAAATAGGGTATTGGGCTGTGGTTCAGGAATGAATCCCCCATTTATAACCTTGTTTCTTATGAAAAAATTGGTTCCGAGTTATGTTTCAACTTAAGACGCAGTTTTCAGGAACCAATTGTGTTCTAAGTCTGAGGACTGCCTGTACTCACATTAATTTCACTGAAGTCAAGCAGAAGAGTTTCACTGAAGTAAAACAGGTGAAGTAGTATGAAGGGGTAGCTCCTAGATACTAAGGGTCTTTCTTCTATAATAAAGCTTCAAGATCTTGACAAATCAGGTTCCTCCTGTTCATAAATATTTTTTCCCAGCAATTTGATCTCTAGCACACACAAGCAGGTCATCCATAATTGCTCCATTCACAAAGTGAAGGGTGGTTCCAACTCATGCCATTCAAAAAAGAAGTCAACTTTCCAAGGTCTATGGAAGCCTTGTGAGTACCTTAATGTGAAAGACCTTGTTTAATTGCCATGCTACCCAGCCAATAAACTTTGACTTAATATGAGTGCCCTGCCAGAGCTGGTCACAATGCTGTCATTAAAGTAGCTGCCTGGAATTTAAGCTAAGAGGGACATCTGACTTTACTTCCTTATGCCAGATCTCTTTGGGGAGCAAATAAAGAGGGAACATGCATCTCTTTGCTCACCAGTGCATGCATGTTCAGAACCAATTCCAGCTTTCAAAGGATAAGCCATTGAAAGGGAAGCTAGAAAGAAATAATTAAGTTAAAACCTTTGAGCCTCCACGAAACAAGAAAAACAAATGAGGAGTGGACTGTGAAACAGCCATGTTTTGAGAAACTTCAAAGCGGTTTTGAACAGTTGTAGTCTAGTCACTGATTCATCCCCTCCTCTCGTCATTTCAATTTTCCTGCCACTACATGAACAGCATGTGCAAGCACTGAAAGAAAATAAGAATCTTAAACTTACAAACATACCTGTCTACCATCTGGCACTTGTCCCAGCAGCCTGGTGATCTCCTTAGTTGTCCAGCAGATAGTAGAAAAACACGAGTCCTGTGAAGATTCCCATGTCACTATACCCTTGCCAGCTGGTGATTAGTAAAACATGGGCAAGTAGCACTGGCTCTGCTTTCATCACGACAATCCCAATAGCAACACTAGAATATTGCAACATAGCTATATTTTTAAGCTAAGAAAATGAAGTGGCTGGAAAGGGTTGTAATTGTGGAATGATAGATGGTGATAAAACTTAATTACCGCACAAAATGCCACAGGTACATAAGAGAGTGACTCATGGAAGCTAGGCTATCCCTCTAGGAATGTCAGGATTTTATTTCAACTTTCATAAAGATTTAACTACACAGGTTTATCTTTCTTACAGCACTTTTGCAAGGCTGTTGTTGACTTAAAAGTTCCTTTCTAGGCCATTCCTGTTTGCATTTGATGCACACTTTCAGCTCCTGGTTGTGGGCATTAAATTTGAAAGGCTAGGTCACGAGGCTTTCTTACGCATTTGTAATTAAGTATGGGTATTAAGCTCCAAGAGGTCTGTGAGTCATCTCTGCATCAGGCTAAGCAATTCTGAAGAGAGATGGAATAGAAAAGGAGGGAATTCTGTACTGACTCTTGAGGGTCAGGAGTGGAGTCCTAGGATGCCATTCTTAGGTATTAACAATAATACCTAGAAGCCTTAATTATGGATACAAGCCCCATTTTGTGAAGGCCTGTACACAAAAACAGTAAAAGACAGACCCTACCCTTTGATTAGTTTTATAAACTAATCTCTGGTAAACTCATGTAAATGAGCTGGCTGGACCCTTATATCAGTTTCCCTGGAATCCAGTCTCCTCTGTACTTGCACTAGGTCCACATTAATCATAGCTTCCTTGGCACTTGCTACAGTGGAGAAGAGGAAATTGGATCAGTAAACCTTGTTTATGGTTTTTGTTCTTTTAGGAGTTGCCTTTGGGCTCTATTTGCTCCTAATCGCCCCCTAATCCATCAGTGGAAAGGTGGAGGCTTGGGAGGTTTGGGAAGGAACTGCTTAACCCAACATCATCTCCTGTTATATAAAGACTGTGTTCCTTGGCAAAGATAGAAGTTGGTCATCCATAGAAGCATTCAGTGATGCCTTCAAAGGGATAGGGCTGGGAGTTTCATTCATTAGGATCAATGTAGAAGTGTCCAGAACCATGCTACATAAAATACTTTGGAAAGTGTCTTTGACATAAGTATTTTTATTATCCCCAGTTCTGAATCAGTCCAAGTTCAGGATGGTACCTCAGCCACTGCTTGGGATCTAGGTGTGTTTAAGGTGAAGGTGCTAATCAGTTTTGCTTCTACCTGAATGTGTGAATAACTTCCTATATTAATCCTGCTTATAGTATGAACCTGGAAGTGAAAGGACATGATGTAATGTTCCAGAGTGGATGCGCTGCGGACCTAGACACTGGTAAAGCATGTAATAAGGCTGGCTTGTGGGCACCAATGGTACATTTGACTTTCAAATTTGGTTCAAATCAAATATCTGGAAAATGATTTTGTTTAGCTTAAAAACCTCAGTTCAGCAGCTGTAAGGTATTTTTTTTTTCTGTATATCAGCAAAAGCTTCATTGACTTCAGTGGAGTTTTGGTTGTTTGCATCATAGACTCTGGTCCTGGATTTTTAAAATGTTATTCACTGTGTTACTCGTGACACTATACATGCCTTTTACCAATTCCAAGTGATTTAAAGTGCAAAGCATTTGAAGCTGTGGTTTAGTTTTCTACACTCCTGTTTGTTTGCTTTCTGATTTTGTTCATTTTATATGGTTTCACTCTTTCGTACTGATGTTCCTGTTCAGAAGCACAGTGCTGTTGAACTGGTGTTTCCAACACGCTTTGAAAGAATAAAAATATTTTTACTGAAATTTTGGAAACTTGCTGGATTCACTTCAGTATATATCAGACTTTGTAAAAGCCAATTTTCCTTCTAATCCTGAGATCTAAATTACTTGATAGTATTTTGTTGAAATTGATAACATCTGGAATGCTATATAACGTCTTTGAATCTATGTCCAGAAGGGTTACTCTATACCAGCTCTGCATATTCTTGGCTGAAAGAAAACTGTGACTCTTCTCCAAGCCAAACTTCTTATGTCACAACTTATTTTTTTTCCATTTCTTCCCCCCCCCATATGCTCCCATTTCTCTTTTCCTCCTTCTCTAACCCTCCTATTGCTCTTAAATGTGTCTATTACCCTCAGGCTTTGACCTTGGGCAGGCAGCGAGCACAAAGTCGTGTTATTTAGAGTGAAGTAACACCAGTAGTCAGGAAGGAACAATGTAGTTCAGGCCAGATAAAATAAATCTTGCATTTCCTGTCAAGAGACTGGGCCAAGAGCAATGATGAGAGACAGAGGGGGCAAACCATGCAGCTCAAAACCAGATACACATGTATTAGACACAATCATAACCCTTGCTTTAAAATAGAAAACAAAAACAAAACCACTGGAGTGACAGGGAATGCATACCAGCTACGGAATAAGCAAGAAACGCACATGGGATAGTTGGAGAGTTAGAAAACAGAGTTTATGTTCTGTAGTGGGGTCTGAATTTCTACCAGAGAATATATTCATTGTGAAGCTTTGTACTGTTGATAAGAGGGAAAAGCTTGTTCTTGTTTCCTTCTTTTTTGTACCAAAATCCCTCCAACAAAATTCAGGGACTCATGAACTTGAAAAGTTTTGCGTTTGTTAAGTCTTATTGTTTTAACAAGTCACACGCTGGTTTGCATAATAGTGAAAAATCAAAAGTGACATAAGGGTTAGATTGTGAACCTAGGATTGGTAATTAAAGCTGTGATAAGATCTGATGCATGATCCCCACAATTGTACTACCACCATTGCCACACATGCGTGGCAGGAGGCATGATTGTGGGACTGAGAAACAAATCCCATCATGCAGTTTGCCAGTTCAAAGGCAGCCTGGGATCCTGATTACAGGCTCCCCCTGCACCTGCAAATAGCAAGCTCCCACACCTGGGAGCCCTGATCAGCTACTGACTCTCAGCGTCAGTGGGGTATGATGCACCCCTGCAGCTGAGAGCCTGAATCAGCTGATGGCTTGCTGTCTTGGGGTTTCATGATTTGCTGCTGTTTTCAGGAGCCTGAGTCAGCTAATGGCTCCCAGCCTTGGGGGTGTATGGAATGCCCCTGAGGCTGGGAGCCCAGCCCAGGTGAGCTGATCAGTGAAGCCCTTAACTCCAGCTACATCTGGAAGGCTGGGAGCCCCCATCTGCCACTGCTCCCAGCCTCAGGGATATATTGGAGTTTAAGGCTTCTATTCACCCGTGCAACTAGATGTGGGTACTGATTGCAGCTCCCAGCCTTGGGGGCAAATTAGACCCCTTGACTGAGACCCCTGTGGCTAGGAGTGGCAGCCATCTGATCAGCACACTTAGGCTCAGGGGTGCATGGGAGATGAGGGCTCCCATGCACTCAAGAGACTGGGAGCCTCGGTCACCGTTGCCACATGTTCACTTAATGGTGTGATAGGAACCAGCCACTAAGTTATTACACATATGCTATGTAATAACTTTCTGACTTCATGTTCTATCACACCATTATTTATGTTAACACGTGGCTGTGTAACTACTTAAGACATGAATAACCGGTTAATTGCATCTCAGGTTTAACACGTGCCAAGGTCCTAGTTGTCTGAATAAGAGTGAAGAGAGGGTTATGGGACTCGAGTATCTAGAGGCACCACCTGAGTCACATCCTAATAAACTGCAAAGTAGGATTGGTTTCTGGGATTCCTTGAAATGGCTCCCATGTGGGCTGGGATTGGATCTTGTTCAATTTTGGAGAGTGAAGTAGAGGCGGCACACTAGGTATTATTATAATAATGCTTAAATATACATAGCACTTCTCATCTTCAAAACGCTATACAAACACTAACTAATTAGATTGTTTTTCCTTCTTCTTAGGAAGAGTTAGCAAAATATCAGATAAAGAACAACTGTGGATATGATTTATTTAGATATTCAGAATGTTTTGTGTAAAAGTTCTTCACAGGAGGCTGTTAAGAAAACTTGGTTAGCCTGCAGCATGAGGTAAAGTCTTTTTGTGGATTAAATGCTGGTGAAGAGTCTGAAAATAAAGAATAAAGCTAAATGACAACTTCCAGAGTGGACAAAATATATATCTAGGTACCTCAGGGATCAGTAGTAGGAGCTGAAAACACTTCTTTCTTGACAAGATGTTAGGTCAAATGTTCTGTCATGAAACCTGAGAGTTCAGGAGGTTTGTGAGGAATTACAGAAGAACTTGCTCCTCATCTCTATGTTCACAGGTGGAAGGACATAGTGTCAGATCCAGAGGGGATGCAATGGTATAGATGCACCCCCTTTCAACCATGCTGCAGGAACAGCAGCAGGGACTCTTTTAAATCCCCAAATCAGGTAAGAATCCTGTCTCCTCCCAGTCCCTGTCACAGATGCTCTCAGCACCCTCTCCTTTCCCCTCTGTCCTGAGCAATACATCCCCTTCCATTCACCCCATCCTTCTTGTGCCACTCATGCTGTCCCTGCTTTCCCTGGCTAATGGGGGTGGAGGGAAGTGCACTGCAGAGCTGCTCCTGCCCTGCTCAAGCCAGGGTCAATAGAGGACAGCATCAGTGGCTTCCTCCTCTATGCCTGGGTGTTCCGTGCCAGCCTGGGAGCAAGCACAGTTTGAGTGAACCTGCCTACTGCTGCTGCCACTGCTGTCTTCTTCTGAGCCTGGCTGGCAGTGGCTTTGGAGCCCCTCTCCCCCCAAAACCACAACTTCCCCAATTCATTTAAGAAGTGGGGGAGGGGAGAGGGAGGCTCCAGGGTTGTTGCATCTGGTCTTAGCAGGGGACAGGAGCAACAGTGGTTCTGGCAGCAGGCAGGTTTATCCACCCTGCACTTGCTTCTGGGCTGGCAAGGAACAACTGGGGGGGCAGGGATTGGGTAGGGAGGAGGAACCTGTGTTGCTGCTGTCTCCTGCTGAGCCTAACTAGAGCACAGCAGGAGCAGTTCTAAAGCCCCTCCCTCTCTAACAGCTGGGAACAGCAGCAGCAGCAGGCTTGGGAGCGGGCAAATGGGAGAGAAGGAGACATGTTGCTGAGAATGGAAGGAAAATGGTGAGGGTGCCAAGACCTGGGGGAGACAGGATTATTACCTGATTTGGGGACTTCAAAGAAAGTCTCTGCTGCTGCTTTGCTGCACAGTTTACCCACCAGGGTACAAAATCCTGGATCCAGCATTTTCTCTCAGTGTTCTACGTGGTTGTGTAAAGACTGGACAGGATTTGGTCAGTGTCTCCTCCTAGTTAGGATATAGATCTAAGTGTCAGCTTGGGATAGACATGTCTTAATTGCACAGTAATTTTATTTTACACTTTATAGAAATGTAATTTCATTTTATCTGTCCAAGAGATTACGTGAAGCGATAGAAAGAAAGCAATGTGTTTGGAGTGAGCATTATTTAGTCTAGAGGTGAAATTGAATAATAATACCGGCGAGCTTCTCTGCATAGGGCAGTTAATGTCTAGTGCGCTAGTTACTCTGTACGGCTCCCTGTTTGAATGCTTAGAGCACATTTATTTGTCTTACTCACATTTATGATGGAGAAAGCTTCTTGGAAAAAAGTTATTCTTAGTACACACTGGGTGCATCTACACAAGACCTTTATTGCAGAGCTGACTAATTAGCTCCACAGTAAAGTCTTTGCATCTACACATGCGGCCTTTTTAGTTCGCAGTAAACTAATACATAGGTTTGTACTTGTAAATACAAATACTGTCCAGCAGCAGCATTATTTACTGTGCAGCAGTGTATGTGTAGGCATTGATGGGGCTGCCTGCCAGTTAACCCTGCACTGAAGCACCCTTGTATCCCAGTCAGCCCCCCTTCAGCATGTTGAGCTGAGATGGAGCAGCCCTGGGCTGGCAGGCTGATCCCTAGGGCTCTCTACCAGCCAGGGTTTCTCCAACCCAGCTCAACTTGCTGTGGTCACAGGTGCACATTCAAATATGGTGCCCGAGAACAATAAACTCTGGCACAATATGCAGCGGAGATAATTGCTATGCATTAATTATACCTGTAGATGCACCCGCTGAGAGTGTCCATACAGGGTGCTACTGCAGAGTAGCTAGCATGCTAGCTCTTCCCTGCAGCTGTACCTTGGACTTGATAATCACTAAACTGAACATTCTGTAAAGAAGTCTCCCTGAGCTGACTCAAAATTCCAGCCCTAAAGTTGTTAACAGCACATCAAGGGGCAGTGTACTCAACTAATGAGTCACCCAAGTTAGAAATACCACACGTTGAAAAAAAACTCTGATCGCACCGTGTGCATGCGACTGTTTCTAAATGCTTCTGAAAGCTGTCCTTGCCTTATTAACCCTTTTGTTATGGAAGGCTTTTGTCTAGGACTGCCCTTGTGCCCAGATCAAATTCAGCATAATTATTACATTACATCCACCTAATTTTCTCTGTGGCTTTAATTGTGTGTGCTAGCTAAGCTGTTTCTCCTTGCATGCCTAAATGTTGGGTACGGAGTGCTGATACCTTTATTATTTCTGCCTTTTTCTCATCAAAGGGAAATGCATGTTATGGTGCACTACTTGTATAGATTAGAGTCCTAGTCCAGAGTATGCAATTCCGCAAGGTTTTCAGATGTTTCTGAAACATAAAATCAAAAACAATTAGCAATAATCTGATGCTCTTCTAAACCACAGAAGTTCACTGTTAATATTGTAGTAGAGTCTGAACAACCCTTTGGAACTTTTGGATAAGGAATTAATAAACATATTTAGGAGAAAATGAGAATGAATCCCAACCTTCCATCATAATTAAAGATAGGCCAGAAGAGTTAAGTGTGCAGCTGGATTGAGATGTGTTTCCCCAGTTTGAGGGTGTTTCGATCTCTTTTAATTTGGACCCATTTCTAGACAAAAGTTGAACTGAACCCACAATCAAACTCACATGAATCTGTTAATGACTTAGCTTGGTGTAGATTTATGCACCTATTTGTACCCTGGGGTAGTGAGTTAATTTTTTCAGAGCTTTAGTACTAAGACTATTAAAATAATATGAGAGACTTTAATCTTGTGTTAGTTCCAGGTCTTTGAACTAGGAACTTTGCTAGATCTCTTGCAGGTTTGTGGATTCTCAGAACAAGACTTCCCAATGTAAAGATCAGAGAAGATTGAAAAGATTTTAGATAAGCTTTCTAAACTGGGATGCCTGACTGAAACACCAGGCCCTTTAGGACTTTGTTCACATTTAAGCTGAGTACTTCATCCTGCTTCCTTAAAGTTTTCCCATAACAGAGATTTAGTAAATGTTCCTGATCAAATTTCAGATTAAACTTCTGTTCCTGGGTTTGTGCATATAACTTTTGTAACATTGGCATTTTCCAGGTTGTTCATAAGTGCTTAGGAGGAAATATGTATAAGTGACACATGCTCATGTATATATATAAATACACTTAAATACCCATTTTATAGACACTGCACATATGTGTACGTACTACATAATGATAAAAAGAACATTAAGAATTGTAAATAATAAGAAAGTGTAGAAGTGGCCTTTATATTTAGATTGCCTAATACCTTCCATTAGAAATGTGGCCTTTGAAAAGTGATTGCAATTCTATTGTTTAAGACAGGTATCATGATGTATTGCATCTTTTTCTCCTGATATTCCATTCAGGTTTGGTTGAAATGCAAGCTATTGAAAATCCTGAGCATTGCAAACAACAGAAAAGGAAGTTTTGGCAAGATGCCAAATGTGAATGTGAATATTCCAAAGAGTTGAGCATTCACTAGGAACTCTTGGAAGCTTCCGGTCTACCTACAGCAAAGTGGGTGAGGAAGAACTGGTCAGATTCCACTTCCTTGGATTCAAGCCACCTTCTTGGATTCAAAATATAGGCCTAACTTCTTGTCAGTGCGCACTCCTTGGTTATCATATGAAGAAGGGGCTCCCCCTAGGCACCAAATGGAAGAATAGAGAAAGAATTTAGATCCCTGTGGCCACCATGTGGACCCAGCTCTCATTCCCTACCCTGAAGGTAATAAGCTTCCCAAAGGGCGCATCTGTACATGCATTTAAACACAACTAAATTTAATGTGCATTAAGCTAATGTGCATTAAGTGATTTTTGGCAGGTGTCTACACGTGCAGGGACTAAAGTTAGTGCCAAGTCTCTGTATCCCTAGTGGCTGGGCAGACCTGCCACTAAAGTTGGCGCTGGGCCATGTCTACATGTGAATTAATGTGCTTTAACTAATAACGCCCAAATTTGATACCTGTATTTGCATTTGCAGGTATCAAATTTAGGCATGATTAGCCTAATTTCACTATTTTTAATGTGAATTAAGGGTAAGCACATATAGATGCATGCCCATAATGCAAATTACATTAGGCTAATGTACATTAATGCATCTTGTGTAGATGTGCCCTTAATGTAGCTAACCCCCAAGTGCCAGAAGTATATGCCGAAGGTTCAAGAGTTGAACCCTGCTGGTGATACATGATGTGAAGTGCCTTTACAGTTGTATGTAACATGGTTTGTTTTGGGCCTTTTTCCTTCAGCAAAGTAAAGCAAAGTATATACAAAGCCTATATTTAAAGCAAATTGCAACACCAAGCACATGAAAGTTAAGAAATTTTAGTTTGTCTGTGCAACTGTAATTCTGCCCCCTGGTGCATATGCATTATGACAGAGTCTTTAATTACATGATCATAGACTAGTTTTTTCCACAGGACCCCTGCTGCATTCAGTGAATGGAATGGACACACAAAAGGGCAGAATTAATGGGCAAGCCATATTTTAGCATTTCCTAACTTCCAAGTCCTTGCCTTTAACTGTCTTTTAACAGAGTTTTTTGCCTTCAAAATATGCATGCCACTAGCTCTACTCAGCTAAATGTACTTCTTGTACAACTTCTGTGAAGATGCTAGAGCTTTATCAAAGGTGAATTTGGCCCATCAGCTTTAGTGAAACGTGTATTCCAAAATCAATATAATCCCAGGTGCTTTTTTAAAAATTGGCTGTAGGTGTAAATGTAACATGTGTGAAGTTCATACTAGATGGTGTAGTCCTTTTCTTTATTCATCTTTTTGGTTAATAAATAACCCTCTGGCTTTCCCAAAGTTGGTTTCTGGGATCCTGTTGGACACCTGTATTTATCATTTACGAGGCCACTGCCAATAAATCTTTCTGTCCATAGGTTTTTTTCCAGAAAGCCTACGGGTTTCTGGATGAATGACTACTACTTATTTGGGATTTTGTAAGTTGGCTTGTCTATTAGTTTGTTGTAATTTATTGATTGTGCAGTTCTTTATCAAAACAGAAAACATAAGGCCATATTGGACAAAAGGAGCAAATGATTGTCTTCTTGCTTCCCAGAAAATGCAGAGTTTCAGCGTGGTTTCATCTGGGGATATAAGTGACTCATAGAGGCTGGAGAAACTCACAGTTTCCATATAACAGCTCCATTTGCTAGGATTTTCTGACTTGTGTATTTATCATTAGAGACGACATTACATGATGCCAAAGGAAAAATAAAAGTAACCTTCATAATGTGCTTTCCTGATCATACATGTGGCTGGATATCCTGTCCTGAAATGTCAGGTTAGATCCTTTCTAGGCTCTGAAAACTATTTTCAGGATAGAACATTTCTGGGGTGCATTCACTGGTGTTAATTGAGAAATGTGTATGCCAATGACATTTTAAGCCGAAATGAATAAGATGAACTTTTAGCAGGTCCCTATCACAGAAAGATCCTGAGATTTCACTGAATCTGCTGCTGCCGTCATCGTTTTCTCTTTTTTTTTCATCTGTGCATATGTTGCTTGCAATGATATATGGTAACTCCTGATGCAAATACCACTCATGCTGTTACCGCTTTAAAAAGGCCCAGAAATAGACTACAAACACAAATGTCTGGTTTTTTTTCTGTTTCACCTTATAAAGAACTGTGACCAACAGCATAAATGCAGTTCCCTTTCCCAGTGAATTTTCACATGGTCTGATTTTGTACTATATATAAGTGCTGTGGCTAATGAAGAAAATTATGGTCCCTGTGCTTCATAAAAGACTCCTCCTGAAATATTCTAAGGACTCTTTCAACTCCCACTTAAGATGAGAGATTGCAGTACAGTACCTCCCAGGAGGGACTAAGTACGTTGCAGGATCCATTCCACAGGACATTGTCCAGTGTGCATTATACTCAGTGAAAATAGTTCCATGACATCAGCACATTGTGTGGCCTGCATGGCTTATCTTGGTTTTTAGTTACCTCAAGCTATCTGAGAAGCAGAAAGCAAAACTGGGGTTGAAGTCCCAATTGAGTCAATAGACTCCAGCTATGTAGCAATATTTGGTTGCATAATTTATTTGTTACGGAAAAGAAAAGGGCACCAGTAGGATTACTTGAACTGCAGCTCAGCAAGACCAGCCATGTTACCACTGGGTTGTGGCAAAATCCTGCTCTGTGTGACACTGGAATTGCACTGAGGTATATAATATATAATACTTGTGCATGTATATTAGGTATATAGATGACATATAAGTATATATCAGCTTTGATCTTGGTCACCATTAGGCCCTGTCAAATCTTTGGAAAGAAATCCTGGCTTTGTTGAATTTTGCTACTATTGTCACTAGGGTTAGGATTTCAGTACAGTCTACTTTATACACTAATAAAATGTGGGTATATGTGAGCAATATGTGGGCATATGGGGCATTTTTACATGTGGTGTGGTATGTAGCACTGAGCACTTTAATTAGCGAGCTGTGCTAATTAAAAGCACCCATGCATCATGTGTATCAGTGTCGCTGCACATCCCCCTGCTGAAAAAATGGCAGCAGGGCGCTTTGAACTAAAGCTCATTGAGTATGTTTTATTTAAAAGTGCAGCACCACCATTTTTTCAGCACGGAGACATGTGATGATACTGATACACGTGATGTGGAAGGCTGCTGGAGTGCATCAGTTTCCATGCTCCAGGAGACTCGCGCTGGATTTCCAGCATATCAGATCAGGCTTCATGCATGTGTGTAGGAGCCCACAGGGTCTGAACATATGGAGTCTGTTGCAGGATGGTGACCTTTCCTCCCTGGCTATCTACTGAATAAAAACACATACCCAAATTTCTCACTTTTGAATGCTCTGTTCCTTGATTCTAAATGATCGATAACTTCTCACCCAGGGTGTGTATTTTTTTTAGCTCTCCCACATGTTCTCATTATCGTTTGCTAACTATTGTACAACACATTGTTTATCTCCATTCACACCTTGGGATTTTTATTTATCTAGTTATAGGCTTTGGTATGGGGCCTATCACAGTAGTATGAACATCTCAAAAATAGTGATTAAATCCTCAAAGAAGTCCTACAAAGAGAAAAGCATCATCCTTATCGTACAGTTGAGAAAGTGGCTTACCAAGGTTACAGGAAATTTGTGACAGGGCTGAAATGGCTAGAGCAGTTGGGAAGCTCCCGAATCCCATTCTTGTGGCTCAGCATCTAACTCTTCTTTCTGGCTAAGTATTGATATTCAAAAGCCCCAAGGCAGACTTGATCTAAAGTATGTCATTTTCTCTAAGCATCATAGTTTAGGTGAGTAGTTCGAACAGAACACATATTCGCCCTTTGGTGGGGGGAGAGGGGGAGAGGATCTTTGACTGGGTTCCACCATTTTTAAACCAGTCGGTGTGTGCTGAACATCTGTTCTGTTACAGGTATGGACTTGTTTTGTGTGCTGAACTTCTGTTTTGGTGTAGACTGGTTTCCAATCACTTATACTGGTAAAAATGTAATGTCTGTTCTTGGCCTACTTTTTTTTTTTTTAAATATTTTTCTCACTACTGTTCACAGAGAAACATGCCTCTCCTGGAATGACTACAGGTCACTTGAGGTTTACATGCTTTAATTGTTACACAGGTGTTTGTTAGTCACATTGTGTTCTTCATCGGAGAGTAGCATATTGAATTTGATTGTATCCTACTTTATCATAACCTGTCTGGTATAATTTTCCTTACAGCTATTTAACTGTGTCCTGTATTTGAATTATGTTAAATCTTATGCCAACAGAAGAGATTGACTCTATATTCCACTGCTCACTCACTATGGCTGGTTTGTAACTAGCATATAGCCTGTAGCACGTGCTCATTGGGTAAAGTCCTAAATGATAATCGTTGCATATAAGTTGGGGATTCCTTTTGTGTTGGTCCTGAAGGTCACATCTCAAAGTTTAAAGAGACTTTAATTTGAAGTACTAGTATCTGTCTATCAAGCTGTTGATCTATCTAAAGACCTAAGCACATGCTGAAATAGTTTGGGGAAGGTCAGTGGGAGTTCAAAATGATAGAAAAAAGGGTCAGTGTGTGTGTGTGTGTGTGTGTGTGTGTACACGCACGCGCATGTCACACTACCAGAGGCAGCATCCTGCCACAGACCTTCAATTTAAATATGCAGGCCTGTTCATTGAGAGAGTATAAATGCCATTATTGTGAAACACAGGGAAGATTTAGTCATAAGAGATGACTTTGTGGCTTTTCCAGCAATAATGTCCTTGCAAATATCTAGAGTGATTCTGTCAATTTATGAGATAAGTGTGAAATGTGTGAACAGGTTCAAGCCTTTGTCTGTGTTTACCTGGAATATCTGTACATATTGTTTGCTTTCTTTTGGTTTTTTTTTTAAAAACGCTTGTCTTTTGCCATCAAAGAGTTTTCCATGTGAGAGTGTGCCTTTCTTATATAAAATCTGATGGACTGGATTAGAAATGTGTTACATGATAACTTTTTTTTTAGTATGAAACTTTTATTTTTTTAAATATTTTTCAAGATTTGTTAGGGGATGAATTTCCCTTTGGGATGTTATGCTAAGTAGTAGATTCTGAGTGTAAAGTTAGGTTACTTATTTCTGCGTTCTAGAAATGCCAGTGTAGTCAAAAGGGAGCAGCCTGATTTATAACAGTGCCGCCTGTTCACAAAGAGGCCATTAGGCAGCCGGAAGTTCCTAGCAGGGTTACGAACCAGACAGTCTATATGAAAGGAGGTCAAGGGGTGAGCTTACTGTTTACTGAATCTGTAAATAGCTAATTATTCAGCTTTCTGAAGAAGTAAAAACCCTCCATAGGATGTAAATCCTCATCAAATCAATGTTAACCAATATCGAACCAATTTTAGACCCAAGAATTCTGTGCAGTAGCATACAGAAGCACACTCTGCACTTTAAAACCTTTTAGGGTCATTGTACAATGCTGTTGAACCATTAAGTAGCCCTCACGTGCCAGAAACAGTTTAACAGGCACAGCGTTGGGCGCTTAATTGCGTCAATAATTATTCACGCATTAGCACCAGCTCCTCCTTAAAGTGTGTACAGCAGTGACTCATTAAGTTATTACAAGCAGTCATTACTGGTGAAATTAGCTTTCTACAAAGTTAAAATATATATATATTTTTCTGAAAGAATGCCATCAATATGTCAGTATTTCTGCTGAGTGAATTAACTGATTGTTTTTTAGTTGAACTCTGAGTTGATAAGGCAGTGGATGTATATATTCTATAAAAGAAGTGATTGAAATAGAAGGCAATCAAATATGAAAGGATGTGATACAATTCCTTTTATACCAGTTTATATTCTTTTATGAGGAATAGGGTCATATAGCTGCTGTCTTTGTCTGTCTGTCCTTTTGTGTAGGTGTTTATGTCTCAATTCTTTCAGTATCCTAATAGAGATATGCTTATTATATTTTGATTAATAAAGTGTTAATATATATGCAGCTATCCCTATGTTAAATGCTTCATACTGCACTTTGTTTTTTTAACCACTGATCACTTGCAGTAAGCATGTACAGCATATATGCCTGGAGGGAGAGCAATTGTTATACAACTCCTTAATCTGAACTGTGATTAAAACCCCTTTTGTTCCTCCCTCCCTACATTACCCCAGCCTATCATCTTCTCAGGGAAATAATTTGGCAAGTAGATACGTATATATTTTAAAATAATAAATCCTTTAAAGAATCAGTTTTGCTATTGTTCTGATTTTGGAACTTAGTTTTTTGCATTTCAATGTACTTTACTGTGCAAAAGTGGTGGGAGGGTCATGCCCATTTTTAATGTGAATAAGCTATAATTGTATGAAATATGATGTATGCAGATATCATCGCTTCTATAGTAATTATCAAGAGTATTTGTTTAGTGGGAACATACTTTCAAGTAGGGGTTGAGCCAGTGGCAATCATGTTGTGATATAGCTGAGAGAAATGACAAAGAATATGTAGTTTCACACTGTGAAATTTTATGTTATACTGAGTCTGTCTACTAGGGGGAATCATTAGGAATTTTGAAGGTAAGGGCCACGGTGATTTCAGAGAGAAATGTAAAACAGGATTGGGAGGCTTGTGCTTAGATCTTCAGGAGATGTTAGGGTTTAGCATTCTGTTTCATGTGGAGACCAACAGTTAATATGGTCCTTGTTGAAACTTAAAACAGCTCTATTAGTAGCTTGATTGGGGAGGGGAGAAGAGGGCAAAAGTAAACAAAAATGTGCGGTCTAGAGATGGGCTTAATTGTACACAAGGCATCTTGCCTCTATGCAGTTTATTCTAATCACTGCAAATGGCAACGCACGCACACACACACACACTTGGTCTGCACAAGCAGATAAAACTGTTATGTGTATAATATTGCCAGGCAAGAGTGGAAAAAGTGGACATCTGTTTAACAATTCTCTATTGTAGGTAGGATCATAGAAACACTGTTGCCTGCCTGTCGTGTTCAATCAAAATGAATAAAATGCTGATTTAAAAAAAATAGGGCGGAAGAGAGCCTTAAAGTATTTGCTTACACTTTTTTGTTTTAATTTCAGCAGCATGATGATGAGGGAGAATCCCAGGGGCAGGAGGAGATTTCAGTAACAGTGAAGGGAAGATTTTGTTTTTTCTTCCTCGGTACTGCCCGGGAGAGCCGAACAGCAGTCGGAACTAATTGTAGCTTGCTCAGGAAAGTCTTCATTAGCACTTGCCACACATGGTTACCAGATGTGCTGAAGAAGGGGAGGGGCAGAAGGGGATATGTGGAGAATGGGCTACATACTTAAACCTAATAATCTGTCTTTTGTTTTCAAGTCTATTGTGTTGGGGAGGGCAGAATGGTGGGGGAAATCCTGGCTGCTTTTTGATGCCGTTAGGCCTTATTAGCTGAATGGAATTCCTTGTCTTCCAACCCTTCCAAGGAGATAAAAAAACCCCCAAAAAACAAGAAAACAATTGTGGTCAATGAGAAGAGGATTTTTTTTATGCCATCATTAACCTATTATTCCTTGGAATGCAATCAAAAGTATCTGAACTATCGAACTGGTACAACAGTACCTTTCTGAATATGAGTTGACATTCTGTGAGCTTGCGGGCTTGCAAAATATTGATTAGGCTACTGAACTGTCAGATCAAGAAGAAAAACTGTTCCCAGTGTTTCACATTCACTTTGTTGATGAAACGTGATTCTGAATGCAGAGTCTGACATGATGAGGAGTTTAAGTCTGCAGTTATGGCCTTCAGTACAGAACCCTGAGTCTTGTCAGGCTTTTAGTCCCAGTACTTAGCATTTCACGACTTCTTTCTGTGTCACCTTTAAAAATGCTTCATATGGCTTTTGAAACTGAAGCTCAGATCCCATCTTTGCTGCTCCTGCAAAGAACTTGCATGGAAGCAGACATTGATTTTCATGCAGACAAGTGTTACCAAATGCTTTTTAGAAAGAATTGGACAACCTTCCTTCTCCTCTAAATAGCACACTGCACTTAGGGTTAGTGAGAATTGAACTCATTGTTAGTCTCAAAGGAACCCTTGTCCCTAAGCACTCAATAGCTGTACAACAACTTCTCTTTTTCCACTAACCCCTGAAGCATTTTAATCATGAAGTAGGTTTTTCTTGTTAATGCGGCTTATGACTGGATGTGCTAACATCCTTATTTCAGAACTCCATCTTCCCATGGAGTATTTAGTGAAGAGAGAACCACAAATTGTTCAGAACTTATGGTTTAAAAGATTCACCAAGTCCTCTTTGAACAATATGAACATTCTCAATTGGGACTCAAAAGATGAGGGCATTCATACACACACATGTGATTTTCATGTATGTGGAACAGCTTGTGGTGACTCGGCAGATGGAATAGCTCTTAAAGAAAAAGACCAGAGCATAAACACATCCAGGTTGACCAGGATGCACATCCACCAGACTTTGAAAGCTTGTGGCCAGACTTTTCCTTCTGATGAAGTTTTGTCAGCAGACTCTTCCTTCAACCATCAGATGACCCACCGTCTTTTCTTGTTGAGTCCTCGATCACATTTTTTGGAAAAAAGGCAAACCCAGCTTAAGCTAACCCAAGCAGGTAGCTGGTTGGAGGCAAATAGTTGTGTGCTTTACCCTATTGTTCTTCTTCTAACTGACTCCTTTACTGTTGATTGGAGTAGAAGTCAGTTGCAGATCCTAGGTAATCTAAGTCAAAGAACTCCCATTTTAGAACCACTTCAGAAGGAGCTAAAATAGTCAAATCACTGATTTAGTAATATTATCCTTTTTGTGGGATATCAATTTTTCTGCCAATCCTTCTGAACTTGGCCAGAGCCACAGACTTAGCTGTTTTAGGCAGATTTTCTGTGGATATGGTTTTACTTAAATTACCTTTTTAAAGTTCTGGTTTGGCCCAAGCAGAAGCAAATATAATAAAAACAAACTAATTATTTGCCATCCTATTTTGCTGTACCTACTGTTTCATTAGTTGTGTTCTTTAATAATATTAAGTGCTGTATTTGCAATTTGTGTAATGCTATCACACATTATATACACAAGGCTGGCCTATTTGAACTGTGACTGTACCAACATACAACAGAGGGACAACATTTCACTTACAGAAATAAGAAAACCCCACCCTTATAAGTCTGACATTTTTGTCAAATTGGTTTCCTTCTGGAGATACGTGTGTGTGTGTGTGTGTATTTCTGCTGGCCCAGGCAGATCCAGGATTTTAAAAAGGGGATGCAAATAGTGTGGCACATCATCACATACCGCAATACATATTTTTCTCCACTTAAATAGAAAGTAAAATCTTTACTGAGGTTCCTGACACATGTTACATTTAAGATGTGATTTACAGGTTAAATCATGCCTTAAATAGTAACACAGCCACATGTTCAAGTCAATTTAAGATATGATAATACAGTAAACAAGCCACAAAGCTTTTCCACCTTATAGTACATTAAAAATTTGTGGCTCATTTGCATCATGCCTTAAATTGAGTATGTGCACTGTTGGAGCTGGTTCATTACAGATCCCAACATTCATCTGAGTATCGGGATCCATTGTAGGATGGCTCCAGGGTATGGGACACAACTGTCCTCTACCCACTCGGGCTGGGGGCAGAACCAGTCCCTGGACTGTGGCCTCTCACCCAATCCCCGGAGGCAGGTGGGGGGCATGGTAAGTCCAACATTGGGGAGCATCTTCCCAGTCTTGGGATCAGTGCAACCCATACCTTTTCTGACATTCCCAGTATTCAGGGATGCTGGGATCAGAGAATCTTTCCCCAATCCCAAGGTCCCTGTGCACCAGGGATGTCATAAACCCATGTGTGCAGCCCACCTGCACACACTTTTAAAAAGTCCCAGCATGACTGAGGGCCCCTGTGTGCCAGGGCCTGTAAAAATCACTTGTGCTGCCCAGCTGGGTGGCTCACTTCTCTTATGCCTGCACTCCAGGACCCCAGGATCAGACTGCAGTAGCCTGACCCTGGGGGTCCTATGCACTGGGATCAATAAAACCAGTGTGCTGCACAATTAAGTGGCACATGGTTTTTACTCATCCCGTAACACAGAGATGTAGCAGCCTGTTCCCAGGGTCTCTGTACACCAAGATCTATAAAGCTGCATGAGAAGGGTTTTTAACAATTAGCCGATTGTTGGCTCGGGCTGATTTCAGATCCTGGCCCCAGCTGACAATCAGCTGACTGTGGGCACCTGGCTGCAACTTGCTGGTGCAGATTCTAGGCTCCCCTTGCACTGGCAAGTAATGTGTGGTTGGGATCTAATCTTCCATCCCAAAATCGCATGTCCTACCATGCTTGTGTAGCATGGTAGGTGGCATAATTGTTGGGATCTTGCCTTAGATTTCATCACACATTTCAGTGAATGTCTGTCAGCAGCCTAACATGATATTGCAGGGGTGGGCAGTTCTGGGGAGCTTCCAGTCAGCACTCCCGCCACCCCAACAGCCTAAAGCCCATGAACCCTGTGGCTCCTCCACATCACTGCCAACAGTGCACAGTCCCCAGTCCACCCCAGCCCACTCTGGACTTACCCTGGCCAGAGTGGACCAGCTGGAACCCATAGGTACAGTCCCCACTCCAGCCTGCCCTGCACTTGCTCCTGACCACTTGCCTGCACTGAACAGTGGCAGCAGCTGGGTAGAAGCTGCTGCTTGACTTGAGGGGAAAACTGCCCCTCCCCCTCACTGTTGCTGGGTCCTCCATGGTGCAGCTGCCTGGAGCTGGTGCCTGGGCTGCCCTGTGGCTCCTCTCTGCTGCCGTCACTGCCGTCTCAGGGCTGCTCAGTGGGGCAGCGGTGGCAGTGCAGAAGACCTGCAGGGCATCCTGGGAATGGGCTTCAGGCAGCTGCAGAAAGAAGGGCCCAGCGACAGTGAAGGGGAGGGGCTGCTTTTCCCCCGCATCAAGCAACAGCTTCTGCCTGGCCACTTCTGCTGCCTGGTGTGGGCAGGTGAGTCTGGAGCAGACATGGGGCAGGCTGTGGTTAGGTTTGGGGCTGTGCGTATGGGTTTTGGTAGGTCCAGAACTGGTTTGCTCCTCCAGGCTGAGTCTGGAGTGGGCATGGGGTGGGCTAGTGTTGGGCCTATTGCTCAGGGGACAGGCAGCACAGTGGTAGATAGGGAAGGGAGCAAAAACCAGAGCATCAGATCAGGTAGGGAGCACAGAGCAGGGAGAAGAAAGCTGAGCAGCAGAGTGGCTTGGAAAGGGATTAGAGTGGTGTTTGGGGAGGGTACAAGGCTAGTTTGTGGTATGCCTCCCAAAAAATTTGGTGCTCACTGCCCTAGGTACTCCACCAAAGTGTGTATGGCCTAACAACATAAGGCAGGTATATTTGCACCTTATCTATTAACTAAATTGGAGATGCATAAGCTTTCATAAGCAGCAGCTTACTAGATCAGATGCTTCATCAAATGGCATAATTTGATTTGAGCTTTGCTTCAGCCGCATATAATCCTCCTCTGGTTGAATCGCATTGAATTGACTGAGTTCCAAACACTTGTGAAACATCCCCTTGCAACATAGATTCTAAGAGTGCAGCTCCATTTCATTAATGAAGTCCCTTTGCCTTCCACTGCTACTGTGGAGCATCCTCATTTGGATTTGCTCCTGGAGGAAGGGAGCTGTGTTGAATTAGCCACCTTTTTCTACTTTAATTTTAAAGGAGAACAAAATGCAAATCGGCTGAAAATATTGCTAAGATCTATTTTTTTTCAATTCTCTGTAGGTAAACTATGGTAGCAGAACATCTTGAATAAGCTGAATGCTGTCCATCTGTGCAGTCCCATTAGCTTCAAGGGTAGCCTCTGTATGGGTGTAGCAAAAGTACCTGGATGGCATAAGTTACAGGGTCGGGGTCCTAGATTCTAGTACTACAGTATCAGTTGAATGAGCTCTCAGACTTCGATCATTTCTGCCTCCAGAAGGACAAGATATATCACAAGATTATTATTGCAGTCTTTCTAATGGTAATTTTCTATCAGAGTCCAAGCCAGTTAATTAATTAATGTTCTGCAATTAACTAATAGTTGTCCCAGTTTGGATTGTGATCCACTCCAGTTTGTCACAAATCCCGTAAGAAACTAAACTGTTGTACAAAAGAAATGTTTGACTAACTAGGCAATAATTTACAGGTCATTTGTTGACTTCGTTAAGCAAATTTCTTCTGATTTGAAAAAATCAGGATTATTTCCCTTCTAATAAGAAAGGAACATCCGTTCAATAGACAATAAAAGCTGTTTTAAACCTGCTAAATACTATGAAATAGATGTGTACTGCTAATTAAGGTACATGTTGAATTGTAATTATGTCATCCTGAGGGATTTACAAATAGAGTCTAGTTAAAATTTGATTCAATCTTCTATCATTCACAGAAGGTGCAAATTATTATTCATTTAGTGTTCTCTGATTTCAGTTCTAAAGGTAATCCAGAAAAAAGAGATAAGGATTTTTGTTTTATCAGCATTGTTTAAGAACTAAGATCCTTTAATTATCGCACTGTACCAATAGTCTGCTAGCAACTTACTGAAATAGCAGTTCAGATCTTAAACTGACAATTTACCCTACTGGCAGAGAAAGATACATGGATAAAGTGTTTAGCCAATGAGCAAATACATCAAATTTTATCTCGTAGCTAATTCTTGGCACTAAGATCTAGTGTTTCCTGGCTACCTGAATGCAAGGCACTTAGATGACATTTTTTTCATCACCTTGAAATGAATGAGAACGAAAGACTAAGACAAAAACGAACCATTAAAAACCATCAGGCTTTTATAATTTCTGGCCAGACTCTTTCTTTCAGATCAGCATTGGAAGAAATTTTACCTAGAGATGGACACTTGACTTTCTACAGAAATTATTAATTAATTATGGCTTACAATCACTCTTTCAAAGTCAGTTTTATTTTGAAGTCCGTCCATAGGATCAAAGAAAGTAGGACTGGATAGAACTTCCCAAGGTCATCAAATCCAACCTCCTGCTAAAAGAGGAGCATCCCTGATTAAACCATCGCAGCCAAGTGTCTGTCTAACCTGCTTTTGAAAACTTCTGAGGATGGAGATTCTTGAACTTCTGTAGGTAGCCTGTTCCAATGTTTGACTACACTCAAAAAGTTCTTATCAAATCCACCCTCAGTCTTCTCTTCTCCATACTCAATAACCATCGCTCTTTCAGTCTTTCCTCGTAAGTTTTGTTTCCCAGGCCCCTAGTCATTTTTATTGCTTTGCCTTGGACTGTTTCCAAACTATCCACATCCGTCTTGAAGTGTGGGACCCTAAACTGGACACAGTATTCTAGGTGAGTCCTCCTCAGTGCTGAATAGAGCAGAAGAATCACTTCCCTTGATTTGCAAGTGACGCTCATGTTAATACAACCCAGAATGCTGTTCACTTTTTTCCCAACAAGAGTACACTGCTGGCTCACATTTAGTCTACTGTAACCCCAGGTCGTTCTCTGTAGTACTGCAGCCTAGCCAGTCATTCCCCAGTCTGTAGTTGTGCATATGGTTATTCCTTCTCAGGTGCAGAACTTGGCATCTGATTGATTGCAGACCATTTCTCCAATCTATCCAGGTCATTCTGGATCCTAACCCTACCTTCCAGAGTATCAGCCACTCAACCCAACTTGGTGTCATCTGCAGTTTGCTAAGTGTGTGCTCAATCTCATCATCCAAATCATTAATAAAGATGCTGATCAATACTGGACCAAGGACAGATGCTTGGGGAAAGCCCCTTGATACCTTCTCCCAACTAGACATTGAGCCACAGATGTCTACTTATTGATTACAGTGATCCAGCCAGTTATGTATCCACTTTACAGTACTGCCATCTAGTTTGTTCATGAGATTGCTGTGACAGCATAAACAACTTTGCTAAAATCAAGATATATCACATCTACTGCTCTCCCTCATCCACAGAATGTATCACCTTGTCATAGAAGGAAATTAAGTTGATCAGGCATGATTTACTCTTGGTGAATTCAAACTGGCTGTTCCTGATCACCTTTTCGTCCCTCTAGGTGCTTCACAGTAGATTCCTTGTGGATCTGCTCCATGTTCTTTCCAGGAACTGAGGTTAGGCTGACTGGTTTGTAGTTCCCCCAAGCCTCCTTCTTTCCTTCCTTAAAGATGGGTACTCTATTTGCCTTTTCCCCATCATCCAGGACCTCATCTGACCTCCTTGAGTCCTCAAAGAGAATTTCCAATGGCTCTGAAATTACCTCAGCCAATTCTAACAGTACCTGAGGGTGCATCCCATCTGGCCCTGCTGACTTGAAAGCATCTAGTTTCTCTAAGTAATCCCTAATCTCTTCTTCTATTATTCCATGCTGTTCGTCTTCTTTCCTGTCTTTGCTGCCAACTGCACTCATCATCTGGTAGCTGCCCCTTTTTGTGAAAACCAAAGTAAAAAGGGCAGTAAATATTTTTACTTTTGACATATTTGTAGAATCCCTTTTTATTGCCTTTTATGTCCCTTGTCAGTTTCATCACAAATTGTGCCTTTGCCCTTCTAATTTTCCATAGTACTCTTCCCTATTACTATGATCACATTTCAACTTTTTATAACATTCCTTTTTGAGTTTCAGCTCATTGAAGAGAGTGCTGTCTAGCCAGGCTGACCTTCTGTTGTACTTCCCATTCTTCCATCACATCAAGATAGCATCCTTAAAAAGACCTCTTTAAAGTACAGCCAGCCATGATGGGCTCCTTTTTTCCTCAGACTTTCCTCCTAGAGCATCTTGCCCACCAGTTTCCTGAGTCTGTTCTTCTGAAGTCCAGTGTTCTTATTCTGCTGCTTTCCTTCCTTCCTCTCCTTAGGATCTTGAACTCTTATCATTTCCTGTTCCTATCACCCACATTACCTTTTACCTTCACATTCTCACCCAGTTCCTCCCTATTTGTGAGCAGTAGGTCAAAAACAACTCCCCACCCCCATTGGTCTCTCAACCAGTGTGTGTCAAGAAGTTATCCCCAGCACACTCCAGGAATTTGCTGAACTACTGGTGCACTGCTGTGTTTCTCTTCCAGCAGATGTCCCAATACATCAAGTCCTCCATGAGAAACAGTTACTGCATTTTGGAAGTTTCTGCTGGTTGTTTAAGGAAGGCCTGGTCCTCTTCTTCCTCTTGGTTTGGAAGCCTGTAGCAGATGCCTACTAGGACATCTCCCCTGGTGCTCTCCCCTCTGACCTTTGTCTAGAGGCTTTCAACAGGCCTACCTTCTACTTCATGCTGCACCTCCATAAGCTTTACATATAAGGCAATACCTTGTCCTTTTCTCCTATGTATCCTTCTCATACAGGTTATACCCAACCATAATCATACTCCAGTCATGTGAACTATCTCATTGTATTTCTGTAATCCCAATTACATCATAATTCTGTGCTTATACCTCCAGTTCTTCCTGTTTGTTCACCATATTGTTTCATTAGTCTATAAACATTTCAGGTATCTGGCTGACTGTCCTATTCTCTTCTTGAGAACATTGCTAAGCCTTTTATTTATTGCTTTCCCTTACTAGGTTTTTATCCAGGTAACCAGGCTGTTGGCTTTGGTCTCCATCCCCCTGTGAACCTTGTTTAAAGCCCTCCCTGCTAGGTTAGCAGGCCTGTAAGTTACAGTGTGTAACCTTAAATGGAACAATACTCTACTTATCTAGTAAACTGGCCTCCTTAAAAAGTTATTCCAAGGACTAACCAGAAACCAAGAATTCTATCTTGTGAAAAAATTCTAGGTTTTAAAGCAAAAATTAGGCCTTTCAATATTTTTTGTGAAAGCATGTGTAAAAGAGAGAGACCCTAAAATGGCCAGTATGCCCAACAGTGGGAGTATTTAACTGGTGATGTGGAGACTTTTGGTTAAAGGCCCTGCTTTGGCTTTAGAGTGTCTTTCTGTCTTCATGGCTTTGGTCAAAAATTCCTGTTGGGTCTGAGAATATTTTGTCCAAACTCTCATGATAACTTTGCTTTTAATGGATCAGTATTTTTTGATGGAAAACTTGTTGTCCTAAAATTCCTGACTAGTTCTAATCATTACCATTTAAAATAACCCCAAACCTACAATATAGAAAAGCAACACTGCCCCCCTT